>NC_143560.1:24901710-25211973 GCF_054136105.1 Typopeltis vanoorti | reverse complement strand
ATGTGAGGGAAAGTTATATTTGAGTAAATACAGAAGCGTTTCGCCGACAAGTTGACTTTTTCTGCTGCTTCTGCTCAGCTGACTTCTATGGTGAGTTACAATGCATAAATTTCTCATTACCGTTTTTTTTTTTTTTTTAAAACCAATGATATCATTAAAATCATAATAATACAATAATCAATGTTACACTGAATAATATTATAAATTTATGTATAAATAAATATAAATAACATTATTTATAAAATTATAAATATTTTTATAAAATTATAAATAACTATTTTTGTCATGTTGTACCATCATTTTTTATTTTGGTACAACATGAAAAAATCTGAAAATCTGAAAATCTGAAAACAAACCCCAACTCAACATCACCAGAGCTAAAGATCGGTACTATCAATGTAAGAAGCCTGAATGGCAAAGAAATGGAGCTAGCTGAGGAATTAGATAAGTACCAGATCGACATAATAGGGGTGACTGAAACAAAAAAGACCAAAACTGGTGAGATCTTTCTGAGCAATAAATACAAAATGTTATATTCAGGCAATGACAATCAAGGAAAAGAAGGAGTAGCCATAGTATTCAACACAAAATACGAGGCTAATCTTCTTGAATGGCAGTCAGTCTCAAGTAGAGTAATGTGGGCAAATATGAGAATGGGGAACTGGACAATGAGACTTATTTGTGCCTATGGTCCCACAGAAGGTTCTACTAAGGTAGAAGTGGAGGAATTTTTTGAGGCTTTAGAAAAAGCAACTGACACAATGAAAAAGGAAAAGTTGGTCCTTGTTGGGGATCTAAATAGTAGAGTAGGAAATGATTGTGAGACATACAAAAATATTTTGGGAAAATTTGGAGAAAAGAGCAAAGCTAATAATAATGGCAAATATCTGTTGGATTTCTGCTCAGGACATGGACTGGTTATTACTAACACCATGTTCCAACATAAAAATGTGCACAAATTCACATGGAGAGAAGAGGCTAGGAATAAGAAAAGTCTCATTGACTATGTTATTGTTGATAGTGATGTTTTCTCCCTGGTGCAGGACACCAGAGTGTACAGAGGATTTGAAATTGGAAGTGATCACTATTTAGTCTTGAGCAGGATAAAATTGAATTTCATATTGAAAAGAATAACATGTAAGAAAGTTTTAAAGCGAATAAAAGTTGAGCAGCTCTCAGATGTGAACTGTAGACTAAAATACAGAAATATTATTGAAAAGAAAATGAAAGAGTTTGAGAACAGGAATCAAGCCTTGGAGATTCAGTGGCAAACTCTGAAGGAAACATTGATTGATTCTGCCAGAGAGGCATGTGGTGAGGTTGTGTGCAAGGATAAAAAAATCAGAACTCCCTGGTGGACACAGGAAGTTAAAGAGGCAGTGAAGGAAAAGAAGAAAGCATATCAAAAGTTCCTGGCAAATAAGTCAGCTTTTACTCTTACAGAATACAGAGACAAATGTAAGAAAGCTAAACAGTGTGTAAAACTAGCTAAACAAAAGTCATGGGAGGACTTTGGCAAGAATATAGAAAATAAATATCAAGAAGGTGGCAAAATATTCTGGAGGTTGTTGAAGAAGCTTAGGAATGGAGGAAAGAGTGCTGTAAAAGGAATTAGAGATGATAAAGGTGAAATGAAAACAGGAGAAAAAGATATCCTTGAAGTATGGAGTAATTACTTTGAAAAACTGCTAAATGAAACAAGTAGTGATGACAGCACAGTGATAAAAAACACTGACCAGGCATGCAGTCAGGAATACATATCCATACTTGAAGTAGAAAAAGCCATCAAAGGCTTGAAATGTGGAAAGGCAGCAGGAGTAGATGATATTCGACCAGAAATGCTGAAGTATGGTGGTAAAAGAGTCTTACAGTGGCTGCACTGCATAGTTCAGAAAGCCTGGACAGAGGGACGAATTCCCGATGATTGGAGTAGAGCTCTCATAGTACCCATATATAAAAAGGGAAATAAAACTGAATGTGAGAATTACAGAGGTATTTCCCTACTGAGTGTTCCTGGCAAGATCTATGCAAGTATACTTGAGAAACGGTTGAGAAGAATTGTGGAAGAAAAGCTTGGTGAAGAACAAGCTGGATTCAGGCCAAATAGAGGCTGTCAGGATCAGATCTTCACTTTACGACAAATAGTCGAGAAAGCATGGGAATATAACAAAGATCTGTATTTAAGTTTTGTCGATTTGGAAAAGGCATATGACAAGGTCCCAAGAGAGAAGCTATTCAATACGCTGCAGTTATATGGTGTCAATGGGGCATTATATCAAGCAATACTTAGTCTTTATTTGAGTTGTGAGTCAGCAGTTAGAATTGAAGGAAGTACAGGAAGATGGTTTAATGTTAAATCTGGTGTGAGACAAGGATGTACATTATCCCCTCTGTTATTCATTATCTATATGGATCACATTATGAAGGAATGTGGTATTAAACCTGATATCAAAATTGGAGATGTTAATGTCAGCTCTTTGCTTTATGCGGATGATGTTATACTTCTAAATAAATCCGCTACAAGTCTGCAAGATTCTCTGACTAAATTGAATAGCTGTTGTAATAGATATGGTATGAAGGTCAGCAATAAAAAGACAAAGACAATGAAAATAGGCAGAATCATTGAAAATGTCAACTGTGTTGTGAATGGAGAACCGGTGGAACAAGTAAAACATTTCAGCTACTTAGGCACAATTTTTACTGAAGATGGTAAACTAAATATAGAAATAGACAACAGAATCAGCAAAGCTGGTATCGTGGGAAGTCAATTGAATAAATTCATATGGAATAAGAAAGAAATTAGTCGGAACACTAAATTAGCTGTATACAAGACTGTGTTCAAACCAATTTTAACCTATGGATCTGAGAGCTGGGTCAGAAGTAAAACACTTGACCAAAGACTAGAGACCGCAGATATGAGAGTCCTGAGAAAGATTAGAGGCGTGAACAGATGGCATCAATGGCAATATCATATTAAAAATGAGGATATTAGGAAAGAACTTCACATTGTGAGCATCCAGGAATGCGTTAGCAGAGCTAATCTCAGATGGTATGGTCACTTAAATAGAATGGGAGAGGAAAGATTAGCAAAACAAGTGTTCTCTGCCAGGTTGGCAGGAAAACGACCCAGAGGAAGACCAAGATATAGGTGGATTGATACGGTACAAAGTGCCTTAGACGATAGAAATATAAGATCTGATAATGTTGGAGTCTTGACAAGTAACAGACTGATTTGGAGGAAAATTGTAGATAGGAAGTTAGTGATGATGTAATTTTTTCATGTAGTACTGTCATATCCTGTACACCCCTTGAGGGTACAAGGCAGGAATTTGATGATGATGATGATGATGATGATGATAAATAACTATTTATAAAATATTATAAATAAATATATACTGTATATTATAAATTTATAAATTAAGTTAGATTAATTTTCTATTAATTTTTCCCTCATTAAAAACTGCCTGGCATGTCAGCAACTCAACTGGTAAATTTTTGGCACACACACACACAAAAAGGTTCACCACCACTGTCCTAGATGTATGCTAACTGCTATGTTGACTCATTCTATTCGTAAAACCCATCTTAACTTCCACAATAATGAAGTAAAATCACACTTCCATATACAAAAGAGTAAAACAGTTTAATACTACTAAAATATTAAAATATGTTAAAAGAAATTAACAGTATTCTGAACTTTTACCACAACTCAAAATCTAAAAAGATAAATAAATCACATCTTATCTGAACCCAAAATATGCCAGCTAAAATGAACACATTTCTTAACTGCACCTGAACTTATCTTGAAAGAAACAGTTTATTGATAAGCTGATATTTAAGTTGCAGCACATGGGTCTGGATGTCAGATTGGTCAACTGGATTCGGGATTGGCTGTCTGATAGGTATCAGAGAGTTGTGTATGGTGGGGCAGTTTCAAGGGGACAGAGGGTTGTGGGTGGGGTCCCACAGGGCTCAGTACTGGGACCTATATTGTTTAACCTTTATATCAATGACATTGCCAGTGGATTGCAAGGGGATATTCAGTTGTTTGCGGATGATGTGAAGCTGGGAAGAATTATTGGTAATGGTGCAGATGTGGTGGCCCTGCAGGAGGATTTGAATGGGCTGGATGGATGGGCAGATGAATAATTAACAGTATTCTGAACTTTTACCACAACTCAAAATCTAAAAAGATAAATAAATCACATCTTATCTGAACCCAAAATATGCCAGCTAAAATGAACACATTTCTTAACTGCACCTGAACTTATCTTGAAAGAAACAGTTTATTGATAAGCTGATATTTAAGTTGCAGCACATGGGTCTGGATGTCAGATTGGTCAACTGGATTCGGGATTGGCTGTCTGATAGGTATCAGAGAGTTGTGTATGGTGGGGCAGTTTCAAGGGGACAGAGGGTTGTGGGTGGGGTCCCACAGGGCTCAGTACTGGGACCTATATTGTTTAACCTTTATATCAATGACATTGCCAGTGGATTGCAAGGGGATATTCAGTTGTTTGCGGATGATGCGAAGCTGGGAAGAATTATTGGTAATGGTGCAGATGTGGTGGCCCTGCAGGAGGATTTGAATGGGCTGGATGGATGGGCAGATGAATGGGGGCATCGGTTTGATGCGGCAGGGTGTGGGGTCTTGGGGTTTGGGAAACATCGATAGGATGCAGCATACTCTATGGGAGGAGTTATTCTGGAGGAAGTAGAGGAGACAGGAGATCAGGGGTTGATAGAAACCTGAGGTTTGGGGGACATATTGCAGGGGTGGTGAGGGTGGCACAGAGGATTGCTGCAATTGTGAGAGGGACATTGACCTGCAGAGATAAGAGGGTTATCATTCCGTTGTATAAGTCTCTGATCAGACCACACTTGGACTATTGTTCTCGGATTTGGTCTCCAGGATTTGAAGGGGATGGATTAGCTGTGGAGGGGATACAGAGACGGATGACAAAGATGGTTTCGGGACTGTACAAGGATGGTTACGAGGATCGGCTGGGGGAATGTGGACTGCAGTTTGGTGGATGGAAGAGAGAGAGGTGATGTGATTGAGACCTTTAAACTGTTGAGAGGTGGTTACAGGGTTGACACTGGGGAGTTCTTTCACTTGGTTGACTGTGAGCAGGAGGGTGAGGAGTGACTAAATTACGTATGCAATATAATGATTGTCTATGTTATCTTACTGACTAAGCTATATTTATCCATTTTCTCCCTCTTGTCTGCTCATTCTTCAAATTTAAGCTATTTCTTTTCATAAAAGGAGTGGAAAATGTTTGCTTCAATAATACTTTAATTGCTAATACCAATGCCATTACTAACACTAACCGTGGTAATAATATTTAAATCATATATACTTTTCTTTTCAAATAACAGCACTGTCACTCTTAACAGTTTGCCAAAATTAACATAACAGTTGAAAGGTCCGACACCTTTTCATTACTCGTATATGAAAATACGACTTCTGCATTACTTCGACCTTAGTATCACCTCTGGGTCTGGTTCCCACTGAGCCAGACATAGAGGTGATAAACAATAAGTCTAAACTGGTCTGGGTAGTGACCATTTCCATAATGCATAGCATTATACATGTCTGCAAGGATATGTGCTTTGCATTATGGGATACCAAGGCCAGTGAAGTCATTAACTTCTATATACGAGTTGCCCTAGTCCTGAAAATAATTCAGACGCAAACTTTGTTTGCTTATATTTGGATGAAGGATTAAACCAAGTACTGTATATAATTTCTTGGTATCTTTAATTTATAATGATTTTAAGGAACGCCAATGGTAAGGTGGTAACTGAATCAGTTGAAACAGTAAAATTACTAAATGAACACTGGTGGTGATATTGCAGGAATGAGAGCCAAAGGCCTATACAGGAAGGAAAATGAAATGGAAGTGCATAGCATGTTACAGAACCTTACCAGCTTGAGTTTTATGTGAAGATGCGAGAGAATTGTCAGTCCCTTAACCATATTGTTTAATCTGTAAGCGCAGTTAGCCTAGTGACTTTGCGCTTCGCTACCATATGCCTGTGGAAGGAGTGTCCTAGGTTTGATTCCTGTCAACGACGTGAGGAGCTTAAGGATCTTCCTCAGCCATAGCCAAGTTAAACGGTCTTGGGCGTGGACAGCAAGGTTTTTTCCACCAGTTTATCTGAGGTTTTTCATCCCACAAGCAGGCCCCGTGAACACACATGGATATACATTCATAATTACTTAACCCCCCCATGAGGGGGCTCAACTTGCCCCAGTAGGGACAGGGGAGAAATAGGGAGGAAACTCCATACGAATGAATAAAGAAATAAATAAATAATTGTTTAATCTAAGTCTCAGCTCTGGGTTACTCCCGAGGGTGTGGAAAGAGGGGAAAAAAGCTCCAAGACTGATAGCAAATTCTCGACTGATCAGCATATCAGGAGTTGTTCTCATAGTATTCGAGAAGTTGGTCAAGAGCAAAATACAGGAATGGATCGATAGAAATGGGATACTGTTTGGGGAGCAGCATGGTTTTGTGGAGGGTAGGTAATGCCTCAGTAACTTGCTCACGTTTTATAATACAGTGACAGCTGAGTTCAAAAAAGGTAATGGGTTTACAATCATACTGCTGGATTTTGCAAAAGCCTTTGACAAGATACCACATGGAATTCTAATCAGTAAACTGCAGCACATGGCGATGGATATAGGGTTGGTGAGATGGACAGGAGATAGCCTTTGACAAGATACCGCATGGAATTCTAATCAGTAAACTGCAGCACATGGCGATGGATATAGGGTTGGTGAGATGGATAGGAGGAAGGTTGATGGAGAGATATCAGAGAGTAGTTTATTCAGGAGTGGAGTCCAAAAGAAGGTCTGTGACTACTGCCATGCTGCAGGGTTCTGTTCTTGGACTGCTGCTGTTTAATTTGTTCATTAACGATATAGGAAAGGATCTGAAAGAAACTGTTCAGTTATTTGTCAATGATGCAAAGTTAGGTAGAGCAATAATTAATACAGATGATATTAAAATTTTGCAGGATGATTTGGATAGATTGGCAGACTGGACAAAGGAGAATAGATGTCAGTTTAATATTGCAAAGTGTAAGGTTATGCATTTTGGGGTGTGAAAAGATTACCAGCTGTATACCACATTGGTGGAACTGTACTCCAGGAAATTCATGAAACTAACGAAACCAGAGAGTTGGGAGTGTTAGTGGATAGGGAGTTAAAGTTTAGGGGGCACATAGCAAAAGTGGCTAAAGCAGCTCATCAGATCACTTGATCTGGGTAACAGGCTTTCTTGGTGATGAGGAGGAGATGATCCAGAGACGAGTAACCAAGATGGTAGCAATTCTACAGAATAGACCTGCTACCACATGGAATTCTAATCAGTAAACTGCAGCACATAGCGATGGATATAGGGTTGGTGAGATGGATAGGAGATAGCCTTTGACAAGATACCGCATGGAATTCTAATCAGTAAACTGCAGCACATGGCGATGGATATAGGGTTGGTGAGATGGATAGGAGGAAGGTTGATGGAGAGATATCAGAGAGTAGTTTATTCAGGAGTGGAGTCCAAAAGAAGGTCTGTGACTACTGCCATGCTGCAGGGTTCTGTTCTTGGACTGCTGCTGTTTAATTTGTTCATTAACGATATAGGAAAGGATCTGAAAGAAACTGTTCAGTTATTTGTCAATGATGCAAAGTTAGGTAGAGCAATAATTAATACAGATGATATTAAAATTTTGCAGGATGATTTGGATAGATTGGCAGACTGGACAAAGGAGAATGGATGTCAGTTTAATATTGCAAAGTGTAAGGTTATGCATTTTGGGGTGTGAAAAGATTACCAGCTGTATACCACATTGGTGGAACTGTACTCCAGGAAATTCATGAAACTAACGAAACCAGAGAGTTGGGAGTGTTAGTGGATAGGGAGTTAAAGTTTAGGGGGCACATAGCAAAAGTGGCTAAAGCAGCTCATCAGATCACTTGATCTGGGTAACAGGCTTTCTTGGTGATGAGGAGGAGATGATCCAGAGACGAGTAACCAAGATGGTAGCAATTCTACAGAATAGACCTGCTACCATCTTGATGGCTGCAAACTATCATAGATGTGTTTGGTTCCTTGCTTCGTGCGTTTCTGTTATTGGCTTTTCTAATCCGTTTGTATTTCCATAGGGTCAGCAATGGTTTTACTGATTAAAACTCAAGTTAGCTGTTTGAGGGGTCACAGGCAGTACACTAGCAGTATACTGCTGGTCTCCTTGGTATCAGCATTTGTTATTAACTTTCTTCTGGGTGCTTTTGTTTCTGAAAAGCAGTGTGATGATTTCATTGTGTTTTAAATGTCAGATTTGCTTTTGAGGGCCTCAAAGATGTTTGGTAGTGAGGTTTTAGTTCTTGGTAACATGACCCAGAAAAAAAACTATTTGTGATCATTTTTTATTATCTATATTTTTATTTTGATAAATTTACACTATCCCAATCCAATGCTATTTTGTTATAGCGCACTTGAAAATTCTTGGTAAAATGGCAATATCCTGAACTTTCCACCTTCAAGCAATAGCACCAGATAATGGTACATAATTCCTCAAATTTTGAGGCTTCAAGCACTAACGCTGAATTAACCAAATCCATATAATTCGAAAAGCTTAGTATGAAATATACATATTCAGTTATTAAATATATATAGTAGTGTTTGAATTAGTTTAAAAAAAAAGTCTTTTTTTGTGCAATAATGTCTAGACAAAACAATAAAAGTTACTCAAAGATGCAAAGAAAAAGCATTTCCTTGGATATAAATTTTGCTACAATTGTGAGTAAACAATTGTGCATTATGGCAACAATGCAGAAAGCACTGACACAGAAGAGTAAGAATGCTAATTCCATTGTATAAGGCTTTGATCGGACTGCACATAGATTACTGTGCACATTTTTCACACAGTTTTCAAACGATTAAAGAGATATTAGAAAGGGTTTAGAGACAATTGCCAGGTAGTGGCTGGTCTTTGGAATGAACACAGATTGAGGGAATGCAATTTGCAGTCTAGTGAAGAGAAGGAAGAAGGGGAAACATGAATAAACCATATAAGTTGGTAAGGGATTATTACTGGATTAATGTGAATATGAAGTGGAGAACAAGAGGCCATCCCTGCATAAGGGGAATGTGACCGGGGTGGGGGAGTACTTTGCATGGAGAGTAGTAGGTGGTTGGAATGCATTAATTATTATTATTACATGATACCTTCAGGGAGTCCAAAGACTCATCGAGGGAAGGCACCTACTCTACAGCTGTCTCCACCACTCCATTCACCATCTACCACCCACGACCACCACTAGCATTTTCACAATCACAAACATTCATGCCCACAGCAGGATTTGAATCCGCAGCCCTTTGGCTGGAGAGCGGATATGCCAACCACTCGGCCAAGCAGGCAGGCATTAAGTCATGGTATGATGAGCTGTGTCATTGTGGACCTCTTGCGATGAGTCATTTGACTTCATGGAGGCCCAATAATAATAATAACATTGCAAGTATTAAGGCAGTTAGAAGCAGGTAAACATCAAGATGATATAGGTGCTTCTTTAAACTTATCTACTAAAATAACAGTTACAAAAAATGCAGACAACATAAGCCATCCGCATCTATACACTCGAAATGTTCAGCAACAAAGACCCTTTTCATGAAGCCATTTTCTAAAAATAAAAGGGGGGGGCTTTGTACATTGGGTGGATACTCAAACTCATAATGTTCTTAAGTCAATCAATAGAAAATGGAAAGAAATATGACTCAGATTAGGAGTACAGATCTAAAGCTAGGTGGGGGTGTAATGGAAGGTATATTTTGCTACTGAGAGCTCCTTCATGAGCAAAAAAGGCAATGAGAATTGGTCCTTTCTTGGCTACTTCTCCAAAGATACCCGGGGCTCTCAGAAGGCACTCACATCGCCTTTCATCTAAAATGTATAATTATAAATATATTATATGTTTATATATCAACTTATACGTTTAACCATAATAATAATGTTGAATAATACTGTTCTATTTATGTTTGTGTTTTCACCGTTGCCTTTTATCGTAAGGCTAAAACAACCTGTTCAGCGCTCTAAATTCTATGAACGTATCCTGCAAGTTAACTAATCTCACTGTACTTCAAAAACTTATCTTTATCCTATTTCTAAATATGGCTAAATCCAGCCTAAAGCTGGATGTTATAGATAATAATTAGCAAAATTATAACAGTCGTAAGAAAATGGAAGTCAGTTAACTATTTTTAATTTGTAAACCAAATGCTGTAGCTATACATGTGAATTAAAATATCACATCACGTATATATTATAAAGTTTCAAAACAGCAGTACCTACCTACACTATGTGAAGACCGTTAATACTCATTTAGCGTAAAAAAAATAAGTAAAAATATTAAGATCACTGCGATACAAATAATTTCACTAACATGGTTAGTGATGTACAGGTGAAAAATGATAACGGATAAAAAAAGCAATGGCAATTATTCAAACACTAATAACAGTACACACACTTCACAAACAACAGAAAAAACGCGTATTTTCGAAATTACAACTACAATAAAATGCAGTTAATTGTCCTTCACTAGCATGAAACAGACCGATTTGTACAGCAGAACTGACACACTCCTCAATGTTATTTAATTTGAGATGAACAGTAACAAGTGACACAGCATATAGCCACCGAGGGCAGCACTTTAATATTATTTTGATGTTGCTACATGCAGTATAAAAAAAAAAGAAAAAAAAAAAAAGGAATTAATTTTTTAGGTAAAAATAAACACTGTGTACGTCTGAAACGATTTAAAAAAAAAGTATGGACAGCGGAACAATAACTGTTCCGCTGTTTATAAAAAAAATTACTGAGCTTCCTGTACCAATTTGCAACATGCAAATTTTTGCATGGATGGAAGAACAAACCTGAAATAAATTAACGCTAAATTTATTTTCAGTAAGTGTGCAAGCTTTTAAAAATAACAAGTCTCAGTCTCCAATGATGCATCCCTAGCAAATTTAATAGACACAATTACAAATTCTCAAAACTTGCTAATGGAAACATCTGTCAGCTTTTGTGTTGGTCTGTATTCCTTTTAAGCCTTGCAGTTGTTATTTTGCAGTATTTTTATGAATATACGGTTTAAATTCTCATGTTTTCTTATTCCTGGAATTTCCTGATTTTTTATTTGCATGGAAATCAATATCGATATTATTATTATTATTATTATTATTATTATTATTATTATTATTATTATTATTATTATTATTATTATTATTAAAAAAAAAATCAGCTAACGCCTTTTTATTCCCGTATACACGGGAGTAGGCGAGGCCTACTCCCGTATTATTATTATTATTATTATTATTATTATTATTATTATTATTATTATTATTATTATTATTATTATTATTGGCTAAATGGCCTCGCCTACTCCCCGTATACGGGAATAAAAAGGCGTTAGATGATTTTTTTGCTGATTATTATTAAATGGGTATCTCCATGTAGTCAGAAGACTCGTTGCGGGAGACCCAAACTATCAAAACAATATCTATCATACCTCTTCTTGAACTAATTTACAGACGACATACTCACACCTGAGTCAGGCAATGCATTACATTCATTCACCATTCTCCAAGCAAAAAATCTAGTTCTCACACCCTTCTGAACCACACTTTTCCATAATTTCCAGGGATGGCCTGATGTTCTTCCATCACCATCACACAGCTGAATTATTTCCCTTGCATCAATCTTATAAAAACCTTTAAGTAATTTATATGTTTCTATCATATCTCCTCTTCTCCACTTATCAACTAACCTCTGTAATCCACAAGCTCTCAATCTATCAATGTACATTTTTTACACCACTCACCAACTTAGTCACTCTCCTCTGAGAGTGACTAACATAATATATAATAGACAACAGCATATAATGGGGCTACTAAGTTAGTTATAGTTCAGTAGGATTACTTTAGGACGTTTGTGCTTCATAGGATCTTGTTTAATATAATCGACTAAGATCCTTATTAATTGATTTTTTTATTATTACGAGACACCTCCTGAAAGCCCAAAGACTCATCGAGGGAGGGCACCTACTTTACAGCTCTCTCTCTCTCTCTCTCTCTCTCTCTCCACCACTCCACTCCATCCACCAACTACAACTGCGGTCATCATCTATACAAACGTCATCTGCCGCCCGCTACTAGTATTTTCAAAGGCGATCACAAACATCCATGCCCACGGCAGGATTCGAACCCACAGCTTTTTGGCTGGAAAGCGGATATACTAACCACTCGGACAACCAGGACGACAATTAATTATTGTCAATTAATTAATTAATTAATCTAGTATCAATTATTGATGGATGCTAGAGAAAAGTATTTTAACACAGTATGCTGAAGAACAGTAAGGATGTCCGGCATGATAAAAACTACGTAAGAAGAAACTGGCAACTTTCACGCATACGGCCACCTATTCTGGGCCACCTGCACAATCATTGATCTCTGGGACTTAAAACTACACTGAAGACCATTCAAGAATTATCTAGTAATGTAATACTTATAGGATTTTAATGCATACGTAGAACTGTGCCTTATCATCTCAGAAATACAGACAAAAATGCGCATAAAATGATAAAACAACCAAAAGATTTCTGTGGCAGCCTTGTATCTGAAGGTAGCTCATACTGTGAGAAACAACTTCAGGTAATGTGTAATTTCCAGTCAGCAATTCCACATTTTCTGCTATTTCTCATAAAAATTATTTATAATATTTTTTATTTTTTTAATTAATTAATTTTTTTTAATAATATTTTTTATTGTTCGTTCAAATATTTACATATGTACAATGATCATTAATTGAGTACAGTATATTATTTTACAAGGTTCAGTACTTTGTGCTACATATAATGAGATTTAAATAGTAATGATGATAACAGTTTTTTTTTAAGTGACAATCACAGTAATAATTTACAATTATATTGTTCAGAGTTACATAAGTTGTATAATATTACATGTTGTAGTTTACTCTTTTTTTTTCAAGTTTGAAAAGGTGTGATTATACAACAGTATTTACACATATACAATCAAAATATTATATTTCCTAATTCTCACAAACATACAGTGTAAACTCATGATTTACATTTAAAAATTTTTTTTATTATTATTACATTGCATACATTTATTACAGTTATTACGCACATTACATACATTTGATTACATATGATGCATTACATACATTTGTTTACAATGTTTACATATGGAATCCGATTTATGGTATGAATATCATTATGCTGTAGGGGGATGTCAATAGGTAGGGAGATGGCTTAGGAAAAGCTCCTCCAGTTTGCGACCTGAATCGATCTTCATAATAATAATAATAATAATAATAATAATAATAATAATAATAATAATAATAATAATAATAATAATAATAATAATAATAATAATCTACTGCTTTTTATTCCCTTGTAGGGAGTAGGCGAGACCTTTTAACCCTATCTAGCTTTTGGAGACTGAGTGGGCAGTTCAGTCTTTACTGGTAGCCAATTAGAGATAGCTGGCCCTTGACTATCACTAATTATAAGCCACCACCGATGAAGAGACCGGAAAGCAAGTGCTGCCATCTGTTGGCACCTACACTAACAGGATATGTTGCCGTCTGAATTAATGTTGGTTCTAAGATCGATTTTCTTGAGTTTACGGTGTAAAAAATGTTTAATCCTTTATCCAAGCGGGATAAAAACCCGCTTGCCCGTACCAGAGATCGACTAATTCGGGAACAGATTCAAGATAGGCTTAAGAAAAGCTCTTCCATTTGGCGACCTGAATCGATCTTCATTTATTTCTTTTTTTATTTCTTGAAAGTTTATTTTTCACTTGGTTAGAGTATAATAAATTTAGTTTAATCCTTAATCCAAGTGTGAGCAAACAAAGTTTGCGCCTGAAAGTATCTTCAGGACTGGGATAAGGTGGTACAACACCAGGGCACTCCTTGCAAAGGTGGAGCAAGCTGCCAACACTACTATCTCAGCATCTCCCATAATGCGAAACACATCTCCTTGCGGATATGTCTAATGTTATGCATTAAGGGAAGGGCCACAACATAGACTAGTTTCGACCTTTATTGAGGTCTCTTCAGTGGGAGCCAGGCCCAAGTGGAGATACCAGCCAGAAGCATTAGCAAGGCCATCTCTACCTATAGGAGTTGCCAAATGATGTGCCACCCTTTTTTAATAAATTACTCTCGATTTAGAGAAAGATGTTGAAAGTTTATTTTTCACTTGGTTAGAGTATAATAAATTTAGTTTAATCCTTTATCCAAGTGTGAGCAAACAAAGTTTGCACTTGAAAGTATCTTCAGGACTCCTGAGTCTGAAGTCCTGAAGATACTTTCAGACGCAAACTTTGTTTGCTCACACTTGGATAAAGGATTAAACTAAATTAATTAGTTATATCTACTGGTTTCAATCTAGTTGGAAAGTAGCTAACCATGTGCATTGCATTTGTGATAGAAACTATATGCATGACTTACTTTTGTGGTAGACACTTAATAACTTTGTTTGTGATTCCATCTGAGCCTGGAACTTTTTTATCATTAAGTTTTTGATGATTCCGACGATATCAGATGTTGGAGGTTAACGCCTATTCATCTGATCGATACGGTGATTCAGAGGGTGACGCAACTGTCGATGTACATTTGAAATGAATGATAATGAGTAGTTGGGACTGAACTGTAGTTCAAGACTGTCCACAAAAAATTACATGTTTTCATCGTCACAATATGCAATACAATGCTCGCCATGTATCGGTGAAACATACGAGGGGATCAGAAAAGTTTTCTCCTCGACCATAGATGGGAACACTATCGGGAAGAATTTTATCCAAGTTGGTGAATCTGTCATAAGCATCTATGTGAAATTGCAAGTCATTAAATCAAGTAGTTTTATACAGCTGTCAGAAGCAAAAGTGTTGCCTGTTTCCCTTGAAATGGATAAAATCGAGTATCGTGCTGCTGTAAATGCTTTGCAAAAGATGGTCTAACGCCAAACGAAATTCATTCGAAGTTCATAAACGTTTATGGAAACTCTTCTCCTTTGTTTTCGACAATTAAGAAATGAGCTGCTGAGTTTAAACGTGGCCGTACAATCCTTGAAGATGATCACGTGAAGGACGTCCAAAATGTGTAACAACACCAGAAATCATTGATCAAATGCACATGGTATTCGATGACCAGCGAGTCAATGTCCGTAAAATTGCTGAGGCTATACGTATTTCAAAATAACACGTAGGATATAGTTTGCATGAAGAATTGCAAATGAAAAAGCTTTGCGCAAGATGGGTGCCGAGCTTGCTCACATCAGGTCAAAAACGCACTCAAATTAAAATTTTTGAGCAGTGCTTGGAGCATTTATACAAGAATAAAACTGATTTTGTGTGTCGATTTATTACTATGGATGAGACTTGAATTCAACATTACCCACCAGAATCCAAAGAGCAGTCAAAACAGTGGACAGAAGCCAGCTGTTCCGCGCCAAAGAAGACAAAGTTGGTTCTATCAGCAGGAAATGTGGTAGCATCAGTGTTTTGGGATGCTAAAGGCATTATATTGAGATGGGTAAAACAATAAACAGAGAAAATTATTCCGATCTTTTAACCACACTAGACGGAAAAAAAATTAGTGAGAAAAGATCCGGTTTGCAGAAGAAAAAAATCATCTTTCATCAGGAAAATGCGCCTGCCCACATAGGTGTTTTGGCAATGGGAAAATTAAAAGATCTACACTATAAACTGTTGAAACATAAACTCTATTCCCAAGATTTGGCTCTCTCTGACTTTTGACTCTTCCCAAGACTAAAACTTTTCCTTGCCGATCAACGTTTTTCTTCGAATCAAGAGGTGATTGCAACTGTGGTGTGGTATTTTGCAGATCTTACTGAGAACCACTACAGGGACCTGATAATAGTCCTGGGGAATCGCTGAAATAAATGTATTAGTCTTAATGGAGATTATGTTGAAAAATAAAAATAATTTTGAAATTATAAATTCGTTTTTTCATTGTTAGGCCGAAAACGTTTCCGACCACCCTCGTATTTTGGTGTTTTGTGGAGGGATTTTAAAAATTTCCATTGAGATTGAACCTCTGGTTTTAAAGATTTGAGCATGTTTGCCCCAGTGTTGATTGCGGATGTCTTTGAAAGCATAGCGTACTAAATTAGTGGTCCTATTAAGTTCTTGACGGTCTTGAGGAGCGATAGTTTTATGATATTGCCGACGCACTTTGTTTTTGGTGCGAATACGATTTTGAATTTCCTCTGGGAGTTGGTTAGGTTTTGTATGGGTTGCAACAGAAGTGACAGCTTCTAGGCCCAATGTAATTTGCTTTTCTATGTCTAGTACAGCAGCTTCAGTTTCTGGAACAATAAGATCCGTATAATTTATATAGGTAGTTGAGTTTAGTTTGTGATGGTTGGGTTATTCGTAGTTTCTTCTTGTACAACACCCTACTGGAGTAGAACTGAATTGGGGTCCAAGCTAAGATCCTTATTCGCTGTTATATGATATTGGTAAGGAACATTTTTGAGGATGACTATATCAAGAAAGGCTTATATGTTGATTATTCATGATTATTAATTAACTTAAGGAATTCACAACGTACACTAGAATAAAAATTAAATTAAACTTTAATATGTATTTCCAATATTTCGCAATGTCACGTTGCCATCTTCAAAGGAACTTAAAATAAAGACACGTGCACGCACGCACTGCATACCGTAAATGAGGACGAAGCGTGGAAGCTATTGTTTCTCCGAAAAGTCCTGATTGTCCCCCTAACGGGTAAGTAGGTATTCTTGTGGGCTAAAGGTCTCGTGATGTAGGTCTCCCAAATTTGGGGCCGTCTCATGGAACCAAATTTGTTGAGGTTTGGCATGTTTCTTAGGGCTGAGGCTGATTCCATGAATAGTCTTTCATATTTGAACTTGCTACAGTGTATTGTGGCTTTCTTCCACCATATTCTGTGGCGTGTATCCAGAGCATGGTCTGCACGACCAGAGTGGCTATACTGGTGAAAACGGATGTAATCCTTGTGTTTCGAAATTCTGATATTCGCTATCCTGCCTGTTTGGCCAAAGTAGGACAGCTTACAGTTGCAAGGGACCTGGTATATACCAGGTAGGTCTAGATCACTGTTTCCCAACTTGTGGTCCGCGAACCCTCTGGGGATACGCGAGGAATTCAAATGGGGTCCGCGGGATAGTTTATTTTCATTAAACTTTATCTTATCATGTTGCTCACACCTGTTGTTCACACCTGGCCTAATTGATATGTTCATGTTCTTCCGAATGTCTCCATTTATAACAGTATTGCATTGTCATAAATGACACATTTAGTGTTGTAAAATTGCAATTTATTACTTGATATTTATGATATGTAAAATATAAAAAATTTCCATTTTGGATTTTATGGGGCCACGACATATTAACATTCGCTACAGGGGGTCGCGACATATTGGCATTCGCTACAGGGGGTTCGCGACTTCAAAAAGGTTGGGAAACACTGGTCTAGGGGAAGTATCCAGAGCATACGTTCAAATTCCAGGGAATTAGTTCAAGTTTAAAAGACTTTTCATGGAATCAGCCTCAGCACTAAGAAACAATCCAAATCTCAAATATTTGATTGCATGAGATTGTCCAAAATTTGGGAGACGTACATCAGGAGACCTTCAGCCCAACGGCCAAGAATACTTACATAGCCCCTAGGGGACTCTATCAGGACTTCTAGGAGAAACAACCTTCCTTTTAGCTTCCTGCTTCGTCCTCATTTACTGTGTGTAGTGCCTGTGTGCACGTGTCTTTATTTTAAGTTCCTTTGAAAATGGCAACGTGACGTTGCCGAAATATAGGAAATATACATTAAAGTTTAATTTAATCTATATTCTAGTGTACGTTGTGAATTCCTTAAGTAAATTAATAATCGACTATATTAAGAACATCTGGTCGTCCTATCACCCCATAGCGTGTTGGTTCGACAGGAACTGCAACATTTCAGTTGGCAAAATCATTTAGTATTTTGCCAATTTTGATAGCTCCTTCCGAGACATGGGTTTTGAAGTTAACTCGCCGTCCTTTATTATTGCCTGGTTAGCATCTAGTAACCCTGAAAGATCCAAAGTAGGAATCTTTTGTTAAGTGAGTTATACACAGCAAATATTTTGAGGCTGTTTGTATTGGCTGAATGAATTTGTAGACCACTAACCTCTTATGTTGTGAAAGGAGGAATTTTCATTTCATTAAAGCTTGGTTGTCTTTTAATAGAAATGGCTGTTCTACCACCTCTGGCTTCAGTTCTGTCATTTCAAAAAAGAGAATAATAATTCACAATAACTGAATATAGAGAAATTTATCTGGGCGTGTCTCATTACTTTGTTGTTGACTCTTGACGAGGGTTTGATTTACTGAATACAATTAGCATTTCACCTAGGGCAGCTGTTATCATGGCAAATTTATTGGAATTAGTGCATCAGCCACATGACGCATTAATTCCATCTTTACTGCATCAGCCACCTGCATTAGTTGATTGATGCAGTAAAGATGAAAACAGCATATAGAAAATGGTTATGAGAAAACTAGCCATAGGAGCAGTCTTTGTAGACCTAACTGCATATGATACCATAAACCATTACACACTCAGAAATAAAATATAAAGAATAACTAGAGACCATCGCCTTGTCCTCCTGATTCAATTACTCTTGGAAACCAGACGGTTTTACGTGGACTGGGGGTAGAAAGGGCCGCTGGCACCTCCAAGAAAATGGCCTCCTCCCTCCCCAGGGAAGTGTGTTAACACCATTACTTTTCGACATCTATTATTATTATTATTATTATTTTGACACCTCCAGGGAGTCCAAAGACTCATCGAGGGAGAGTGTGCCGACAGCATCGAACGATTGTCCCCCTTCCAACTACTAACCACGTCAATGATCTCCCCATCTTTCCAGGAACTAGAAATTTTATCTATTCTGATGACCTGCCATACCTACTCAATCAAAAAATTTCAAGTCCATTGAAACTACTCTATCATTTGCCTTAAATAGTCTGATCACATACTATACCAGCAATCAACTAAAACCAAACCCCTAGAAAACCCAGACTGGCCTTTTCCACCGTAACAATAAGGAAGTCAACAGGAAGCTGCAGATTTCTTGGATAGGCTCTAAAATAGAATATTCATGGAACCCAATCTACCTCGGTGTGACTCTCGATCGCATCCTCTCATATAAAATCCACATAGAGAAAACAAAAGCAAAAGTGAATGCGAGGAACAATATACCAAGAAAGCTTACCGCCCCCAAATGGGGTGCAGACCCTAACACACTGAGATCTTCTTCCTTGGCCCTTTGCTATTCTTCTGCTGAATATGCCTGCCCAGTATGGTCCATATCCTGCCATGCTGAAAAACTTGATCGAGCATTGAATAAAAGCTGCCACTTAATTAGAGGATGCCCGAAACCAACACCACTAAAATACCTCTATACTTTGGCTGGTATTGCACCCCCCCCCTTCAATTCGATGATCTGCATTCTCAGCTGATGAAAGAAGCAGACAAATGAATGATGAATGCCACCCACTATTCGGCCAGACCGCAGGGCCCCAAAGACAAAGATCCCGACATAGCATCCATTGCAACTGTTGAACCAGCTAAAAACTTCCCAGAGACAAGATTTCAACAATGGCTTGCATTAAATTCTGAAAATAATACTGGTATTCCAACAACTGAACATCTTCCACGTGGTGCCCACTTGGAATGGATTACTTGGAAAAGCCTCAACAGACTGCAAACGACAGGACTCTGCAAACAAAACCTCACCAAATGGGGTTACCTCACTGGCCCAGACAATTGTGAATGTGGGAAAACCCAGAAAGAAGGAAATCACCTTCTTTCTTGCCTCTTTCTTCCATCACCTTGCACAAAAGAGGACCTTGTATCCTGCACAGAAAGAGCAGTTGATTGTGCAAGATAATGGAGGAACATCTGACCATATTTATTGTATATAAGTTATGTATAGTTTCCTTTTTTTCAAATTTAATTATTATTTCTCTGTATAATTCACCTACCAAATCTAAGCTGATCTCATTGTAATGTATCCTAATTTGTTGTAAATCATGTTGTACTACTTACCTACTACTGTACCACTTGTATTTCGTTACAAAATAAACACGAGAAAATTCCTGATTAAGATGTAGATTCTATACGTTTATGTTTTCATACTAAGACAGCCTTCCGTACAACATTTGTGACTCTTTTGGCCTGCTGCTTATAATTTTTGTTACGCACATCATCTATATGCACATAGTATTCCATCCACATTATCCTTTTCTTACGAATCTGTTGTTTGATGTTATTCCACATCCATTTGACTTCTACCCTATTTATTCTTCGAATTCTCTGGACATATGATATTGTATCATTTAAGGTTTTTTTTTTTTTTAAATAATCGATTGTACTGCCGATATTCTTCTCATCCAGCATCCCATACTATTGAGTTGTATTCAGTATACCCCTGAGTTGATCATTATTTCTTGCTTTGTTTACTCTTTTCGCTCGAATAGTCTTTATATGGTGATGCATATCTTCAACCCTAGAAATTGATCCACCAGGTCTGTAACAACACCCCACTATGTATCTGATCTTAGACTTGTTGGATTCCACATCACACCAGATGGCTTCTAACTCGCTGCCACGTGAAAAGCTGTTACTACTATTACAATAATAAATCTCAACTCTACATGAATTCAATTTATCTGATATCACCAGATAATATGTCTAATTCTAATAGCAGGGCTCACTAATGCTTATAATCTGAATTTCGTACTTATTGACAAAGGCAATAAACTCTAACCCTTTGTTTTTGATACTTTTAGCATTTGCACAGACATAATTCTATTAACTGAAATCCTGTACGACTTTTGAGAAATTTATAAGTCTCGACCATACCATCTCTGCTTCTCGTGTTTGCTAGTGTCTGCAGTTTAGAAATTCGCAATCTGACTTTTAATATTTCTAGGTATTTGTACTGATCGTTAGCTGAAATTGCTTTTAGATAACTCTCCTGATCAAGCGGAAATTGTTAGGGTCATTATATTTTCCTAGTTTAAGAGATAATATTGCACTTTTTTTTCCCCACAACCATTCCATTTTGATGTTCTGTGTTTAGTACCATGTTTAGTAAAGTATTTGCTGTGACGCTTTTCTGTATACCTTGAAGTCATCAATATACACAGTACTGGACCAAGATAATTTCGCTCTCCAGGCAGACTCCCTGTATGATGCCGCTAAGTTTTTTTTTTTTTAAATACTTAAGTACTTTCTAATCGTAAATATAAGTATTTTTTTCAAATTATTAATCATTTCCATAACTTCATTATTTCTACGTATTGTTTTTATTCACTCAGATATACTACATAAAAAAGAAAGAAAAAATGATTACAAAGAAAAATTTCTGATTTTACACTGTAATTTTAATTTAATCAATTCTAATTTAGATTTTTTTTGTGTTGATTTTAAATCTGTGATAGCTTTTATTCTTTCACTAATGTCTGTTTTCTGAGTAATGGCATCTTCAATAGATAACAAGGCTAAAGAATTTAATCTCTCACTCCCGATTATCAAATGTTTTGATAATCGCAAATATGTTTTGATAACTTTTAATTTGCTAAAACCTTTTACAGCTCTGTTGCTACCGTTATAGGAATTGTTAGCAAAATTCTCAATGCGAGCCACATATTTGGAATCATATTCTGCAAATTGCTTGCTTTTAAAAATTGTAAAGTTTTTAACGGGGAATTAATGTTTTCAGGAAGCAAACTGTCATTTTTGAATTTGAAATTTGCGAATCTTTATTTTCGGAAGGAGCATAGGCAGTAAGGCACTAGTGCCAGCCTTAGTTTTGGAGCACCCTACGTTTAGCGCTATAGGAGGGTGCCCGGTCAGCTCGTCCCTTAATCCGGCACGGCATATACAGCAGATGGGAATTATCGCATAGGAATTTCATATCCAAGTTTTGTTTTCTTCAAAATTATTGAATTTTGAAATTCTATGATTTAAAAAAAAAAAAAAAAAAAAAAAAAAAAGACGAAGGCTAGTGTGAAGGAATCTTCTTCGAAAATTTCATGTTCAATGCTAATTTGGGCTACTAAATGGGTGTAGATTCAACAAACGGGGCTCTGGAGAATTTGGCAAGCATTACAGCTGAAAAACTTTATCTTTCCTACTTGGAGGAAATGCCAACTAGATATCTAAGTGGTTGATGTCTTTTCTCATTCTGTAAAATACGACCACTTGCTTATTAGAGACCCAAATTGGCTACAGCCATGTTTGGTCGCTAGAACGAGGGTTCTGGTTTCGGTCCCCCCCCCCCCCACTCTTTCCACATGCAGTGATGGTGACACTCTCAATGACATATTAAGCTTATTGTAGGGTGCCGGGAAAACGGATTCGCAGGCCAGCCACCTGAAAGTTTAAGGAACCGAACCGGTTAGCAAAATCTGAAGGTTCCCGATCAGCCAGCGGCATCTCATGTAACCACGTACTTAAAAAAAAATTTCTTTGGGTCTGTCTCTAATCACCTAATGGAGGCAGACCAAATATTCTGGCTGCAGGGAAAAATGTCGAGGACCGAGAATGGATTTTAGACCGAGTTCCCTCTGTGTTTACGATATCTTTTCGAGTTTACCACCTGTCGCTTCATACCTCACTTCTAATTTATCTCTTCCTCACCAAATACGATGAATCCAACCCAAAAAATGCAATTTTACTGCGAATTTCAAATATTCTCCCACAAAAAATAGTTAAAAAACTCACAAGAAAATAAAAAAATCCACTCACAAAAAACATCAAAAATCCAACCAATGTACCCAGAGACACTAATTCTTATTAAAAAAAAAAAAAAAACATTTCCCAATCCATTTTATCAACATCCATGGCCTAAGAGCAATGTAAACGATGTATACATCCACCACATATGTACATCTCATCTAAACCAAAACCAAAACTATTATTCCTATCAGAACAGCAAATAGAAACCTCAGCAGCCACTATCCACTTCAACTGCCCCATATAAAAATTACACAGTCTTTCCATCAAAAAATCTGTACTTGTGCATTTATCAGAACATACCACGCCAAAGACTAAATCTCTGAATACTCATTTGTTTGATCTGCTTTGGCTCAAACTTTCACTACCAAATGAACCTACCCTTTCTATACGCTCCTACCATCGCTCTCCAAACTCCCTCAACCACTCTGACCTCTTCATCTATCTCTCTCTGAAGCTCACGATCGATTTTCTGCAGTCGAAATACCCCAGTATGCATGTTGTCCTTCTTGGAGACTTCAATGTTCGTAACTCATATTGGCTCCACTTCTCCAGTTTCACCGATCAAGCAGGCTGGGATGCTAAGGTGTTTGACATCAGCAATGAACAATCTCAGATCATCAGTCATCCTACCAGAATACCCGTCAGCACCCTCCAATTTGACAACACACTTGACCTCTTCGTAACATGCTCCCTTTACAGTATTCTGTGGTTGTCGGTTCTCCTCTTGGTAACACAGATGACAACCTCATACATGTCTCTTTTGCCATGGAACAACCTTCACCCACAGTTCACAGTCTTGTGTCCTTTGGCAAATCAAGGGAACCAACTGGGAGGACCTCCGTGAATTCTATTCTTCTTTCTATGATCTAAACTTCATGAGGTCAAATAACAGAAATCAACCTTACAGGAATGAAAGCTTTCTTCCTTTATTCCACTCGGCATTTTCAGCCACCATTCAAGATTTGGTTCTCAAGAAAGTGTGCCAACGCTGTAAAAAAACCTCTGCTTATCATGAATAGCAGAAGACCAAAACTTCAGCTTCCCCCCTCTTCCTGCACTTCAGCTCGTAACTGTTGTAAAAGAATCTTCACCAAATCCAAGTCAGACTTTGAAAGGGCCAAATGCTGTAATAACCTCGCCTCCTACTCTAATGGCAGTCGCTTCTTCTGGTCCCTTACCTATGCCATTGAGTGCAGTTTCTGCCCATCCAGGTTTCCACCACTTTTACATTCGGGTGATACTGTAGTTATCCTACCTAATAACAACGCACATACCCTGGCATCATTCTTCTCTTCAAATTCCAGATGTGATAACCTGGGGAAAGTTCTAACTGCTCTACCAAGAACAGCTCGGTTTATGACACTCACAATCTTCTGACAAATAGAAATCCGAAAAAACTTTAATAATCTGAACAAAATCAGGAAATGTGGACCTGATGGTATCCTACTTATTGTGATAACATTTGTGACCCAGAACTAACACCAATCCTGTATCTCTTTAATCTATCCTATTTATCTAGCATCTATCCTACAACATGATAGAAGGTCCCGATTCAGCCTCTAAGAACGGTGATAAAAGTCAACTAATATACTATCATCTAATTGTTCTCACTTCTGTCTCTCTAAAGTTACGAAAAAAGTTCATCAACAAGAAACTCTTGAACCACCTAGAGGCATATCAACTAATCAATGACCACAAGTATGAATTCTTCCGTTCACTATCTACAGCTGATATTGCTTTCACCACCCACCTCTGGTAGCACCACAATCCTCTCTAAGCTTGCTTCATTCTATCCAGAAGAGGGCAATACAGCTAATTAATGATCCCACTCTGACATACCCACTTCAGTTCCTCGTTAACAGACGTTCAGTTTCTTCATTATACATCTTCTACAAATACCTTCATGGATAGTGCACTGCTGAATTGGCCACCATTATTCCTTATGAACTCTCAGCTAAAATGATTAAAACAAGTGGGGAAAGATCAACCATGTAAACTTCAATGCCTCCAAAACTCAGTCCAGTGTGATTCACTGCCTACTGCTTCAGTGTCTACTCCTTCATCCCATGTACTTCTGTCTTTAGGAACTGTATCCTCCCCCCCTTTCCCTAAAAATTACAACCATAAGCTGTTCAAGCAGAAGGCGAACAGACTCCTCTCCCTAATCCTCTCTCTTCTGTTCCTATTGCATACACCCAGCCCTAATGTGCTAAAGGTGATGTTGCTGTTGTGTGTGGATCAGATAAAATTTTTTTTTTTAAAATAAAGCACCGCTATTGCCTTTTATTCTCCAAAGGGAGGGAGCACGTCTTTAGCCATTGTTATCTTTTTCATGACAAGAGAGCAGCCGGTCTCGTTTCTCTCAGCATTTCCTGAGAGTACCTCCAATTATCAATAAATCAAAGCTTTTTTTGGAGCGCGTCTACTGCGCGATTTCTTCTGATATATATATATATATATATATATATATATATATAGAGATTTTTTTTTTTTTTTTTAATTGTGAACATAACATTCTTATTTACAGGATTAACCGGTTTTTGGTTCTCTGCAGTCAGGCAGAGAGGTTACATGCTCATATTCTTATTGAGGTATGTTACATCGAAGTCACTTAAAAGACAAATTACATTTTTTTTTATAGATTAAAGCCATTAAGAGTTATTCTAACATGATACTGTATAAGATCATAAAAGTGGAAGAACATACGAGTTTTTTATTGCACAATATTGTCTATTTATATGAGAGTGCCAGCTGATTAATTTTCGCACTGTTAAGCACAACAATCCTTCTTTTTTCCCCTTTCTTTGGGAGGGGGGAGATGGTGTCACTTCTATGCTGGAAAGTGAATTATAATGCAGTCGCCCTGCTCAGCCAGGAGTTGATTCCGTGGATTCCATTCTTGGTGGAAAAGATCTAAGGTGTTGTATTGCCTATGGTGGTGATACTCGTGTAGGATCCGACTTCTCACCTTTTGTTGGAAGGCTGCAGTGAGTTGGTCAGTTGCCTCTCTCTGTGAAGTTGCTGTGCTGTCTGCTCTTGTATGTCTGAGGTAGAAGCTGTATATTATCGCTTTCGCAGTGATGAAAAGGTAGTTGCAGAATGAATGGTTATTTGACTCCGCATGGACGAGATTGAAATATTCCCCTTCTGTATGAAGACTACCACAGGTGAGAGCTGCCGTTTCCCGAGACAAACTGATTAATTAGGTGTTGACTGGGCACTCCAAGTAGATATGCCGGACTGTTCCTAATTGGTAGCAGAACAGGCAGTTATCTGAGACGTTTGAGTTAAATTTTCGTAATATAGTAGGAGTGGGTAATATATTGTGCCACATTCTCCACTGAATATCTGCGTCAGGTTTGATGGCTCTTGTGCGATATGGTAGATCCCATTGAAACAGTGCTTGATCCGATGATGCAGGATTTTGCAATAAAGTGCTTTGGTTCGACTGTTGTGTTAGAGAGCTGTAGATCTCGTTGGTGTAAGTTTCTCCCATGAGTTATTGGTTTTTATCAGAAAGATAGGCGCCAGATGTTCTGAGTTGGGAGGGCTAAGCCCCTCTTCTGTTATGCTATCAGGCATAGCGGATTGAAAAGCGGCCTTTACGTTGTCTATCTACTCAGACTGATTCCCATGTTCCAGGTTTTCGAGAGAATTTGGAAAGCGCCAGGTGAGGCTTGGAGAAAGAATGTCACCCAAGATCCTCACGCTTCGCCAGCTCCATGGAGGAAAGAAAAACTCTTTCTGAGTGATCGGGCTTTTAACCATCGTGTTGTGAAAGATGGGTTCCATGAAGATTTCAGGTAGGGATGCTGTCTTCACTGTGTGCTGGAGGTTTAGCTTCTTCCATCGTCGAAGGGCATCTTTGTAGAAGTTTGTTAAATTTACTGGCACTTGAGCGGTTGTCTTTCTTAAGGTTGTGGAGAGAGAGACGTCTAGTGGCAGAAGTGAAAATATATTCAGTGGTGCATTTGTGTGATATTTCCTTTGATTGTATGGTATTCAGGAGAAATCGAGCGCGGAACGTTGTTATCCTATTGTTAATGGAGGTCAAATTTTGTCCTCCATCTTTGAGAGAAGTACATAGCTTGGAGAATGAAAGCCAGTTTGTTCTGTTCCATATGAATCGATATATAGTTGACTTTATTTGTTTGATGAATTGCTCTGGTGGCGTAAGAATCTTTAGTGTATGCCAAAGGACACTGGTGGCTATTTGGTTAACGATTATTGCTATCCCTCTTGTGGAGGCAGAGGCTCGTATTGCTGCCCACTTTCCTAGTACTTGCTTGAAACGCTTGTTCAGTGCTTCCCAGTTCTTATCCATATAAGAGGGTGTGTTTCCGAGGTAAATCCCCAGGTATTTGTTTCCCTCTGTGGACCAAGTACCAGACATTGGGGAATCCGTTCGATTTTTCATTTGCCACACCACAATCCTCTGGTTTTATGTGTGTTTAGTTTCGCTCCTGAGGCTGCCTGATATTGTTGGTATGCCATTTGTAAGTTATTAAAGTCCTCTTCTTTGCGGGTTATGATTGTAACATCATCAGCATATGCTGTCAGGGTTATGGTTTGGTAGGGAAGTTTAGGGGGGCATGCCCTGAGCAGCGTGCTGAGTCTACACAAAGAGGGTTCAATTTGCAATTGTGTAAAGAGGACCGGAGAGTGGACAGCCTTGTTTAATACCGCTGCTGTATGGTGCAGTTATGGTAAGCCTGTTGTTTATTTTCATGCAAAACTGTGCCTTGGCATACAACATTTTAATAGAGTGAATGATGCCTGAGCCAAAGCCAAATGCTTTCAAGCAATTGAAGAGGTACAGGTGTTCAACGCGGTCGAAAGCTTTTTCTTGGTCTAGTGTTACAAGACCCATTGTTTCACTGTTGTTGTTCGCTATGCTTATGAGATCCCTTATGAGGTGTAAGTTTTCGTGGATTGATATTCCAGGGATGGAATAGCTCTGATGCCTATTTATAATTTCGCTCAGAGCGGGTTTAAGTTTGTTGGCAATGGCTTTGGATATAATTTTGCAGTCGGTGTTTGTGATAGAGATGGGTCTCCAGTTTCCTAGTTTCGTCGCGTCTCCTTTCTTTGGAATGAGTTTAATAACTGATGTTGTCATATTGAGTGGGAAGCCATTGGCATTCGCGTCGACAAAAACTCTGTAGAGGATAGGTCCAAGCTGTTCCCAGAAGGACTGGTAAAATTCAGTCGTGAGCCCGTCTATGCCAGAAGATTTATCTTTAGGTAAGGATGTGCAGGCAGTTTTCAGATCGTGTAACGTGATGGGGAGTTCTGTGTTACTCCTTGTTATTGGTGAGAGTCTTTTCACAACGGAGAGAATTATATTCATTGATGTTGAGTTGGCTTGGTACAAATTTTTGTAGTACTGCAAGGTATGTAAGAGGATTTCGTCATGATTTTCTATGATGTTTCCATTATCTGTTTTAATAGCGGATATAGTGGTGCACTCTTGTTGGCGTTTTTCTAGTGAGAAGAAATACTTTGTAGGGGCATCTGCGAAGTTAATATGTTTGCGTCGTGCTCTTATTAGTGCTCCTCTTGCAGAGTGCTCTAGGTGTGAGCGTACGGTGACTTCCAGGGATTGGTATTCCTCAGATTCTGGATGATGCAATTGCTGTTGTTGTTGCAAATTTTTAAGGGCTGAATGCTTATTCAAATTTCTTCGGTGACTATATTTTTGCGTGAATACCTTAACTTTGGATTTAAAAAGTGACCACCACTCGGAAATTGATTGTGAAGTAGATATATCTCTGATGAGAGTTTCGATATAGATTTTGGAGGTTCTGAGATATTCTGTATCCTTTAGTAGGCTTGTTAAATATCCAGTATGCTCCTCCTTTGTATCTCGTGTGTCCAGGAATGCAAATGCTAAGAAGTATGGAATCATGGTCTGATGCATGAGATGGATGGTAACTGACCCTCCTGATGTAGGGTATTGTGGGCATCGATGTGTAGTATCTCTCGAGCCGTGCCAGGTATAGGACACTTGTAGGACCACCTTTGGCTCTCCAGGAGAACACTTTCTCATGTGGGTGCAAGTGTCTGAAGGTGTCAGTCAGCTCAAGGTCATTTATTACATCCTGGAGAAGCTGAGCTAGTGCGTGTCGATGTTCTTGGAATTGCTGTCTGTCCATTGCAGGATCCAGAGTGCAGTTGAAATCAATGCAAGTATGATGTGGTCATTCACCTTGCTGAGGAGGTTTCGCACAAACTCTAGTACCTGCACTGCAAGCTGTTCATTTTGTGGGATGTATATGTTAATGATATATATTTTCTTTCCTGTCTGAGTTGTAATGAGTGCATATATTGCACACCTAGGAAAGGTATCGATTATTTCTACTTTTAGAGCGCTGTTTTGGTGAATTCCAATGCTGACCCCAGATCCATGAAGTTGTATGGCAGGACAGTGATGCATGGTATAAGGCCAGTTCTTCCAGTGTTGATATGAAGCTTTGCTGTTGCAATGGACGTTAGTTTCCTGCAGCATAACTATTTCTGCCGGTGGGCTAGGATATGCTGCAGGACCAGCCTGTTTCGCAGTGGTGTGGCACATCCTCTAGCGTTTAGTGAGAGAAGGTTTATTGGGGTGCTCATTATTTTATGGTTTAGTTTTATTTGGTGCGGTAATTCTCACTTCCTTTATGGATAGTTACGCTGCCGCTGGGATTCAAGCCCGTTTATCAGGT
Organism: Typopeltis vanoorti; assembly: GCF_054136105.1. Lineage (NCBI taxonomy): Eukaryota > Metazoa > Arthropoda > Arachnida > Uropygi > Thelyphonidae > Typopeltis > Typopeltis vanoorti. The sequence continues at coordinate 25,182,377 of NC_143560.1, read as the reverse complement.
AGTATATCCTTTTCCTGAGATTGGTGGTTTTTCTCCCTCTTTTTCCTGCCAGAATAGTTCTTAACTCTTCCAGCTGGGTGATAAGGCCACTGATGTCAGCGGTGTAGTCATAGGCTGTTAGCAGTTTTTGTGAGGAGCCTCGAACTTTTTTAAGAAAGCTCTGAAGCTGCTCACTTGTAAGTGGGCCTTCAGTGTGAGGAAGACTTGCATTTCCAGTTTCCTCTTCATCATCTGAGGACTCAAGAAGCTCGATCTCTTCATCCCCCTCTACAGGCTGCTGGGAGGGTTCCAGAATGCTTGGAGGCAAAGGTTCACTGCTGCAGCTGCGCTGGTTTGTCTTTGGCTTTTTTTCCGTTTTTGTTTCTTGCTCCTCTTCGTTATTTGTATCTTTATCAGAGTTAGTTAGTTGTCTGTGTTCCGTTTCCTTTTCTCTAGGATTGCTTTTAATCGATGTTGGTGGAGGTTCTTTCGAAGGTTGGGTTTCTTTAGTGCTACCACCTGATTTTGTCTCCTCGGTACTGGACTGAGAGCTGTTTCCTTGAGATCTTTGTTGTTTGTTAGGGATGCTCGTGTAGGAGCCGACTTCTCACCTTTTGTTGGAAGGCTGCAGTGAGTTGGTCAATTGCCTCTCTCTGTGAAGTTGCTGTGCTGTCTGGTCTTGTATGTCTGAGGTACAAGTTGTATATTACCGCTTTTGCGGTGATGAAAAGGTAATTGCAGAATGAATGGTTATTTGACCCCACATGGACGAGATTGAAATATTCCTCTTCTGTATGAAGATTACCACAGGTAAAAGCACTGAGCTGCAACAGTAATATAAAAGGTGTAGGGTACTCCGTCTATTTCTGTGTTGATTATTTTGGGTATGGAGCCGATTGTATTGTCGCCAAAGTGCATTAGAGCCTGTCTTCTAAAGCTCTTGATGTGAGCGAATTCAGGCCTAGTTGTAGAGGCGCGTAGCGTTCGGATTTTACCTGTCACTGCGCCGTATTTTGATAGTAATCCGCGAAGCATTTGATGGCTTATTTCCGGTGGTACATTTGACACTGTTACTTTTGTGGGAGCAATTGCGATTGGTGAGATATTCACGTGGCATGCTCCGATGTCTATTCCCTTTTCAATTAATGTCTCAGACCAAGATGCGTTGTTAAAGTACATTTGTACGGTTCCGGCAACTCTTGAAATGTGAGTTATATTTTTTGGGGGAACATGTTGAGCTACTGCATCTAGATACTTTTCCAGTGGGGTATTTTCGATTGCGAAAATTACAATTCCGTTATCTCGGGAAAAGCGGTTGGCTGGGTGAACGTTTGTACGCGTTGTGGCAGTGGTATTAATTCGCGCGGAAGTATTAGCTACAATGTTAGCATAGGAGACAGAGAGTACTGATCTTTGTCCGTTGTTGTCCGGGGGGCTGAGACTGATGTCTTTTTCTTCTCTGGCGATGTGGCTGGCGTCTTTTCCTTGATCGGAATTCTGCGACCTTTGACCGATTCCTGCTGAGCTCGGGCTTGGACCGGCTGCTGCTGGTGGTGATATGCTGTGGTTTATACTGGCCATTGCTTCGGGCGAATAAGGGGAAACGCAAGCTATCACAAATTCCCGGTACTCGAAGGCATACCGTTGTAACAATAAGCACACGAACAAAGAAGATTTTAAAAATTTAAATTTAATATAACTTTTCCTAGCTTCACAAATTTAGAAAACTAATTTTTTAACGCGATAGATTAGGTGCTTACGTTTATGTAGGTATAAATCTTGAAGCTGATTGACGTATTCGACCGCACAAAATACAACTTTAGGCAAGAGCGACTTTGGACACGTCTGCACACTTCAGCGTCGCGACTATAGATAGATAGATAGATAGATAGATAGATAGATAGATAGATAGATAGATAGATATATCCGAATCGTTCTTTCATGATTTAACTATTAAATTTGTTTTCTATGATTTCGTAGAAGCAATCACAAAAGACATGATTTTGCTAATATTCTTAGTGATTTTAGCATCAATGAATATGGGTGGGAATCGGGTGCTTTCTTGTAGTCTATCCATGCTATGTTTAAGTTACTTTTTCGCCTTTTTGAATTTCGGGGGATTATTTTATCAGTAAGGAGCTGGTCTTTTGTTCCTCCAGATTTTATAAAACTTACGTTTTTGTTCAATCCTTAAATCTGATTATCTGATAAGTAGTGGTATATGGAATATTCTAGGATTGTAGTAAACAGCTTAAGCGTAGTTCGTAGTCATTATTAAACGACAGTTACTTAGGTCTGCACCGTTATCATTATTTCTCATGAAGAGAAAAGCATGCCCAGATATCAACCAGTCTTCTACTGAGCCTGGCTGAAATAAATAATTAACTTCTTCTGCTATTCGACCATGTAGATTAGTTGGATGCTTTAGCCGAAATCCTTCTGTTCGTCTTTGCCAGGTAATTATGATATGTTGCATTTGTTTTTGTTTCTTTTCTGAGTCTATTTCGTTAATCCCCGAGACATCTTTATTATGTCCTACATGATTGTCCTAAATTGACTTCCAAAATTTGAGTGTTTCTTCTTTTTCTATCGAATTGTTGTTTGCATCTGTATTTCTCTGCAGATATTGTAAGAGATGACATTGTTTCAGTCGAAATTCAGCGCCTCCGTAGCGTATTTGGAAGAACGACGGTTCGTTGCGCCCTTCAATTGGAAAAGTTTTAAGTTCGAGTCTCATCATGACGGGAGGAATTTTTATATGGACTTTTTCACTCGAAGGTGAGTTAGCCGATCTCATACTAAGGTAACAGGGTTTTTTCTCCCGAGACTAGGATTTTTCATCCCACATACAGACAAATCGTGGTGGAGACGGAGAGTTATGCGATGGATGCCTTCCAGCGATGAGTCTTCAGACTCCTTGGGGTGTCACGAATAATAATAACAATAATAATAAATTGAAACACATATTGGTTGATTCTTGCTTTGCACTTTTAATTTTTTGTGCAGTCGCAAATAACTTCCGCAGTTGTTTTGTAAATTAACCAATGTATATGTATTTATCAGTTTATTTTCAATGGCATTATTTTCAGATTTAAGATTTATTAAGTTGCTCAGATCAGCTCGAAATTTGTTGACTTTTCGTTCCTACCGATCTACACCATGATCCTATCGGAACATGGTGTAGATCGGCTTTGCAGTTTGTAACCAAGCTTCACTATAATGATATAAGCTGTGCTATGTAAGAGCTGATTTGTTTCCTTTACACTTTGGTGGTAATTTTTTTTTCACAGCATTTTCGTCTAAGAAGTTCTGTTATAGCTTAGATATATCTAGATCTTTTAATGTTGGTTGTCTTATATGATCATTTATGGAGTTCATATATCCCAATATCGCGGATATCATTTTACACTGTAGTTATGTCAAAATATTCTGAGGTTTGTTGTCAGCTTCATGATCAATGATTTGAATTTTGAAGTTAGATATAGCTAATGTGTGGCAGATTGTGGAAAATATTATCTCCATATCGTGTGCATCGAAAAAAATCAATTAATGCCTTTTATTCCCTAATAGGGAGTAGGCGAGGCCTTTATAACCTATCTAGCTTTTGGAGACTGAGTGGGCAGTTTAATCTTCACCAGTAGCCAATCAGAGATAGCTGGCCCATGTCTAAAACTAATTATAGCAGCCACGAGGAAGAGGCTGGCAAACAAGTGCTGCCATCTCTTGATACCTAATCCTCACAAGAAATATCACTGTCTGAAATAAAGTGGGTACTACGGTCGATTTTCTTGAGTTTACGGGACGAAAAACCCGCTTGCCCGTGCCAGAGATCAACTAACTCAGAAACCGGTCGAAGATAGGCTTAGAAAAAGTTACTCCAGTCAGCAACTAGACTAGAACCTAGGTCGAACTTCAAGCGGCCAAGCGCAGAGGACGCAAGCGGCACTTCCACTGAGCTACAGTGCATAAGCTTTCTAAAGTTCCCTTTTTCTAGAATTTATCTCTAAATGCATTTCATATTGTCCCGTTTTCCTCATTTTTATTTTTATGTTTGGCTTCTTCCATTCGCTATCCAGCTTTCAGTTGTCGTTGCCCAGCATGGAGATCTGGTTCCTATAACCCACTTGTCACCTGATGTCAAGGACATCCAACATCTGTTGCAGTTCTTGATGACCCGAGCGTCGGTTGAACTCGTACGGATTTCTTCTTGCTTTTCACCATTAAAATAGAGGATGGAACATTGTTAATATGGCTCCTCAATTGAGGCCCATCTGTGAAGGGTGGTCCTACTGGAACCTACACTACCGCCACTATTATTTACCGTCATTTACGACATTAGTACCTGCATCATCATCATTATTATTAAACGTTAGATCTTTTTTTTTTGCACTATATAATTTAAGGAAATTACAACGTCTAGGATATACATTAAAATAAATTTTAATATATTTCACTATTTCGCAACGTCACGTTGCCATTTTCAAGAACTTAAGTACAACACACGTGCACGCAGGCACAACAAAACAGTAAGGGAGGAAGAAGTAGGAAGCTATTATTTCCCCTAAAGTCCTGATTGTGCCCTTTAGCGGGCAATGTTGGTATTCTTGGGCGATTGGGCTGAAGGTCTTCGGATGTAGGTTTCCCAAATTTAAGGAAGTCTCATGCAGACAAATTTGTTGAGGTTTGGATCGTATCTTAGGGCTGAAGCTGATTCCATGAAAAGCCTTTCATATCTGTATTTGCTACGGTGTATTATCCTGGCTTTCTTCCACCGTATTCTATGGCAGGTATCCAGCGCATTGTCAGCAAGATCAGAGTGGCTGTATTGGTGTAAACGGATGTAGTCCTTGTGTTCTGAAATTCTGATATTTGCTGTCCTGCCTGTTTGGCCGAAGTAAGACAGCTTACAGCTGCAAGGGAGCTGGTATACACCAGGTAGGTCTAGGGGGGGGGTGGTCTTTAGTAGAGCGGATAAGGGATACCAATTTTTTATATGGTCTGTAACATGAAGTTAAGTGATGTTTTTTTAAAAATTTTGTGATTTTTCGGAGGTGCCTCTGATGTAGGGTATGGTGATGGATTTAGAGTAATCTTTGTTGTGAGTGGGGGGGAGGTTGTGGTTTACTGGTTTCAATATTTTTTGGATTTTTTTTGGGGGGGGGGGTAGCCATTGGCTGAGAAAGTGTTGAGAATGTGGTTTAGTTCTGTGGTTAGGGCATTGTCATTCGAGCAGATAAGTTTAGCCCTGTTGTGTAGTATCTTAATGACTCCATATGGTTGTGAGGAGTGATGGTGGGATTGTTGGTGTATGTATCTGCCTGTATGGGTGGGTTTTCTATATACTGAGAAAACCAAGGTTCCATCAGGCTGGCGGATGACTAGTGTGTCTAAGAAATTAATGCAGTTGTTTTTTTCCTCTTCCAGGGTGAATTTGATTCTGGGGTGTTGGTTGTTTAAGTGTGTTAAGGAGAGGAGTGCATAGGAGCCATGTGGCCAAATAGCGAATACATCATCTACATAGAGAATCCAAACGGTTGGTTTTTGTGGGGCAGAGTTTAAGGCTTTCTCTTCAAAAGTCTGCATATAAAAGTTGGCCAAGGGTAGGGAGAGTGGAGAACCCATGGCTGTCCCCTCTATTTGTTTGTAGAATTTTCCTTGCCAAACAAAATAGCCTGAGTTCATTGTACACTGAAATAGGGCTGTGATACTGAGAGGAAATTTAGCTTGGATTAGCTCTAAGGATTCTTTGAGTGGGACATTTGTGAATAAGGAGGAGACATCAAAACTGACCATTATGTCAGTGTGTTTGAGTGTAAGGTTTTCTACTAGCTTTGAAGTGGGCTGAGTTTTTTATGTAGTGTGTAGGCAGTATAGTGTGAGAGAGCTTTGGCCAAATGTTTAGCTAGTTTGTATGTGGGGGAATCAATGACATCCACTATGGGACGTAATGGCACATTTTACTTGTGAATTTTTGGGAGTCCATAAATATGGGGGAGGTATGGAGTTATATGGTTTTAATTTGTTAGTGATTTCCACAGCCCAAGAAGTGACCTTCTTAAGGAGCCTGTGGAGTTTTCTAATTTGTGAGTTGGTGGAATTCTACTCGATAGGGAGGTAAGTGGTCCGATCTAACAATAGAGATTTCAGCTTACCTGTGTAATCTTTTTGGTTAAGCAATACTGTGGCATTCCCTTTGTCAGCTTTGGTGATTATTATTTTCTTGTTTTTCTTTAATTCTAATAGAGATTTAATTTCTTTACTGGGCATGTTGGTTTCAGGTGGTTTAGCTTTGGTCAGAACACAAGCTACAGCCAGTCTAATATCGTTGGCGAACTGGCTTGGAAGGTGTCGAATCCCGCGTTCAAATTCGTATCATGATATCCTCAGCAGGTATTCTTCTGGGCGCAATGGCGAAGTTGTGGCCACGTGCAAGGGCGTCGAGTGCTTCAGGTTTCACACTAAGTGACGACAGGTTAACTATCGTTTCGGTAGGAAGTTGTGGTTTGAGGATCGCGTCCTTTTTTAAGTTTTCAAATTTTTTGATGTGTCGATCTCGTACTTTTTTTAAATTCTTAAATTCTCTCTCCTGGCTTGGAAGGTGTCGTATCCCGCGTTCAATTCGTATCATGATATCCTCAGCAGGTATTCTTCTGGGAGCAATGGCGAAGTTGTGGCCACGTGCAAGGGCGTCGAGTGCTTTAGGTTTCACACTAAGTGACGACAGATTAACTATCGTTTCGGTAGGAAGTTGCAGTTTCAAGATCGCGTCCTTTTTTAAATTTTCAAATTTTTTGATGTGTCGATCTCGTACTTTTTTTTAACTCTTTCTCTGCTGCAGAGCACGAGATGTCGTATAAAATCGACCAAATTTCGTGGCTGAACGTGCTTGAAAGGTCATCTTCGAGTGCCTGTATAGCTGAGTTAGCTTCACTCAGGAAACGGCCAGTGGCCGCAATTTGTTCTCTGAGTAAGGCTTGGCTGGCACGGTTATAAATACGAAGTGCCTTTTGCGAAGAGAAACAGTGCTTGAATTTCACACAGTTAGGGATTACCTGGTTATCCCGGCAGCGCTTCAGGAAGGCGAAACGATTCAGTTGTCTTAATAGCTTCAACTTCAATTTACCGTAATGGCGTGCTTTACGTGCGATAACATCTCCGTGCATAATCGTAATTCTCGTGGAAAGGCTTAGACGTTGGTTATGCATTTTCACTATATAATTTAAGGAAATTACAACGTACTAGGATGTACATTAAAATAAATTTTAATATATTTCACTATTTCGCAACGTCACGTTGCCATTTTCAAGAACTTAAGTACAACACACGTGCACGCAGGCACAACAAAACAGTAAGAGAGGAAGAAGTAGGAAGCTATTATTTCTCCTAAAGTCCTGATTGTGTCCTCTAGCGGGCAATGTTGGTATTCTTGGGCGATTGGGCTGAAGGTCTTCTGATGTAGGTTTCCCAAATATGAGGAAGTCTCATGCAGCCAAATTTGTTGAAGTTTCGATCGTTTCTTAGGGCTAAAGCTGATTCCATGAAAAGCCTTTCATATCTGTATTTGCTACGGGTATTATCCTGGCTTTCTTCCACCGTATTCTATGGCAGGTATCCAGCGCATGGTCAGCAAGACCAGAGTGGCTGTATTGGTGAAAACGGATGTAGTCCTTGTGTTCTGAAATTCTGATATTTGCTGTCCTGCCTGTTGGCCAAAGTAGGACAGTCTTGTACTTAAGTTCTTGAAAATGGCAACGTGTCGTTTCCGAAATATTGAAATATATTAACATATATTTTAATGTATATCCTAGTACGTTGTAATTTCCTTAAATTATATAGTGAAAATGCATAACTAACGTCTAAGCCTTTCCACGAGAATAAACGTTAGATCGTCAGGTACTTTTCCTGAAAAGTCTCTTGAACATCATACAATACCTAACTCCAATCTTAGCCTTATTTGAATACATTCATCAAAATGTCCTAATAATGTACTTTAATGCTTCTTCCATTCATTTATTCCTCAGGTGCCATATAATAATGCAAACTTCATATGCTTCGGTGAAATCTTGTAAACTGCACAACCAGTCTTCGCTTGAAGAGATGAAACATTCTGCTCTTGGTTCTGCCCCCTAAATCGAGCCTTCGATTGCAAGATTTATTTCTTTCGTTTTCAGTGAAAAAAAAAATCTTCATTTTGCTGAACAATTGATGCAGGCATCATAGAGAAAAGAGGTTGCTGAACATTTGACGCAGCCATCGCAGAGAAAAGAGGTCTTATTTCACAGTGTTGTCCGTTGATTTCTTTCCGTGCAGGATATTACATATATCCTGCACGGAAATATAATATAAATAAATTTTAAATCAGTTAATGCTATTTATTTCCGTAGGCAGCAGGTGAAATGGTTTTAGATGTAATGAAATATTGCATCTGAGGGAGGTTTCAAACGCCAACATTATGCAATCAGTGGTAGCTGGTCTAGGCAATCGACAATTCTTAATGGTAAGCACTGATAGAGAATATCAGACAGATGACAACACCTTTAACCCCAAATCATATATCTTATTTTCTGAAATAATGTAGGTTCCACAGCGATTTTTTTAGTTTAAGAGAAGAAAATCTGAGGTTTCGCGGGAAAAACATTCTTCGACTAATCTCGACATGATCGACTAATTCGAGAACAGGCCATATCATAAAAAGTTCCCTAGTCAGTGACTAGAACTGAAGTATCACCGTTTTTATGTGCTTGCGATTAAAAATGTTATCTGCAGGACTGCTGAGACCTACCAGAACAACATATTAAAACATTAAACACTTTAAATAAACTAATTGCCCTGCATATACATCATTATCATCATCATCATCAGCCATTTTTAATTCACTGTTGGATGAAGGCCTTTCCAAGATACTCCAATCTGTCTGTCGATGGCTCTTCTATCCCATGTCATTACTGCAAATGTGATGATATCATCGATCAACGGTGATTCAGCTCGCGGTCGTGGTCGTTTTTGCTCTCGTGAAATCCAATTCAATATTCCTTGTGTCCATCTTTGATTTTGTCATAGATGAATATGCCCAGTCCATTGCCCCTTCAGATGTGTCATTTTTCTTATGACAGCAGAGACTTTGGGTTGATTTCTTAGCCACGTATTCCTTTTGTAATCCAGTCTTTTGATACCAAGCATACTTCTTTCCATAATAAATTGTGTTGTTCTTAATTTTTGAATTTCCTTTGCATTCGGTGTTCATGTTCCAGCCATATGTCAATATAGGAAGAATACATTGATTAAAAACTTTCCTCTTCAGGCATAACTGTAGTTGGCTTTTGAATATTGAATGTACTCTTCCAAATGCTTTCCACCCAAGCACTGTGTCTTAATTTCGTCGTGATATTTTTTCCATTGATATCTGTTGGCTTAAGTATATAATGATTTACTTGTTTAATTTCATTATTATTTATTTTTATTATTTCTGGTAGCTACTGGACATAACTTGATACGTCAGCTGTTTTGCTAGCAATTTCGAGTTCATAGATATTAGTCTGTAATTCATGCGCAGTTGAAGTAAAGATAACATAGTTATCTGTAAAGTATAAATGGTTTAAATATCTTTCGTTTATCTTAAGACCTTTCCCTACCCAATCAAGTAATTTGAATATATCATCTACGCACGCTGTGAAATATTTTGGAGATATTGTGTCACCCTGTTTTATACCGCTCTGTATTTCCACAGTAGAAATGTTTCCATTGAAATGAATTGCTGTTGTGGCAATGCTGTATGCAGATTTGATGGTCCTGACGTATGGCTTCTCCACTTGTTGGTTTCGTAATTCTTTAAACATTGCATAAGTTTTAATTGAATTAAAGGTTTTCTCAATATCAATAAAACAAAGACATAATGGTAACTGATATTCATTACACCGTTCGATAATATGTTGTACAACTTGAATATGGTCCACTGTACTAAAGCCTGCCTGTTCTTTTCGTTATGCTAGGTCTAGTATCCTACAAAGCCTATGAGCTAAGACTTTTGTAAACCCTTTGTAAACCACTGATACTAGACTGACGGATCGGTAGTTCGCCAAGTCTTCTACCTCACCTTTTTTATGTATCAGAATTAGGGCAGCCTTCTTCGATATTGTTGGTACATCATTTTTCGTCAGACATAAGGTAAATAATTTTGCTAAGAGTTTGAGATAATTTCTCAACATACTTTTAGAAGTTCAGCTACAACTCCATCCTCACTTACAGCTTTTCCGTTTTGCATGCTTTGGATGCTACACATAACTTCTTGTAGACAATATTGTACTTCAGCTATTTCGTAGTTGTCTTTTTCTTCATTTAATTCATCATCCTCATATAATACTGGGTATAATTCTTTAATTGTTTTTGGCTATAGCATATCTATCTTTGGTTATGGTCCCATTTCTTAGACTGACTGCAACCATTTATTAATTGCTGTTTGGCTTTTTTAGACAATGGTTGCTTTCAATTGTTTGTTGTATGAATTTAACATTGAATTTTTTTTTTATTTCTTCTGATCGCTTTGCACAATTCAGTATATTTAATTTTATTTGGTAGGTTATTTGATTATTTTTCTGTTCGTTTCTGCATAAGCTGATTTGTTTCTTCAGAAATTTTGTCTCGTTTCTGTTCTGTGGTACCAGCTATTTCAAGTGACCATTGTAAAAGGATTTGGGTAATAATGTCATTACTTTCTGATATAAGAGCACCGCAATCTATAATAAGATTTTTAAATCTATTGTTTAGTTCATGTTGGAAAATATCTTTTTTTTTTTAATGTGTTTGTGTTTAAATTAGTCTGCGTACATCTATGTTTTGTTTTGATCTTCGAAACATTTTCTTTTCTCTTTTTGGTAGTTTATTTGAATCTTACTGCGTATTATACGATAGTCACTTCCAATGTTGAAAGTATTTATAACAGAAAGAGACTTGAAAGATGTTTTCTTATTGCTGAAGGTCTGTCTTAATAACAATAATAATTTTTTTTCAATGTCAAGTAATACTTTATTATCTATCAAAGAAATTATATACATATACTTTCTATTTAATTATACATACAATTTATATAATACATATAAAACGCATATTTATATAATGTGTTGTGTGTGTGTGTGTTATGTTCCATCGAGTCGTTTCCGACTCCTGGCGACTCCATGAACATACACTTTCCATTCCGATCTGTCCCTGACCATGTCTTTCAGAACCTCCAAGCACATTCCAGTTGCTTCTTTAACTCCATCCACCCATCCAATTCTTGTCTTCCTCTTCTCCTGCTTCCATCAATAGTAGGTATTTATATAATACACATTATTTTATATAACTACCTACAATATAAAGATAATACTACAATTTTTCACTTGTGGTTCAACTCAGATTCCAATTTGTCGCATACTTTGTACAGTGCGCTAATCATCTAGTTCAATTCAACAATTCGTGTGTTATTAGTAGTAATTACGACTTTAGTAATAGTTTATAGTCAGTTATAATTCAGTTACATAGGATAGATTGCACAACTATCTATCTTTCTATATAATTTTTTTTCAGTACAGAATGCTAGGAAAATATCTTATTTAAATTGCATAAATAATGATATTAAAAATGTGTTTTACACCTTTTTTCACATTCATATTTACAATGATTTATTTAAGTTTACAATGATTATTTTTTATTAACTCGATTATAATATTTACTTGTTTCTTCGGGTGGCTTTTTCCTCAAACACCTTTGCAGAGCTTATCTGCATAATGTTATCAGTATCTTTATAATTGTTATACACCTTACTGATTGTTTTGTTACATAATCTGCAGTCTTTGATTATGAGGATTACGTGTATATGAGTGAGGCAAGTTAATTCCACCCACTTCGAAGCTTGGGTTAGCTTTTATGAAGAGAGTGAGATTAGACTTCACTATTTATGTTGTTGTAACTGTTTATGTATGGGATGTAGGCATTGGATGCTCGTGATATTTGATGTGTATATTAGTGTTAATGGTATATTAACTTTGTTAGTATATATTCCAGAGTTCGTGTTTTAATGTTCTGTAGTTATCTACGTGTTTTAAATATCTTGGCAGGTTGTTGAGTAGCATGGGTATCTGATGTGATCTCACCAAAGAACCGTATGAGTTGTTGAAGGGTGTAGGGATGTAATGAGTTCTTGTAGGTTGTGTTATACGATATGTGTCTGTTGTTTCGATAGGTAATGTTGAAGTAATTCCTTATTAATATTATATAGTGTTTCAGATTTTTAATGCTCGGGATTCTGTGTATAGCCATGTGCTGGTCGGATATTGGTTATTGCGTATAAGGTGTCCAAATCACTGTTGACATAATTTTCCTATGTAATATTTCTATTTTTGTTAGGTGGCTGTTTGATGTGTTTGAATAGACTACTGTACCGTATCTGAGTAGGGATTCGCAGATACCGTGAAATAAGAGTTTTTTTTATGTTAGATAAAATAATGTTTTTTACTTGGAAGAGTTTTGCTGCGATGATCCAGAGTTTGGTATATAGTTCTTCTATATGTTTTGTCCATTTAAGGTGGCAATCTATGTAGAGACCAAGGTATTTTTAATGTGTACCAGGTGTGATTTTGGGACATTGGCAGGTTTTTGTGTTGTTAATGCAGCGGTATATGTGACAGTGTATCGAGTGGTGCGGGGCGCATGATTCTTGGATTGTGTATTATCAACATCTGTGTTTGGTCCTGTTGATTATAATTGCATTTTGGTAGAAGTATGTTGTGATTTCATTTAGGTCTTATTGTGCTTTGGAGACTGCTGTGTTGATATCTGTGTGAGTAGTGCGGTGTCATCTGCATACTGAAATATTTGACTTCTTGAGTCGGAGATGTCTTCTAACCATTTGATGGTGCTTTTTGTTTTCTGAAAGTCATATTGGTTTTGTGAGATGATGTCCTACTTATGTAAATAGTTCTCTGGTCTGCGTATGTTATTTGTTTCTAGAATTTTTGTAATGATTGGTAGGGTAGCTATTAGTCTGTAGTTCAGAGTCATTTCTTTTACCATGTTTGTAAATTGGCCTAATTATTGCAGTTTTTAATTGCTGTGGAATAATGCTAGTGTCGAATATTATGTTCAGGAGTCTCAAAAGTATTGGATTTATTTGTTCAGAGTGTGCTAAAAGGTCTGTGAGTCTTATTTTGTCTATTCCAAGAGTGATCTTTGGTTTTAGCTGTAGAGTGCTTCTTTCAGTTCCTGTTTTCTTACAGGTGGAAAATCCATAATTTGTTGTTAACTTTGTGTCGCTAGTTTTTTGTTGGTCGTTGTTAGATTGTCTTTTTTAGAGTTGTGTGATATTGTTAGTGAAGGCATGGTTGAATGAGTCTGCCAGTTCCTCTTGGTTTGTATCCTGACACGAACTTTTTGCAATAAAATCTTGTTAAAATTTTCAATAAAAATTTATTATGCACCGCGAGGAATTTCCGATTTGTAGCACTTCACATTCTTCTTTAGCCTGTCAACATTTTCCATAAGTTAAATTACTATCAATCCAAGTTTCATCTAGATACGCAATCGGTCTTTTCTCCTCCCTGAAACGTCTTATTGCTCTCAAATACTGCATTCTAGATAAAACAATGTCACTTCGCTCCATGATAAGTTTCCTTTTATGCTGGGACTTTTTAAAACAAAATCCGATTTCATGAAGTATTTTCCTTAAAGTTTCTCTTTTCCAAGGAAAATTAATTTTTTCTTTAAGCACAGGAATCAATTTCGGAACTTGTCACTCTTTTCAAAAAATCACCACCGAAAATCGAACACCTCTTAATTATTTCAACACACTTTAAAACTTGAAATGTAAAAGCGATCATCTCTGTTACATGCTTCACCTCTATCTCCCGTGAATCATCTGACAGCCATACGATATATAATATAATAATATATTACACAATAAAAAACGCCCAAATTATACATATATACATATGACAATGTTTATTTTTATGTTCAACAGTCCTAATATATATATATATATATATATATACAGGGTGTTCGGGATAAATTTGACATATTTATAATTAATTATATTTTTCCGTAAGTTACATGTATTAACACACACTTCTCTTCATTTAAAAGTTTGGACCCTTCTTCATTCATATACAAGATGTCAGAAAGGATGGATAGCTGGAACCCACCTGAATCATGGAAGAGAATAACTTGTATCATGATGATTCGTGCCCGCCATCAAAATAAGGATATTACGACTGCTGCCCAATGCTCCCTGAATACAGTAAAAACAATCAGGCATGAACTAGAGACTTGCAATGGTGACTACGAGGATGTAGCAAGAAGAAAGATCCCTAGCAGACGATCTGATTGCGTTCGTACAGCAGAATTCCTCGCAAATCTGCAGGAACAGGTGTTGAAGAACCCCGACATTGGAATTCGGGCTTTGTTCGTGGAGTTGCTAACTGTAGTCAAGCCCTGGATAACAAGGGTAGCCAATGGTAGGCCGTATGTATGGCAGCAGGATTCGGCCCCTTGCCACACCTCTGGGAAAAGTCAAAAATGGTTGTCTGAAAATTTCTACGACTTCACCAGTCCAAATGTTTGGCCTCCAAACTCCCCAGACCTTAACCCCATGGATTATTTTGTATGGGGCGCAGTTGAAAAAGACACCAATCGCACTTCCAGTAATACAAAAGCCCAGTTAATGGATAAAATTAAAACAGTTTTTGCGGCCCTTCCCAGGGAGACTGTAGCATCAACTTGTTCGAGGTTCCGAAGCAGAATTGAAGCTGTGATCGATGCTAATGGTGGTTATTTTGAGTAAATCTTGTTGATAGTATTGTAATTAACTCTGCCTGGAATGTTTTTTTGTCAATTCATTAAATTTAATAGATACAAAGAAGATTTTCTTTTTCCTTACGAAACTGTCAAATTTATCCCGAACACCCTGTATATATATATATCTGTCATATATACTGTATATATTGATCATTCTGTCATATATATATATATATATATATATGACAGAATGATCATTGACTCGGTTAACATACACAGTTTTATGAAAAAAATTGAATGACTAGAACCGAGATTTAATTAAAAAGGTTTTAATATAAACACACTACTAGTTTCAGCCTGTAACAGCCTTCTTCAGGTGACATTATAAAAGAAAAAACAGTAAACATTGAGGGTTAAAAGACTATGAACAACATAGACAGTCTTTATACATAATTAGCATGAAAACATTGTAGTTGTATTTGAAGCTGTTCTTTCATTTGTTGCATTGTTGGGAGAGTGCGTGCTGGCTGCATCACATGAACGCCAGTACATGATTACAGCTGAATGACTATCTGGGAGGTTGTAGCTTAAGTTGTTATTTAGATGAACAGGACTGAAGATGATTTCTCTCGATTCCACAATTTTTCTCTCTATTTCGTCACTGCAACGGAAAATGTTTGTAGATTTTTCACAGCAGACTTTGTGACTTTGGTTATCATCATTAGGAATTATATATATATATATATATTAATAAAATTAATATAAATATATATATTAATATATATATTTTTCCTAATGGCTTGTACTTTAAGACTTGTTTTGGTAATCTTTCTGTTTTCATTCTTTGAACGTGTTCCATCCATCTATGTTTATATTTTTTAATTTTTTCAATTACTGGTTCTTGGTTTAATTCTTTCATAATATCTTCGTTTCTTTTGTGATCAAATAGGGTATACTTTGCAGTTTTTCTCATAAACTTCATTTCTGCTGTTGTTAATCTTTGTTTGTCTTTTTGTTTTATTGTCCAGATTTCGCTTCCATACTTAAGACCGGTAGGGTTAATGTATTGTATACTTTTAGCCTGGTTTGTTTTTGAACTAGGTTTGGTTTAAATATAGAGTTAATTACTCCTGTTATTTTTAAATATTTTGCAATTTTTATGTTTATATCTTTTTCATTTTCATAAGTGATCATACATCCTAGGTAGTTAAATGAATTCGCCTGTTCTAAGATCTTGTTATCTAATACTATTTTAGTTCTTGCTGGATCTTGTCCTTTAAAGGCCATAGTTTTTGATTTTTCCGTTGATATTATCATACCATAATCTTTGGATATCTCATTTAGATTTAAAATAGCTTTCTGTAAGTTATCTTCAGAATTTGTAATTATTATTTGGTCGTCTGCAAAGAGGAGAGTGTTTAAGTTACTTGTGATGAAAGTTTAATTCCTTGATGTAAATTTTTACTCCATTTTATTATTATTTCATTTAAGTAGATATTAAAAAGAGTTGCTGAGAGGGGACATCCCTGTCGGACCCCTTGGTTTATCTCTCTTGTATATGATAGTTCATGATTTAATCTTATTTGTATTTGATTATTTTCATATATACTTGTGACAGCTTTTAGGATATTATTTGGTATTTGTCTTTCTTTTAATATGTTAAATAATATGTTTCTTTTAACTTTGTCAAATGCTTTTTCAAAGTCAATAAATGCAATATGTGTTTCTAAATTGTATTCTCTTCTTTTCTCTATTATTAATTTTAGGCAGAAGGCTGGGTCTATACATGATCGTCCTTTTCTAAATCCATTTTGTACCTCTAGAATAAAATTTTCGGAATATTTCATTAGTTTGTTATTTAAGATTCTGCTGTATATTTTAACATGAATTTAGTATACTGATACCTCTATAGTTTTTAGGGTAATCTCTATTACCTTTCTTAAAGATAGGAATCACAATTGCTTTTTTCCATTCTATTGGGGGGATATCAGTTGAGTAAATTTTATTTAAAAATAATAAGAGTCTTCCTTTGAATCTTGTTCCTGCGTATTTATATAGTTCTGAACCTAGCTTATCTTCTCCAGGTGATTTTCCGTTTCTTGTTTCTTTCAGGCTGATTTCTAATTCTTCTTCAGTTATTTCCTTTTCATTTTCGTTAATTGTTTGCCAGATGTCTTTTTTAAAATATTTGTCTGTCCACAATTCTGTGTAGTAATTTAGAAATTCTTCTAATTTCAATTCAGTGTTTAATTTTATGTTTTCTTTGGTATCTGCATTTAGGTGTTTGAAAATCTTATATACATTGGGTCTTATTTTATATAAATCATGTTCTAAATTAGAAACAAATTTGTTCCATGATTCTCTGTGTGTTTTTCTGACTTCTCTTTTAGCTATGGCTCTTATTCTTTTATATTCTATTTCATCTTCTAATCTTTTACTGCTTAACCATTTGTGATAGGCTTCTTTTTTTCTTTTTGATTATTTCTTTGATTGTATCATCCCAGATCTTCAGTTTTTTTCTTTTATTGAATTTTTTGGTCTTTCCTAAGCTTTCATTTGCTGCTGCATTTAGTATCGTTTTTATATTAAGCCATTCTATTTCTATTTCTTCATTTTGTTTTATTTTATCTAGATACTGGTTAATTCTTTGTTCATATAGCCATTGTACATTTGTGTCATTCAATAGTCTAGTTTTATAAACAAATGTTTCAATTTTTCTTTCTGTTCTTGTTACTTGTAGCCATTTAGGTGGTAATCTTAATTTTATTTTAACAAGGAAGTGGTCACTGCTTATTTCATATCCTCTGTGAGCTCTAACATCTAGTGAAAATTTTGATGTCTTTTCATTTAATATGAAGTAATCTAATATTGATTTCCATCCTCTTGCTGCCCAAGTATATTTATGTATGTCTTTATGTTTATAGAAGGAATTCATTATTTTTAGGTTATTATAAACTACAAAGTCAATCAATTTTTTACCATTCCTGTTTAGAGTATGTTCTCCATGTATTCCTATATTATTATTAATTTTCGTGTTTCCAATTCTTGCATTTAAGTCTCCTGCTAAAATTATGTAATCATTTTTATTTATTTTATTATATATGTTCTGTAGCTGATTATAAAAATCAACATTATCCTGTTCTATTACTATTACTATTACTATTACTACGGGCAACTCCAGGGAGTCATTAGACTCATCGAGGGAGGCCCCAAATCATATTCATCACAACTATTTGACATTCATACAGTACCTATCATACCTCGCCTTAAACTCATTCACTGTCACAGCATCCACCACAGACTCAGGGAGCGCATTCCACTCATTCACTACTCTAAAAGTAAAGAACCCAGCTCTAACACCTTTACTAACCACACTTTTGCCCAGTTTCCATGGATGTCCCCTAGTCCTCCCACAACCAGCCATGTTCTCAAAAATATCTTCTGAATTAATTTTATAGAAACCCTTTAGTAATTTGAATGTCTCAATCATATCTCCCCTCCTCCGCCTATCAACCAATTTTTGCAACCCACAAATCCTCAACCTGTTCTCATACGGTTCATTCCACAGACCTGCTATCATCTTGGTCACTCGCCTCTGGATCCTCTCCACCTCCTCCCCATCAAGAAGAAACCTAGGTGACCAAATCTGAGCACAGTAGTCTAGATGGGGTCTTATCAAGGCTCGATACAGAGGAACAATAACCTGCTTGTCTCTGCTTGTCAACGTATTCTTCAGCAACCAAGTGATTTGATGAGCTGATTTGGCCACTTTTGCAATGTGTCCCCTAAATTTCAATTCCTTATCTACCAACACTCCTAAATCTCGTGCCTCATCAATTTCCTGGAGCACGGTTCCACCAATGCAGTAAACTGCCTCCAATCTTTTCACCCCAAAATGCATAACCTTACATTTTGCCACATTAAACTGACATCCATTCTCCTTAGCCCAGACCTCCAATCTATCCAAATCATCCTGCAAAAATTTGACGTCATCTGTATTCACTATTGCCCTACCCAACTTCGCATCATCCGCAAACAAATGAACTGTTCCTCTCAGATCCTTTCCTATATCATTTATGAACAAATTAAACAGCAGTGGTCCAAGAACAGATCCTTGTGGCACACCACTAGTCACAGGCCGTCTTGTGGACTCTACTCCTGAGTAAACCACTCTCTGATATCTCTCCGTCAACCACCCTCCTATCCATCACACCAACCCTATGTCCATCCCCATATGCCCCAATTTACTGATTAGAATTCCATGTGGTATCCTGTCAAAGGCCTTGGCAAGGTCCAGTAGAATCACCGTAAACCCATTACCCTTATCCAGTTCAGCCGTCACTGTGTTATAATACGTGAGCAAGTTACTGAGGCATGACCTACCCTTCACAAAACCATGCTGTCCCCGATACAGTATCCCATTTTCTTCTATCCAATCTTGTATTTTCCTCTTGACTATTTTCTCTAAGACCTTGATAATGACTCCTGTTATGCTGATTGGCCGGTAATTTTCAACAGCAGCCTTGGAACCACCTTTGTGCAGTGGAACTATTTTCCCCTCTTTCCACCCCCTTGGGACTGACCCAGTCCTCAGGCTCAAATTAAACAAAATGGTCAAGGGCACTGACAATTCTTTGGCCGCTTCACGTACGACACGAGCTAGTATACCATCCAATCCCACAGATGTATTGACATTGAGGTTCTGTAATAGAGTAGTTACCTCTACTTCATTCATCACAATTCCAGTATAAGCTGTTGGTTCTTCCATTCCTGCAAAGTCACCACCTGGGTGATATACTCTTGCAAAGTGCTCGCTCAGTAATTCCACAATATCAACTGATTCAGTTACCTCCCTACCCTCAGCATTTTTTAAGATCATTCTACCATGAGCATTTTTCCTTTTACTTGCAACATATTGAAAAAACTGTTTGGGATTCTCTTTAGCCTGCGTGGCCAATTTCCTTTCGTAATCTGCTTTTGCTTTTCTTACCACCCTTGTTACCATCCTGGCCTGAGCTTTATACTGTTCCTGCGCCTGATGGTCACCCTTCTCCTTAAAATTCCTCCACAATTGTTTCTTTTTTTGCAGCTCAAGCTTAATAGTGTTATTCATCCATTTAACCCCTAATTGATTTATTATTCGGACTCTTGGTATACAGTCAACCATTGCCTCCTGCAAACAGTTCTTAACCACCTCCCATGCACTATCAACATCCAGTCCTTGCAGTTTTACATGCCATGGCATTGAGCCAAGCACACTCCTAAGCTTGTCATACTTACCAGCCCGGTAATTCCACATGTACCCTGTCTTAATTGTAAATTCCATTCCTTTAGCCAACTCCCAAGTCATGACCTTATGGTCACTCTCACCAATTGGTGGCAACATGGTCATGTTCGTTACAGCCACATTCTCGGTTGCAATTACTAGGTCCAGCACTCTCTACCCCCTGGTATTTTCCAATACATGTTGCCGTAGATAGTTGTCCCTTAATAACCGCATAAAATCCAATTCCTTCCTCCCATGTGCCCTCTCCTCTTTCCAGTCAATGTTACCATAATTGAAATCGCCCATAATAATTACCCTTCTTGCACTCATTTCTTCTATTTGCTTATGCATAATATCCCCACCATCCACTCCATCACCCGGTCTATAGCAGCACCCAATTGTATATTTTGTTCTGCTGGATTGTATCTCACACCAAATAGCCTCAAATGCGCTTTTTTCCCCATCATGCAGTTCAACTTCTATACTCCTTGGCTGAAGATCATCAGCAATCATCAATAACACTCCTCCCCCCTTTTTATTCACCCTGTCACTCCTGAACACGCTATACCCGTCGCATTCAATCCCACTAGCTTTATCATCTTCTGTCAGCCATGTTTCACTAATACCGACAACCTCTGGCCTGGAAGTGCCAACCATGGCCAAAAACTCTTCCTTCTTGTTCCTAATACTCCTGGCATTAGTGTACATGAATCGCAGAAGCCCATTTGTCCCATCCTTACTTTGATGCCTTATACTAACTATCCCATTCTGATTTGTTGTCCGTCGTACTCGCTCGGGCATAATATACTCATTCATACACTTAACTGCCCCCCTAAAGTCAGCATATCTACTCCTCCCCCTCTTAATAAATCTAGTTTCCCTGAGTCTGTACATCCACTTCCACTTCATTCATCAACACTCTTTCAAGTCTCCGTACACCCACTCCATTCAAATGCAATCCATCCATCTTATATAAGTCCTTTCGCCCATCGAACTCATTCCACACATCCACAAATTCCACACCACTCTCCATGCATAACCCACGCATAAAGTCATTGGCAATTATGGCCCTCCTTCTAAACACTTCACTGTCATACCGCGGTAAGATACTCACCATCCTAACTCTCTAACTCTTCTCTTTTGCTACTTACATATTTTTGCTACTACCTACTTTTGCTACTTGTATATATATATATATATATATATATATCTCCAGTTTCCGCCAGTAATGGCTGAGCACAAGGCTATCGATGACTACTGTTCTCTTCCTTCTTCTGGGGCATATAAACCAATTATTGTTAAATAGCCTCTATCTATTTTTATTCTAGCTTCTATTATTCTTTCATTCCATAATTTATAATGTTTTAACTGTTTTGAAAGGGAGTTATGAATCCAAATCATGACTCCTGCTTGTGCTCTTTGGTCTCTGTCGACTCCACTGTATATCACATTAAAATTTTCAGTTCTCATGGTTCCTTTTAATTTCTTTTTTGTTTCAGTGATTACTGCTATTTTAAAATTTCTTTCATTTAATAACTGGTCTAATTCTATTTCTTTATATGCTATTCCTCTTACATTCCAGTTTGCTATGTGTATTATATTTTGTCGTTTCCATTTTCGTTTTCCCTTTTCCATTCCAGGGTATATATATATATATATATATATATATATATATATATATATATATATATATATACCCTATATATATATATATATATATATATATATATATATATATATATATATATATATATATATATATATATCCAGTTTCCGCCAGTAATGGCTGAGCACAAGGCTATCGATGATTTCAAAGGAATGGGGAGAGGAAGAAAGTAAGATAGACAGTGATCCCCATCTCATGATCCCAAATTCTAAAAGATATCTATATTATTGTACTGGAAACGTGTGAGTTTTACAGAGAATTTTCTCGAGTTGCAAAGTGGGGGCGAGGAGATATCACCTGCCGTTTGTGTCAAACATTATCTATTTTGGAAGCCAACACAAAAGAAACCTCGAAAAAGTTCTTCTGGTAGACGACTAATATTGATCCTATAAGTCATTTACTACTAATATTGCATTAGGAAGCAGATAAATTTCTACAGGACTACACAGGCACCAATTTTTCTTTACATCAGCATACTTGATCTATTTTAGGTCTGCATATCCTACCATGGGTTAACAATCCATGGTAATCCTGCATGCTCAACAAAATATTTTCCATAGTGGCCAATTTTTGTTTGTATTTTTAACTTCAATTAATTGTTAAATGCATAATAAACTATAATGACAAAAGTATTTTGAAACCTTACGTGCCATGGAGTTATTCTCTCTCTCTCTCTCTCTGACCCATTCGTAAAATATTTGTAAGCAAGGTCTGGATACTGTCGCCCGATTTCCTGGATTCAATAATAATATCTAAACTAGCAGTGGAAAAAATGATGATTCCCACTCTTCCATTCACACTTTTCAAAAGGAGGAAGCAATGTGTTTTTCACCTTGCCCAACACAAGTCTAAAAACATCTCTTTTATTGAACATCGTGATTAATATAATAATAGCAATAATAATAGTGGCAGACATGGAATCAGTCCTACTAATGGGTGACATGAATGCACATGTTGGAATAGATGAGCAGACGTGGAGGGGTGTGGTCGGAAGGAACGGAGACGCTGACCTTAACGCGAATGGGTTGATATTGTTAGACTTTTGCTGTACTAACAGCTTGTCCATAATGAATACCTTCTTTCAGCACCGAGAAATCCATAAGTATACATGGTACAAGGATATACTTGGACAACCGTCTCTGATGGACTTCTTTATAGTCTCAGCACACCTATTTTCCTGCTGGACGTTCTTGTGAGGAGAGGGGAAGAACTGTCAACTGACCACGACTTTGTTGTCTGCACTCTATGGCTTCAGAAACCAGATGCTACCATTAATGCTGGTAGGCCTATGAAGCTATACCGCGTGAAATGGGAGGCACTGGAAAATGAGGCTGTGAGGAAGAATTTTGCAGATGACATTTCCTGCAGGTTCAAAGAGATTCCCAAGCATACTGCAGATGTTGAGGAGGAGTGGGAGCTGTTCAGAACTGCTGTCATTGCCTCTGCAATCTCATGCTGTGGTAGAAAGCGGCTGGCATGGCGAAGGGCAGTGAGAAAAGGACACCTTGGTGGAACCAAGAGGTCGAAAAAGCTGTCTGGGCAAAAAAGGAAGCCTACATATCATGGCTTAGCGTCAGGTCACCTGTGATGCTCTGTCTTTACTGCTTCAGCGACAGCTTTTTATGCTTCGCTGTACCGAAACGTATCTTTTCTCCAAATCCTTTCTCCAAAGGATTCTCAAGCCTTCACGCTTGGGAATCCTTTGGAGAAAGATTAGACTCATCCTATTCAAATTCTAACAAAGTATTCTGGCAGACCATTCGCCACCTTTGAGGGAGAAAATCGCGCAGAGCTAGGGCAATTAAGGCCTCTTATGGTGCACTTTTAACAACCTAGAAGGAATCCTCCACAGATGGAGGGAATACTTTGAGAGCCTTCTTAACCCAGGTGGCCTAGCAGTTGTAGACATCCAAGCGGTGCAGATCGGGGCGATGATTAGTCTCGCAGCAGAAAAGGTGCATTTAGCAATAAAATTGCTAAAATCGGGTAAGGCTGCTGCTGATGAAATTCGGTCCGAAATGCTAAAAGCCTTAAATTGAAATGGGGTTCTCTGGCTGACTAGACTGTGTCAGGCTTTTTGGTATCTGGGCGAGCACCAAAGCAATGGCAGACAGGCATAATAATACCAGTCTTCAAGAAGGGAGCCCAGAAAGATTGCAGCAACTAGCATGGCATCTCTCTGCTCAGCCTGCCTGGGAAAGTATATGCCAGGTGCTTGGAAAGAAGGTGTAGGTTCATAGTTGAGTCAAAGTTCCAGAAAGAACGATGTGGCTTTAGCCTGATAGAAGCACAGCCGACCAAATCTTCACTTTAAGGCAAGTTTTACAGAAATCTTGGGAATATGCAAAGACTGTCTGTACATGTTTTGTGGACTTGGAGAAGGCATATGACTGGGTCCCTCGAGATAAGCTTTGGCAAGTAGCACAGGAGTATGGAGTGGATGGCCATCTATTAGCTGTAATCAAGTCCCTGTATGAATGCCCACAGTTTTGTGTCAGGGTAAACAGCACAAAGTCTGAACTTTTCACAGTTTCTGTTAGCCCCCGCCAAGGGTCTGTTTGTCACCCCCCCCTTTCATAATATTTATGGACTGGATTGATAGGCACAGCCGATGCAGCGAGTGTGTCAGAATTGAAGATATAGCACTGGACGTCTGCTTTTTGTAGATGACCTAGATCTGCTTAGCGCTTCCACAGATGACCCTTCCAGTGGACCTTGGACAGGTTTGTAGCTATTTGTGCAGAAGCCAGAATAAAGATCAGTGTGACTAAAACTGAAACATTTGTGGTCTCAAGACAACCATCCCAGCGCACTTTTCAGGTGAGTCGAGTCCCACTGAAGCAGATGGAGAAGTTTAAATATTTTGGGTCCATATTCTTGAGTGATGGAAAGTGGGACAAAGAGCTAGATACTCGGATTGGCTCAGCAAGCGCAATATTGCGGGAGCTTGGCTGTTCTTTAGTATTGAAGCGGAATTAAGCCAGAAGGCAAAGCTGGCTATCTTCAACAGAGTCTATGTCCTTATCCTCACCTATGGTCATGAGAATGCGGACACGAATTCACGCTGCTGAAATGAGGTTCCTTCGAGGGGTTGCGGGGCTGACAAGACTCGACAGAGACAGAAGCTCTGCAATTCAGGAGACCCTCAATACTCAACCGTTTCTTCTCCATGTTGAGAGATCACAGTTACGTTGGTATGGGTACCTGGTCAGAATTCCACAAGAGAGGCACCCCCAGTAGGCTCTCTTTGCCAAGCTAGAGGGTGGAAGGCCAAGGACTCGCTGAATAGATTATATCCAAAACCTTGGGTTGACACGTTTTGGAGTCCCATCAGAACTCCTGAGCTTAGTGGCAGATGATCGTGACTATTGGAAGTTCCTCTTGCAGCTGCTTCCCCCACAACACCCAATTAGGAAAGGTGGGTCTTGAAGATGAATGAATGAAAAATGAATAATAATGATAATAATAACCGATATGTGCGCTGGAAAAATAAACCCTTGCATGGCCAATTTCTTCAAGATACTGAGGAAAAAATTGACGTGAACAAGATGTGGAATGCCTACAATATGGATAAATTAAAAAAGAAACAAAAGGATTTATTTTATTTTACCGAATTCAATGAGAGCAAAAATTTTGAACATCAATAATAATAGCAAATGCAGATTTTGGAATTTGAAAGATGAGACTGTAGAACATCTAATCAGTGCCTGCAGAAAGATAATGATAAAACTGACTATAAATACCGCCATGTTCAAATGCCATATTTGAACATGGCGGTATTTTTTGACGTCTCGAAAGAGTTTAAAGACTCACGGAAGGAGGGCACCTACTCTACATCACTTCGTCTATTCCAGTTTCATACGTCACCATCATCTACACCACTGCCGTCTACTTCCCACCACCACCACCACCACCACCACTAGTATTTTTTGTCTGTAAATTGCGTGTGTCTTGAGGACCGATTTTTCTGTATGCGGCATGAAAAATCTGAGTTTCCGGGTGAAAAAATCCTACTACCGCTGTAGTAGAGTTTTTTACCGTGAAGAGTAGAGTTTTTTTATGTAGTAGAGTTTTTTTCAATTTCAATTGAGTTAGTTGAGATCAACTAACTCACGTTCAATTGAAAAAAGCTCGTATACAGATTCCTCCCGTCATGACGAGAATCGTACTTAGGCATTTTCCGATGGAAGGGCGTAGCGTACCGTCGTTCTTCCAATTTTGCTACGGAGGCGCTGATTCATTATTATTATTATTATTAAAAATCAAAAAAATCAGTAACGCCTTTTTATTCCCGTATATACGGGAGTAGGCGAGGCCATTTAGCCCTATCTAACTTTTTGGAGACTGAGTGGGCAGTTCAATCTCCACTGGTACCCAATCAGAGACAGATGGCCCAAGGCTATCACTAATTAAGCGGTACGCAGTGAAGAGAGACGGCTCAAATGTGCCGCCATCTCGTGGTCTCTAACCCTAACACAATATATTTAATGTCTGAAATAATGTGGGTTCTACGGTCGATTTTCTTGAGTTTACAGGACGAAAAACCCGAGTTTCCGGGAGGAAAAACCTGCTTGCCCGTGCCAGAGATCGACTAACTCGGGAACCGGTCGAAAAAAGGCTTAGACTAGACTCGAAACCAAGACTTCCTTCGTGTGGCCTAGCGCGGTGGTGTGCAAACGCCACATCTACTGAGCTACACAGGCTCTTATTATTATTATTATTATTATTATTATTATTATTATTATTATTATTATTATTATTATTATTATTATTATTATTATTATTATTATTATTATTATTCCTGATACATCCAAGGAGTCCGAAGACTCATCGCGGGAGGACACCTACAACTGTCTCAACCACTACACCGAACCTCTACTACGAATCATCTCCATCAACCGCCCAACTTCACCACCACAATTAGTATTTTTTGTCTGTAAATTGCGTGTGTTCTGGAAGGCCGATTTGTCTGTATGCGGGATGAAAAACCCCAGTTTCCGAGAGGAAAAAACCCTGGTACCTCCGTATGAGATCGGCTAGCTCACCTTCGATTGAAATCGTCCAGATAAAGTCCTCCCCCGTCGCGACGAGAATCGAACTTAGGCCTATTCCAATCGAAGGGCGCAATGTACCGTCGTTCTTCTAATTGCGCTATGGAGTATGCACAAAATATGACTTTCCTACATTATTGGAAAACGAAAGAGCAAAAATTCTCTGGGACTTCAGAATACAAACTGATCGGCATTTAGAACACAATAGACCTGACATCACAATTATCGCACATCGAGAGGTCTGGATTAATTTTATCGCTGTACCCAGTGATAGCAGCATTGACAACAAAGAACTGGGAAAAAAATTACTAAATATCGATATCTGGCAATCAAATTTGGCTGGCTTTGGCTTAAACACACCAAAGTCATCCCAATAGTTATTTTGAAATTACACCGGTGCACCTGGTGTAATTTCAAAGAAGCTAATCCAACTATTTACAGCAAATTAAACAGCAATGCAGTGATCCCATATGATCTACAAAAAACAGCATTACTTGGACCAGTCCATATTTTACGAATCTACTTGACAGACTATTCCTAGATTCTTGGGTAGATTCTGAATGGTTTTGTACCACCTGTCAAATTGTTTAAATGATATCTTGTTTTGACTGTGTATCAATTATATGAATAATAATTCTGATTGATTTCTGACATATTTACAGAATTACAATAATCATCTTTAGTGACAATCCAACTTGTAATTTTTACACAAGTCAGCACTAAGTGCTGCATACGTGACTCATTTTCTACATTGCATTTCAATTAACATTTTGATAATAATACTTTTTCGCATCTATATTTAAGAACACGTGTTCTTCTAATATTAACAATGAAGAGTACACGGAATTTTTTAATAATAATAATAATAATAATAATAATAATAATAATAATAATAATAATAATAATAATAATAATAATAATAATAATAATGTGATAATGATTCAGAAAAATTACATACATATGATTATTACAGACATTTTTTTTACATGGTTACACATTATGTATAAAATAACAATTTTCCTATTTTTATCGTACAGAGTATTTAAATATTTATAATGAATGCATATTACACTTGATGCTCTGTACATTATAAGGCACATTATTTCTTTTCAATGCTTTTTTCTTTGGATACAAATTCATATACTTTTTTTACATATATCTGTATCTTCATTATTATTGTTCACCGTATTGACTGTTTTGTTACATAATTTTCAGTCTTTGATTATGAGGATTACGCGTGGATGAGTTAGGCATTTTAATCCCACCTACTTCGAAGCTTGGGTTAGCTTTTATGAAGAGAGTGAGATTAGCCTTCACTATTTGTTGTTGTTATTGTTTATGTATGGGATGTAAGCATTGGATGTTGTGATTTGTGATGTGTATATTAGTGTTAATGGAATACTAACTTTGTTGGTATATTTTCCAGAGTTCGTGTTTTAATGTTCTGTAGTTGTTTATGTGTTTAAATTACTTAGTAGGTTGTTGAGTAGCGTGAGTATCTGATGTGATCTCACCAAAGAGCCATATGAGTTGTTGCAGGTTTTGAGATGTAGAAAGTTGTTTTGAGTCGTGTTATACGATATGTGTTTCTGTTGTTTCGATACGTGATGTTGTAATGATGCCTTAGTAGTATTATGTAGTGTTTCAGATTGTTAATGCTCTGGATTCTGTGTATCGCCATGTGCTGGTCAGATATTGGTTATTGCGTATAAGGTGCCCAAATCACCGTTGACACAATTTTCCTATGTAATATTTCTAATTTTGTTAGGTGTCTGTTTGATATGTTTGCATAGACTGTTATACCGTATCTGAGTAGGGATTCACAGATACTGTGATGTAGGAGTTTTTCTTTTTTAATGTTTGATGGAATAATGTCTTTTACTTGGAAGTGTTTTGCTGCGATGATGCGGAGTTTAGTGTGTAGGTAATCTATATGTTTTGTCCATTTAAGGTGGCAATCTATGTAAAGTCCAATGTATTTTGCATGTGTTGCAGGTTTGATTTGGACATTGGAAGGTTTTTTTTTTTTGTTAATGCAGTGTATCGATAGTGGTCCGGGTGGATGCTTCTCTGGTTGTGTATTATTAACATCTGTGTTTTGGTGCCGCTGATTGCAATATAGTTTTGGTAGAAGTATGTTGTGATTTCATATAGGTCTTGTTGTTCTTTGGAGAGAGCCGATATCTGTGTGGATTGCTAGTACTGCAGTGTCATCTGCGTACTGAAATATTTGAC
The DNA here is from genome assembly GCF_054136105.1 of Typopeltis vanoorti. Taxonomy (NCBI): domain Eukaryota; kingdom Metazoa; phylum Arthropoda; class Arachnida; order Uropygi; family Thelyphonidae; genus Typopeltis; species Typopeltis vanoorti. The sequence goes on along the minus strand of NC_143560.1, from coordinate 25,153,417 downwards.
TTCTTTTGGCCAGATTATGAACAACAGCAACAACGACAATACTACTACTACTAATAATAATAATATAGGGGCTTTTCTTAGATGGCCACACCTAGTTTTCTGCCACTTTATCTGTGCAATTACCTAAGTGGTGGCATAACACTGAAGAAGGAGGATACAGAAATAAAATAATAAAGAAATTCGCAAACGCCTTTTATTCACCTGTTGGGAGTAGGCGAAGCCGTTTTAGCCATATTAAAGCTTTGGATACGGTGTGGAAAGTTCAATTCCTAGTGGTAGCCAATGAGGTAGAGCTGGCTCAAAACTGATATTAGTAATTTTCAGAGATGAGATGGCAGTGAAGAGGTAGCTAACAAGCACTACCATCTGCTGCGGCTATTTTTGTATTGGAAATGGTGTAGCTTGTTCGGTAGATTTTTGAGTTTAGGGGACGAAAAACCTGAGATTCTGAGAGAATCCCCGCTTTCCCGTGCCAGCGATCGACTAACTTAGTTGCTGGTCGAAGAATCGCTCGGAAAAAGTTTTCAGGGCGTCGTCATGTCCTCAGCACTAGGCCTCCCGCTTAGTCATGCGACCATGTGGTGAGGAGTGCAATCTCCACTTCTACTGAACTCGCCGAAGGATACAGAAGAAACCATATTTTCATTTAGAGGGAGATGTTAAATCCCGTTTTATTTTATTTTATCTAATATTTTGATTTTCCTGTGTTGTGTATTGAATTTGGTTATAATGGGCGGGTTTTATGCTATCCTATGCTTTCAACGGTTTCCTTATAGTGACTGCAGTTTTGGTTTCAATGGCGACGTGTGTCTAGTTGCCGCTAGTTTCCGAATGATTGAGAAAATTTGGTTTTTGGGCTGGAGGTAATTTTGGCATCACTGTATCGTGTAAATATGGGAACTTGTAATTTTGATGGCGTCGTCAAAATTTTTTTATTAGAAAAAACTTGGAGCATGCACAACGTAGAATATAAACAATTTTATGTTTATAATTGATCATTTAATTCAAAGCAAGCAAGCGTGTTTTTCTGGTGTAGCATTTTGAGTTTTTAAAGTACGTTGGAATGTTGACAAAGTAATTTGTATCGTGATAGTTAACGAAGATATTCAGTTGCCAATGACATCTTGAAAATTGACGTGTTAAAGAATGCCTAAAGTTTTAGAGAATATTCAGTTTGGTTTTGCTTCATGTAGGATTGGTATGAGAAAGGTATGTGAAAGTTAATAATTCATATGAGAAAATAATACTGTTCCAAACGTTGAGGCAATTTATTTTCGGTGAGGTTTATTTAGTTAATATAACACCCTGTTACGTTTATCCAATAAAATGGTAAAGAGATCGTGCTATGTGGAAGAAAGATACATCTATCCTTCGTATACAGGGCCTGATTTACACATAAATTAGACAAGCTACAGCTTAGGGCTTCCACTTCTGTATAGGTAGCATAAAATTCTCCCTGGAGCGGGCAGAGGTCTATTAAAAGTTATAATTTACGGCCCCAACACCGTAAATCCGTCCCCGTTTGTTTACTAATGTTGAGCAATGATTAGTGAGATTAGTCATGAAGGTTTTAATAACCACCACCAGATATATAGGAAGTCTATTCCTACCTGAAAGGCGGTGACATAATTGAAATTTATTTAAAATGTTATATACATATATTATTATTATTATTCCTGACACCTCCAAGGAGTCCGAGGACTCATTGCGGGAGGACCTCTCTCAACCACTACACCGAACCTCTACTACGAATCATCTCCTTCAACACCATCTACCGCCCATCTCCACCACCACTACAACTGGTATTCTATGTCTGTAAATTATGTGTGTTCAGAAGGGCCGATTTGTCTGTATGAGGGATGAAAAACCCGAGTTTCCGGGAGAAAAAACCTTTCTATATAATGAAAGTTGTATGTGGGGAAATCCTGTATTTGCTGCATCCTGTACCAGAAGGGGTGAGATTGGTTATCAATCATAAATTGTGACAAAGGTCCCAGGAGAAGTTTAAAAATATGAAGGGAAAAAAAAAAGAGTTAACTTATGGGTGAACTATTATAAGGCAGATCCTTATATTTAACAATTATTAAAGGAATTACTGACTTTGGAAGGATATGTAGCATCTCCAAATGCAGCATATCCTTCCAGAGTCATGGTTTCTACCCATTCCCTTATAATAGCAAAAAAAATGATAATGGACAATGATACTTCATGAAAAACAAGATGAGATGAAACTATAGTAATCCACTGTTTATCTGACCATACATGGAAGGCAGTATGCTGTTTTGATAATTGAAGGGATAAGTGAAGCTGTATGTGGTCATATGGTGCCGTACCAGAAGTTATATGACATAGAAGGGTGGGTGAAGCGAAGTATTGTTGTTTTGAAGGTTGAATAAATGGCAGATTACTGTAGCTTTGGGATTGCAGTTCATTTTCAGTCATCCACTTCATCTGCTAGATCCTTTCTGCTATCTTTATCAGTGGCATCGTATGCTCCTTTAGGTTGGGAGTGTGTTGTGTGGCTTATGCACACTGCAGTAAAAAATTGTGTCAGTTTGATTGTATGATTGCATTTTTATTGATTTTTTTTTAAACAACGAAACCTGTGGTGCGATCATCATTAAAAGAAACACACGTATTAACCACAGTGAAAATTATTTAATTGTAAATATTTCATCCTAAGTATCCTAGGACATCATCAGTACAGTAGTTTTAAACAATAATAGGAATAACATACAGTTAGGGAACCTAAGGACAAACTCTCACCTTTGATGTTGCCTGGCATTTATGAGATTCCATGCTCATGCAAATTATCTTACTTTGGACAGACAGGTAGGTCTGTTCAGAAACGCATTTCAGAACATCAAGACCACATTCGTCTTTTTTTTTTAAACGCAGAAATCTGGCCTCTCTCAGCACGGAATTGAAAATCCAAACCATAGGATCCATTGGGAAAAGTCTAAACTTTCATAGATCTTTATATAAACATGAACGTTTATACAAGGAGAGTTCCGAAGCCCTACTACACAGACCAAACTAAAACTGCAACGACGTTCTTACTATTCCTAAAGTATGGGAAATTGTCATACAAAATTGTGTTAAATAATTTTTTTTTTTTTTTTTTGTAATCATGCACCCTAACTGTATGTTATTCCTATTATTGTTTAAAATTACTGTACTGATGATGTCATAGGATACTTAGGATGAAATATTTACAATTAAATAATTTTCACTGTGGTTAATACGTGTGTTTCTTTTAATTAATTTTTATTGATGTATGAAAGTTTTAACAGTCCATTGCACATCAGCGCTCATTTTAATTGATCCAATGCAATTAATTATTGAATAACTTTGAATACTTTAATTTTTCAATTAATGTAATTTTAATGTTAATTTTTGAATATGAAAAGCATAATGGTCAAATGAACGATGAACTATGCTTCGCATGTACCATTTATCTGAGAAGCACAAAGGGTTTATGCTTCGTGGTGAGATTAGATTATCATTGGCAAATACTAGAGTGAGACAGGGATAATTTGAATTTTCATAAGATTTTCAAGTACAGTGGAGAAATCGGAAAACATCTAAAAAGTAATTAATCACTTGGGTAATTATTTTTCTGGATTGAACCGAAGAAAGGCTGAAATAACTGTTTTACTTATTTATACACAGGTTCCAACCTCCTTCAAATATAATCAATCATACAATGCGTGAAAGCTTTGTCATAAAATGGAACATTCGTAGATCATCAGTGCTATTTCCCATTGTAAATATGGGCAAAAAAGTTATAAATTATTTATAGAAAATTACTATTAAATGTCTATAAAGGTGTCCTAAACACAATAGTTCACACTTTACACATGCAAAACAGATGAAACTCAGAAAACAAAAAACAGCAACTCATAACAAATGACAATGTTCAGTTGGATTGGTTGACCCAATAACAATTACAGCCACTGATTTCTGGGTGCTATTGTTTCAGCACACATAAACCCTGCCTCCTTCTGGATGGTTTAAGACCACTGGAATGCTAAGAATTTGACCCGCTGTGCCATCTGTACATCTGTTCAAAGGACGCAAGGGTGTCTGGCGACTGTATACTGTTATTAACGCGAACGTGATGCAGTGTTTATGTGTTGTCCTCTTCATGAAGCATTAGTATATTGTGTTTACTTTTAGGAATCATGCAAAGCAGGAAACAATTAGGGGAGTTTTTAACAGCAATAAATGTAAATATATAAAATCGGTGCTATTGCTATTCCTTGGGTGTTCACTGCATGCCCAGCACACCCTGAACATATGCCCTGCTCTTTATAATGCTTGAAACACTGAAATGTTTGTGATTGGAATGTAACCTCATCCCTATATTTTGTTTGTAACAACATTTTGTGTGTTTCATTATAGCATTTCTTAGTTTTACAAAAAACATATGATTAAGTGTTCTATTTTTTTAGTTTGTGATGGAGCTCCTAGACACAATTGCAAAGAATGTCCAGACAAATAAGCACCTTAAGATCAAACTGATTTGAGTTGTGAGTCTAGCAAGGCAGTACTTTACTGCATTTCAAGCACCTTCTCTTGAGTGCCACTTGCATCACATATTTTAAAATTCAGTCTTTTTTTTTTCTGCACTCTCTTTCTCTCTTCAGTTGCAAGAGACCATGTATGTGCATAATGTAACACCAAGCATAATGACATCTGCAAAGATCACCCACACAATTAAGGTTTTGATCACCTTGGTTGTGGCTAGCCAAATGCCGACTTCTGTGAGGAAAGGATATATGTGGAAGTACAAGGCTGGTGATAATGACAAACTTAGGAGACGACTTGGAGCTATTGCATGGAAGGAGGAGTTGAGAGCAGTAAGGAAATAAATGCTACTTGGAAACTGACAAAGAAATACATAACAGCATCAATATCTGAATGTATTCCAAAGGTCAAAAGGCTGAATAAGGTAGGTGTAAAATGGATGAATTGAGAGACTTAAGTAAGCATGAAATCTGGAAAAAGAAGAAGGCATTTCAGAAGCAATACAAGATGAATAATGATAATAATCAGTTGCACGAAAACTATAAAGAACAAGCCAGGAGAGTGATTCAGTAAGTACAGCAAAAGTGCAGTATGAGCAGAAATTAGCAAATCAGGTGAAGAAAAACCCTATGGGGTTTTTTAGATATGTGGCAAGTAGAAGGAAGAATGATTATGGCAAGGTAATGTTAATGGATGAAAAAATGGTAGAATGGTGACTGCTGCAGAAGATATTATTGGGGTGTTCAGTGATCAATTTATAAAGGTATTTCATCCTCATCAGGGTGAAATCATGAGAAACTTAAGTGTAGAGGACATAGGAGAGGATGGCTTAATTGTGAGTGAGCAGGATATATTTGAGGAAATAAATAACCTTGATGTCAATAAGGTGATAGGATTTGATGACATATCACCACTCATCTTAAGGGAACGTTTCAGGGAATTGGCAGTAGCATCAGTATACCTGTTTAATAAGAGTCTTACAACAGCACAGGTTCCAAGTTCCACTTCATAAAGATGGTGATAAGGCTGTGGCTACAAATTATAGGCCAATCTGTATATCAGGAGTTGTGAAGGTACTAGAGAGATTGATGAGAAGCAAGATACATAAATGGATTGATAACAATATTCTCTGTGGTTATCAGCATGGGTTTTTTAGAGGAAGATCATGTTTTACTAACTTATGTACTATAACAAGGTAACAAATGAAAAGCGAGATGCATATAGTATACTTAGATTTTGCAAAAGCTTTTGATAGACTGCATGACAAGCTGTTAAATAAATTGAAACAGATGAGATTGGTGACAGCCAGTCACCAATCTCATCAGAGAAAGTTGTGTGTGTGGGGGTGCAGTATCCATGAAAGGGGAAGGTCAGTGGTGTGCTGCAGGGGTCACTTTTGGGACCATTGTTATTCAATTTGTATATTAATTATATTGGGATGGATTTAACTGGTGGTTTGCAGATGATGCAAAATTGGCAAGAGCAATGCAGAGTCAAGCAGATTTTATAGCCTTACAGGAGGGCTTGAATAGATTGCATGAATGGGCAGGTAAGTCAAAATGTCAGTTTAAAGTTGCATAGTGTAAGGTTTGAAATTTGGTAAGCAACGTTTGGATGCAAAAGTATACCTCTTTGTGGGGAAACTTTAAAGGAGATGAGAGATCTGGTAGTGGTGGTGGACAAGAAATTGAAATTCAGGTGTCGCATTGTATAAGTTGTGAAGACGTCACATCTGATAATGGCAATGATGCAGAGGACCCTGACATGCAGAAACAAAGAGGTTATCATGCCATTGTATAAGGCCTTGATCAGACCTCATAGGGATTATTGTGCACAGATTTGGTCACAGGGTTTTCATAGTGACAAGGATGCATTAGTAAGGGTGCAGAAAATATTCACAAGGTGGTCAGTGGTCTTTGGAATGTGGAGTATGAGGACAGATTGAGAGAATGTAAATTGCAGTCTTGTGAATAGGAGGAGGAGGGAGTGATATGAGGAGACATATAAGTTAGTCAGGGGTTGTTATTAGGTTGACATGGAAGAGATTTTTCATAGAATGGAAACTTTCATTCTTGGAAATTGTATAATGAGGGTGTGAGCAGAGGAGTGAGAGAACAGGTTCTTTATATGGAGAGTGGTTGGTGAATTGAATGTATTACTTGAGTGTGTTGTGAATGTAGCATGCTGAATCACTTTAAGGCATCAATTAATGAGCTTTATGTGTGTGTGTGTGATAGCATGTATCTCCCACGATGAGTCTCTGAATCCATGGAGGTCAGATGTTAATAATAATAATTATCTTCCTATTTTAAAAAAACCAAGTTCATAGAGATTCTGTTACCAAACATGTGAAGTCTTTTTATTTACAACCTAGCAAGTGATGCTTTCTTTGTTATTATTAACATTAGTTAATGGAATTACCAGCCAAAGATTATAAAAAAATAAATAAATAAATAAAAGGGCACAAAAAAGAAACAGTATGTTGACTGACAGGTCTATCTAGTTTGGATTTTATCCAGTGGCTTTGGAAAATACTAAATCGTACTGTAAACTGTGACATTTGTATAATATTGCCATTTTCTGGAGTTGAAATGATATATCTAAGAGTCTCAGTTTCATAAATCATCTTTATGCTGCTCCTAGCAGCATTCCTATAACATTTGACATTGCTGTTTTCTATTCCAAATTTGTCGAATTTCAATCTCCATATTTCTGTTTTGTCAATTTTTTATGTACTTTTTTTTTCTACTAGTAATGCCATCTTTTTTTATGTTTCTTCCACCTATGGAGGGTTATTAACAAACCTATGGTACATTTTGTACCATGGGTGGGCTAAGGATATATATTTTTTCTCTATTTTTATCAATTTATATATTTTCTGTATTTTTGATTATTTTTTACATAGTCCGAAAATCCTGCTGTAGAGAACCAAACATGGAACTTTTTCAAGCCACTTCAGGCCTCCAATAAGTGGGGCGATGGTCTTACACTAGTGTTGAAATTCATCTCCTACCTAAAGATAATTGCAAACATCCATGCCCATGGCAAGATTCGAACTTGAAGCCTGGTCGGAGAGCGGGTGCGCTACCAACTTGGCCAGCCAGGTCAGCTAAATTTCAATGTCAATAAACCACACACACACATGCACTGTTTTACTTCAGTAACACACAAATGGTCGTTAGTACATGTCGCTTATAGACAAAAAAATATCAATAGTAGCAATACCACAATAGTGGTTGTGTGTAGATGGTGGATAGTGTAGAGTAGGTGCCCTCCCACAATGAGGCCTTGGAAGTGGTGTGTAATTATAATTATTTGTCCATAATTTAAGATTCTATAATAACTTGCAGAAAGTCCTATAATATCTCGCTATAGTAACTTGCAGAAACTTTCTTAGAAGTTTCTGCAAGTTAGGAAACCATATTTCCTACACAAGTTCCAGTATATGGCTTCTGCAACCCATTCATCCTTATTTTATAGTCTATCTGAGCAGCCTCTATACTGATCAGGTTGACCACTGTTTCTTCTTTTTTTTCTCTGCAGAGTCAAACTATTGTTGAGATCCTTTTATTTGCCTTTGTTATATTCATTTGTAGTGCTTGTTCTTCAGACAAAAATCAGAATTTCTTTTCTTTATTGATGATGCCTTGCTGAAGCCATTGCCAGATCAAGTGACTGTCACCTTTAGTGCCCTTCAGGTAATGACTATAATGTACTTTATTTTTCAAGTTTTGATATTTTTTGCCATTTATTTTACTCTTTTATCAATCCCACACACAAGATGTAAGATGTAGAAGAATATAAGCATGTCAGTGCCATGTGTGGGGTACAAGCGAGGGCTGGAAAGTAGAAGTTTATTGATATTTTTGAGTTGCAGGTTATAGTTGTTTGGGAATACTTCGTGACTGCTCACTTCTTAGTTATTACTACCTGTTACTGCATTTTTGACTTTACTGAACTACCTTTTCTTTTGAACTTCTGATACTTTTCTTGATATAATCATTTAACACACTGTTTTTTAATTCTACTGTTTGCTTGACTTGTAAAAAGTCCACACCTTCCATTTTTCATGGACAGGAATAATTGATCTACATTGTAATTAATATAGTTTTATGATCAAATGCATGCAAATTGATTTGTGTCTAGTCTGTTATTTTTACCATATATCTAATAACATTAGTGGCTTGTATGTTACAGCATTGCCTGCATTGAGCTTTGGCTTTAAAACTTTTCTAGCTCTTTTCAGGTGTTCAAAGACTGTTTTCTTTTTAAGTTAATATACAAAATGTAATCTTCTTCGAGAATTACTAGGTATTATTGTCTTTACACAAGGCTTCATATGTACTTTCATGAACAAGTGTTCTTCACTTATCATGTCGAAATTCCATACTGATGTTTTCACTGAAGGTTCAGATTGTATTGTGCAATGAGTGTATTTCTTTGGATGATTTTTTGTTTAGTTTGATATCATCAGTGTACAAAATGATTTGTCAGTAATAGAAGCTAATCTGTGCACTAAACAAGTACTTGCACCAATCCCAAGTTCACAACATAGACCAATAATGCTGCAAGTTTTCCACCAGTCCAACTTAAGGGGATCCCACTTAAAAGACGCTAATTTTAAAAAAGCTAACTGGGAACAGTTCTCAAGAGAATTAGACATAAACCTGTCCAACATATCACCCATACTAGAAAATTATAGAAAGTTCATTAAAGCTATTAGAAGGTCTGCTATCAGACATATCCCAAGAGGTTGTAGAACATATTATATTCCAGGTTTTACAGAACAGAACATGGAAATATATGAAAGATATTGTGACCTATATGATAAAGATCCATTTTCATCAGAAGCAATTGACACAGGAGAGGAACTTATAACAGCACTGTCTGAAAAAAAAAAAGTCGACAATGGGCAGAGAAAATTAAAAGCTTAGATATGAAACATAGTAGCAGGAAAGCCTGGCTCTTACTCAAAAAATTATCTGGTAACCCACAACAACAGCAACTGAAGTTAATATAAATGCAAACCAAATTGCAGCTCGGCTATCTCTGAATGGTAAACTAAGTACCGAAGGAAAAATACCTAAAGATTATATTAAAAAAGTTAGGGATTCAGAAAATAATCTCTTCGAAGCACCATTTACTAAAGAGGACCTAGAAAATGCCCTAAAAGCCTTAAAACCAGAAAACGCTGCCGATATAGATGATATCAGAAACGAGATACTAAGGAATCTGGGAGAAAAGGAACAGAGTGGTTGTTAGAATTTTTAAACTTTTGTTGCAAATTGCTAAAATACCCAGCATATGGAGGCAAACAAAAGTAATACCTATCTTGAAACTGGGTAAACCGGCTGAGGATCCAAAGAACTACAGGCCTATAGCTCTCCTATGCACAACACTGAAGCTGTATGAGAGGTTAATCTTGAACAGACTAAATCCAGAAATAGAGAAAGAGGTGATAAAAGAACAGGCAGGATTTAGACCAGGAAGATCATGCACTACACAAATATTAAACTTAAAACTATTTATTGAGGACGGCTTTGAAAGAGGGTTAGCAACAGGAGCTGTATTTATAGATTATTTGACAGCGGCATATGACACACTAAATCTTAGAAAGCTTAGTCAAAATTTACATCATGCTTCCACTAACAGCTACTGGCTACTGGAAATATTTAGATCGCTACAGTTCAGTAGGAGATTCTTTATTGATTTTCAAGGAGAAAAGAGCAAATGGCATATCCAGAAAAATGGTCTACCTCAGGGAAGTGTGCTTTCTCCCCTCCTCTTCATTATATATACTAATGACCAACCTATAAACCCATGGTCAAGAACCTTCTTATATGCAGATGACCGTGCAATAGCTTATCAAGCAGAATCCTTTGATGACATTGAGAAGCAGCTCACACAAAATCTAGAAACCATTACAGTTTACTATAAAGAAAACCAACAAAAACCAATCCCAGTAAAACCCAAATGTGTCTTTTCCATCTCAACAATAATGAGGTGAGGAGAGAGTTGAATATAGAATGGAATGGTGTGAAATTAGTCAATTATTCAAATCCAGCTTACCTAGGTGTTACACTAGATAGAACCTTAAATTATAAGTGACACATAGAAAAGACAGCAGCTAAAACTCAAACATGTAATAATATTCTGTGCCGATTAACATAATCTTGGTGGGGTGCAAATCCACAAGTACTGCTCACCTCTGCTTTTCGACAGCAGAGTATGCTAGCTCTGTTTGGGAAAGATCATCACGTCAAAATTATTGACAAGGTCCTTGTTTGTCAGCACATTTTGTTCCTTCCAGAGGAAGGAACAAAATGAAGTCATCCCTAGAAGTTCAAAAGCAGGTGGTGAGTAATAGCATTAGAAGTGACTTTTTTACATGAACGATGGTTGAACCATGGAATGCATTGCTTGATATGATGGTGAATGTGCAGACAGTGAATGAGTTTAAGGAATAGTATGATAGACTTTGTGAGATGTGCATCTCACAATGAATTTTTTTTTAACTATGGAGGTCCTGAATAATGATTAACATTCACCAAGTCATGTAAACTAGGAATAAACCAAGCAGTTGAAAACAGAAAAAACAGTTGAAGGTGAGTTAGCTGATCTCATACGCTGGTAGCAGGGTTTTTCATCCCTCATACAGACAAATCGGCCTTCAGAACACACGCAATTTACAGACAAAAATTACTGTTGTTGGTGATGGGCAATAGATGGCATTGATGGTAGTAGTGTCATAGTTGGAGAATTAAATAGCAGTGCAGAGGATTAGATGTATTTAGCGAAGTAGAGTAGTGTGTGCCCTCCCACGATGAGTCTTTGGACTCCCTGGAGGTGTCATGTAATAATAATAAACTTCTCCCGAAACACTAAACTTGGAATTAGATTCACTATTGTTTAGACCAACTGCTACGAGTTGACCTACTAGAAGAGTTATTAATTTAAGATCGTATGTCATGGTGAATAATGTATTTTGACTTTTTTAATATATGTTTGTTTTATTATAAGTACTTTTATTATTTTATTTTAATACCTTTAATTCTTATTAAGAATCACATTCTGTTTTGATTTTGATCAAAACAGAGTGTGAATTGATGTGAATTATATGTATTTATCATATATATATATATATTTACATCTGAATCTTTCAAGTATTTCTTAAATTTTCTTTCTTTCCATTTTCTTTTTTTTTTTTATTCAGTTTTTAGCTAACATTACCTTCTCTTTAGTATTATAATGTTGTTTGTGTTATGATATTCTGCAAAGTGTATTTGTTTTCGATAACCTATTAATGGAACATAATGTATTTATTCCTTTAGAGGTCAAAAGGTGAAGATATGAAGATTTATTTATTTACTTACATGTAGACAAAGCAAGTGGGATAAATCTCATTTGATGTTCAAAGTAGCACTGAAATAAAGAAATCAGCAGTAGTAAATAGGTATAGTGCAATTTGAAACAGAACACTGACAGTGAAACAGTTTACAGTCAATAGAATTAAAACTTTTTTTCCCTTTTTAGTTAACAAGCTGAAACATATTTAAACAATTTCTCAAAATTACACCCTTTACAGTTAAAAGTAGTATGATTGTACAAATAACATGACACTAAATTCATCTACAGTTTGCTAAATTAGTCTTAATGTGATTTCTCATTAATGGGCACAAACAGCAGGACGTGATGTCCAGGTATCATACAGAAATAATTTAAACCAATGTTTTGAAGTAGCACAAGTTGTCATAGAAAATGTCACATACATTTGAAAGCTCATTTCTTGTCTTTGAAATTCTTTACATAACAATTTTTTAGAGACCTGTGGAAAGGAATAGTAATATTGAAAGATACTCTGGTCAGGTGAGGTGAAAAAGGACATTGAATGGAATATGTAATGTGTAGAGTGGATTTTATCATGCAGGTGTTGGGTTGTGTGGTGTGGAGCACCCTCCCGTGGTGAATCCTTGAGTATATGATATCTCCATGTAGTTTAGAGGAAAAAGCACACCTAGGGACTGTATTTAGCTAATAAAATATTTTGCCTTGGTCACCAGGCATCTTCCTGGGCACAAATTATATCAAATTTATCTGTGCGTCGGCACAGCAACATTTAGGCAAACAAAGGCTGAGTGTAACAAAACATGATTGTAAAGTCCTAGCTGGCATACTCTATGGATGTGATGATAGGTTTTTATGTTTAGCCCATGCATGAGAGGTTGTTTAATCAACCTATAGTACATTAGTACTATGTATTGGATAGTGGATTGGAAAAGGAGAAACTTGTTTACATTTAATTTAAAAGCCTGTATAATGTATTCCTTGGGAAACACATAAGTGGGAAGACTGTTCCATAATACAGTAGTAGCAGGGATGAAGCAGAAGGGAAAACAAATTTGTTCTGTGGGTTTCAAGGTGTACTGTGAAGGGATGTTAGGTGGCAGCTGCACATGTTCCAATGGACTTAACACTGTGTGAGAGAATTATTGATGTTATTTCATACGAACGTTTGTCATGGAAATATTTATAGAGGGCCAGAAGACTTTTTGTGCCTAATTTGGACAATATTTTTCTGATCTCTTTCTGGGCAAAAGGATATAGGGGACATTGTGTTTTGGGCATCTGGAATGGTTGGGGGCATTTACCATTGCCAGCTATGTGTGCCTTGGAGGCAAAATGTGAAACCAGGAGGGTTTTTTTTTTTTTTTCTGTGGGTGATGATGCAATAGTGCCATCTGGGTATGATAGTGTTGGACAAAAGTTATGACCAATTACTTTGTAATTGTTGTTGCATCAGTGAGGAGACAAGCACTAGATTGTGGTCAGAATTACCTAAAGGGCCCACTGCATTTACTGTGTATTTGGAAGGGTCACTGGTGAGGAAGAGATTTAGGCTCTTACTTTATTCCACTGAAGATCTTAAGATGATTGCCTCCCTGATTTTAGATTAGGTGAAACAGCCATATTTAAGTTTGGAGAATGTTTAGTGCTGTTGCATATTCTAGGAACAGTCTGTCATATTTTTATCTGGCACTACAACATTTTCTGAATTTAAATAAATATGGTTGTCAATCTTATGCAAAATGCAGGAGATGATCCTCTTGAGACCTTTAGCAGAAAATGGCCCTCAATCATTGCACTCATAGAGGATGCCGGGTAGGACTTCTGTCTTGCTGCTAGTGTTCAAACCTAAACGATACTGGTATACTGTGGTATACTCTGAATTGCGCGATCTAGAACTTAGAACATATGATGGGAAAGCTTCCAAAGACAACAGCAGAAAGAACGAATGAAGAGGACAAACAGTTTGTTCTTTGTGGAATTGAACTGGGAATTAGTGTCGAATAGCTGCAGCACATATTTTAGAGATTTAGAGGGCAGTGGAGAAATAATTCAATGAACAATGACTATAAAAATATTTGTAGTAAATGCAAGCTACAGAAACTGAATGTCTGGGTGAAAGAGAGTGGAGTGAATTGGTGAGAAAGAGGGTGATTAATTAACCTAATTACTTCTTTCTGTAATGCATCAAGTACTTTTAGGAAGCTCTAAGGATAACCACCACAAATGTGAGAAAGTGTTTAATGATTGGATGCATTTGTGATTTGTAAAGAGTTCTCACTGTTCAGAAGTCAAGCAATAGCTTGAACAAAATAGAAAATGTGATTTTTTGGATGTTGATACCAAGATGGATCAGAGATTGATGTTAGCCCAAGAAAAAGAAATGCCAGCATGTGAAAAGATTTGGATCTTGTCAAAAGTAAGAATGAAAGAAAAGGGTTCTTTATATGTGAGAAATAGAATTGAGTTTTACTAGCATCAAAATTAACAGGGTTATTGAAATCTTATTGAAGAATTGTTTGTAGATCAGAATTTAGGAAAGTTGATATTCTGAAAATTGATGATTCATATAGTGCAAGATAGTATTATTTATATGGGCACTCCATGGAGTAACTCAAAAGACTCATTGCAGGAGATCTATTCTATCCAATAACACAATACCTATCATACATATCCTTAACCCTATTCACTGTTGGAGTGCTCACAACCACCTCTGGTAATCCATTCCACTCATTCACCACTCTCCAGGTTAAAGAACCTAGTCTACTAGGTTCTTTAACTTAGACAACTTCCAAGTGTTACTCCCCATATAATGAAAAATTTCTTCTCTATCGAGCTTATAGAATCCCTTTCGTAACTTAGAAGTTTCTATCATATCCCCTCTCCTCCACCTGTGAGCTAAACTCTGCAACCCACACACCCCTCAATCTATCCTTATAGGGAACATTCCACAGACCTGTTAAAAACTTGGTTACTCGTCTCTGAAACCTCTCCACCACCTCCTGATCCCTAAGAAACGCTGTTGATCAAATCTCTGCCAGTAGTCAACATATGACTGAATTATAGCCTTATAAAGAGGGATAATAACCTCCCTATCTTTAGATATCTGTGTGTTCTTCAGCATCCAAATAATCCTTTAAGTTATTTTGTCAACTCTTGTAATATGTCCTCTGAATTTTAAATCTCTACTCATCATCCCTAACCTCATCAATTTCCCGAAAACTAGTATCATCAGTATGATACAAAGTGTGTAATCTTTTCATCTCCCAAAGTGCATTACTTCATTTCACAACATTGAATTGACAACCATTGTCCTCTGTCCACACTGCCAATTAAATCATCCTGCAAGATATCTACATCACCTTCATCAACTATCGCCCTCTCTCTCTAGTTTTGCATCATCAGCAACAACTAAATATCCCCCTTCATATCTTTTGCTATATCATTAATGTAGAAATTAAAGAGTAGTGGTCCTAGTACAGAGTCCTGGGCACTCCACTAGTCACCCTCACTCGTCCTGATTCCACTCCACTATATACCACCCTCTGATGTCTGCCTATCAGCCACCCCTCTGTCCATGCCACTAGCTTCATATCCATTCCCATTTGCTCCAATTTATAGTTTTCCATACGGTATTCTGTCACATGCCTTTGCAAAGTCCAGCATTATCATGGGCCAGAGATTTCCTTTATCCAGTTCTGCTGTTACCTTATTATAAGTGAATAAATTACTGAGACAGGACCTACCTTCTATACCCTTACATTTGATGGAAGGGAAAATAGATGGAACAATAGTCTCCTGTGGAATGATGGTATTAGCTACAAAGTTAGAGGATAAAATTCATCTGCCATCACATAAAAAAGTGTTACCAGACAGAAACAAACAACTCAGTTGCAGAAATGAGAAGAAAGATTGTATGATGCTAGATGACTCATTAGGCCTTTGTGAAAAACTCAATTAAATGCCTTAGATATATCAAGAGCAATTATGTATGATTCATGGAATTGCCCAAAGTTGGATGGCATAAGCAAGAGGTCCACCCCCTCCACTGATTGACAGTGATAGAATCTAATAATAAATAAAATAAATAAGAAAATAATAAACAATTATTACTATTATTACGGGCAACTCCAGGGAGTCATTAGACTCATCGAGGGAGGCCCCAAATCATATTCATCACAACTATTTGACATTCATACAGTATCTATCATACCTCGCCTTAAACTCATTCACTGTCACAGCATCCACCACAGACTCAGGGAGCGCATTCCACTCATTCACTACTCTAAAAGTAAAGAACCCAGCTCTAACACCTTTACTAACCACACTTTTGCCCAGTTTCCATGGATGTCCCCTAGTCCTCCCACAACCAGCCCTGTTCTCAAAAATATCTTCTGAATTAATTTTATAGAAACCCTTCAGTAATTTGAATGTCTCAATCATATCTCCCCTTCTCCGCCTATCAACCAATTTTTGCAACCCACAAATCCTCAACCTGTTCTCATACGGTTCATTCCACAGACCTGCTATCATCTTGGTCACTCGCCTCTGGATCCTCTCCACCTCCTCCCCATCAAGAAGAAACCTAGGTGACCAAATCTGAGCACAGTAGTCTAGATGGGGTCTTATCAAGGCTCGATACAGAGGAACAATAACCTGCTTGTCTCTGCTTGTCAACATATTCTTCAGCAACCAAGTGATTTGATGAGCTGTTTTGGTCACTTTTGCAATGTGTCCCCTAAATTTCAATTCCTTATCTACCAACACTCCTAAATCTCGTGCCTCATCAATTTCTTGGAGCACGGTTCCACCAATGCGGTAAACTGATGCCAGTCTTTTCACCCCAAAATGCATAACCTTACATTTTGCCACATTAAACTGACATCCATTCTCCTTAGCCCAGACCTCCAATCTATCCAAATCATCCTGCAAAATTTTGACGTCATCTGCATTCACTATTGCCCTACCCAACTTCGCATCATCTGCAAACAAATGAACTGTTCCTCTCAGATCATTTCCTATATCATTTATGAACAAATTAAACAGCAGTGGTCCAAGAACAGATCCTTGTGGCACACCACTAGTCACAGGCCGTCTTGTGGACTCTACTCCCGAGTAAACCACTCTCTGATATCTCTCCGTCAACCACCCTCCTATCCATCTCACCACCCCTATGTCCATTCCCATATGCTGCAATTTACTGATTCGAATTCCATGTGGAATCCTGTCAAAGGCCTTGGCAAAGTCCAGTAGAATCACCGTAAACCCATTACCCTTATCTAGTTCAGCCGTCACTGTGTTATAATACGTGAGCAAGTTACTGAGGCATGACCTACCCTTCACAAAACCATGCTGTCCCCGATACAGTATCCCATTTTCTTCTATCCAATCTTGTATTTTCCTCTTGACTATTTTCTCTAAGACCTTGACAATGATTCCTGATATGCTAATCGGTCGGTAATTTACAACAGCAGTCTTGGAACCACCTTTATGCAGTGGAACTATTTTCCCCTCTTTCCACCCGCTCGGGACTAACCCAGACCCGAGACTCAAATTAAACAAAATGGTCAAGGGTACTGACAATTCTTTAGCTGCTTCTCGTACAACACGAGC
Organism: Typopeltis vanoorti; assembly: GCF_054136105.1. Lineage (NCBI taxonomy): Eukaryota > Metazoa > Arthropoda > Arachnida > Uropygi > Thelyphonidae > Typopeltis > Typopeltis vanoorti. The sequence continues at coordinate 25,135,930 of NC_143560.1, read as the reverse complement.
TGGTATACCATCCAATCCCACAGATGTATTGACATTGAGGTTATGCAATAGACTACTCACCTCCACTTCATTAACCACAATTCCCGTATAATCTACTGGTTTATTCGTTTCTGCAATGTCACCACCTCGATGATATACTTTTGGAAAGTGCTCACTCAGTAACTCAACTATCTCAACTGATTCAGTTACCTCCCTACCATCGGCATTCTTTAAAATCAATCTGCCATGTACATTTTTCCTTTTACTTGCTACATATCTAAAAAACTGTTTAGGATTCTCTTTAGCCTGCATGGCCAATGTTCTTTCGTAATCCTTTTTTGCTTTTCTTACCACACTCGTTACCCTTCTGGCCTGCGCTTTATACCGTTCATGTGCCTGCCGGTCACCCTTCTCCTTAAATTCCCTCCATAGTTGTTTCTTTTTTTGCAACTCAAGCTTAATGGTGTTATTCATCCATTTAACCCCTACTTGATTTATTATTCGGACTCTAGGTATACAGTCAGCCATTGCTTCATGCAAGCACTTCTTAACTACCTCCCATGCACTATCAACTTCTAGTCCTTGCAGTTGTACATGCCATGGCACTGAACCAATCAAACTCCTAAGCTTGTCATACTTTCCGAACCGATAATTCCACATGTACCCTGTCTTAATTGAAAATTCTGCACCTTTAGCCACCTCCCAAGTTAAGACCCTATGATCACTCTCACCGATTGGTGGCAATGTGGTCATATTTGTTACAGCCAAATCACCAATTAGATGAGAGACTTCTTCAAGATAGCATAGAAGTTGACTGTCAGTGGTTTTCTTCATTACTTTAGAAAAGATTGAAGAATTGGATGGAATGATTTATTGCCTTTCTTAGGAATGGGTTGAATATGGGATAATTTCCAAGCCGCAGGATAGGAACCAGCAGAAATCGGATGAAAAGTTGACATAGAACATGATTTATAACCTCTTAACAAGGATGCAGAGAATAGTCATTTGAGGCTATTTGGACATAGATATAGAAGTCAACAGGATGAAATATATGATTGATTGTTGCTATAATCCAGGAGGATATAAGGGAGATTGTAAATGGCATGCAGTGGCAAATTAACACAATGAGTGCAAGTCAAATAATTATTATTGGTGATTTCAACTATGGGGATATAGATTGGGAATAGGAATGATCACAGGAAAGAATGGCAATGGAATTTATACAGCTGCTAAGAGATAATTACCTCAGACTGTATATAATAGAATAGACACAGGATTCAAGAGTAGTGGATATGGTCATAGCATTAGAGAAGTTAGCAGTAACCAATTTAGCTATGCTGCCTCTGCTTTGGGAAAGCCATCATGTAGTCTTGACCCAGGAGATTACCAGACATACAGAATTTTCTGTTAAGAAGGAATATATGTGGAACTACAAAGCAGGTGATTATGACAAGCTGAGGAGTTATCTTTAAGCAGTGTAATGGCATAAGAATTTGGTCATGTTGGTCATTCATGGGAGGTGGTCAAGGAGTGTTTGAAGAAAGCAGTATCAGACTATACTCAGAAGGATAAATCAGGTAGCAGTTAGATGGATGAATAGCATCATTAAGCAGGAGTTGCAGACAAAAGTAAGGATCTACTTGTATCCAAACTCTACTGCTTTTGTATAGTCATAGTGCTATTTTATGCGCCTTTGGATGCAATTCCTAATCAGTCTTTCCAGTACTTTGAAAGACAGCAGAGATACAGATTGGTCTATAATTTGTTGGTTCAATCCTAGTTCCATTCATCATGTTTATGCTGAGACTAAAGTTGAACATCCAGGTCAGAGGCATTGCTACCCCCCCCCCCCTTCAGCACTTTCCTCGTTCCTTCAGTTCCTTTGCTGATATCCTATCCACTCCTACTGCATTGTTTGAATCAGGCTGTTTCAATCACCCTCCTTATAATTTCGCATTGATCTTTTCCTAGTTCTCATATGCCCTCTTGCCTCCCATGTCAAAAAGGCATAATTAATCTCATTGGAGGCATTACTGTCATCTCATTTATACACTGATTATCAGACACTATCAATAGAGCCAATGCTCTTGTACCAAGAGTTCCTTCTATCACAGCATGTGATCAAACATTATTGATAGAATTATTCTTCAGTAATTCCATCAATCCTTGTCGTGCATGCATCTCTTCCTTCCAGTCTATTCCAGTAGTTGAAATTGCCCATAATGTTAGTCCTCATCGTATTCTTCACCCTTTGTGCATGTTCAGCATTGCATCGCATCATCATCCCTACAATGCTTGTTCAGCATTGTAGGGATGACATTCCAAAGCATCCTCCAAGATTGCATGTCTCTGACCGATTGCATGCCCTACAGCTGGATTGCAATCTCTGGGATGACAATGGAGAATTGCGGCTTAGCTTGGGTTGTTACTTCACTGTGCATTCCTGTCAGCTTGGCCAAGGTTTCACCATCAAAGAAGGAAAAATATCTTTGTATACTTTTTAAATTTTCCTTTGTATCAGATGTATAAATCATTCTCTCTGGCACCAATAAACCAGAAATAGAAATATTTCTTTAAAAATTGCCTGCCTCTTTGTTAGTGCCACAGTAAAAGAAATGTCATCTCTCAGATGGCCTATGTGTTACAGACAATTTGCATGCCTCATCTGGAAGATGCCATTCGAGTCCATGACATAGACATGATGCAGCCAATCTAGCAGTCAGTACCAATCTCTCATTTTACAGAGACATCAGACCTGTAGAACTAATCTGTTACACATGGGCATTGAGTGCAAAGGGTTAAGATTTACCTGTGTATTTAGTTCACACTCCTTTTCAGATGATTCTGGTCTGTAGCAATGGATACCCAGTTATGTATGTTGTCCTGTTAACTTCTGTCTTATACCAAACAGCTTCAAACCCATTGATTGTATTTATGCATCTACCACTATTGGAGATTTTTACTCTGGTTAGATTTAGCTCCTCCGTTATGCCAGCAACAATTCCTCATCCTTTCTATCTTCTCTGTCCTGGAAATCCATTGCATTCTATTCGTGTAATGATATTTTCCTTTGTCAGCTGCAATTTTTTTTATTAGACGTACACACATGAAAGGTCACATGACATGGTACATCAACATCAGTGCTGTGTATGTGGGTAAAGAAGAAATTGTTGATATCTCTTGAACAGCTGAAGGTTGTGGTTTTTTGGGGAAGACAGTGAATAAGTGAGAAAAGTTGTTCCAAAGAGCAGAAGTTAGATGAGATGGAGGAAGAGAGTAGCTGATTTAGTAAATTTGGACATGGACAATCGGTATGTAGATGTTGACTGATTAGCTGCTTTATTAGTCTTGGAAGAAGAGGAATGATATATGGCCAGTTCTGTAGAATATAGATCATAAATGTACCTGAAGAAGAGAATAGGAATGAAACTGAATGTTTATAAAGGAGCGATTTAAGTGAATCGGAGTCATTGATTAATTGGATTGCTTCTGTATAGCATTGAGCAGCCTTTGGTTTGGATGCACAATTCCAAATGCGTGAATGATATTCATAGATAGACAGATTTGTGATTTATAGAGGAACTTCGAGCAATATGGAATACCATTTTGTGTGTAAAATGGTAATTCTTTATTACCCAGAGTTCTTCTACAGTGTTAGAAGTTGTATGGGTGAGCAGAAAAGTACAACAAGTTTCTTGGAGGCTGAAGATGTGCTGTGTCCAGAGAAAGGCTGGAGGTGTCAATTCAAGGAGAGAAATAGTGTTGATGTTCACAAGGTTTTCCTAACCCTACTGAAGTATAGCAAGAAGATGAGTTTAGAACATTGATTGTCAAACTGTTTGCTGTCATCAGCAAAGCTATGGATATGATCGAAAGTGACAGAGAAGATCATTTATGTACAGCAGGAAAAGAGTGAATGAGAATACAGACCATTAAGGTACTCCTGCATCAGTAGGGAAATCTAAGGAAGAAAAATCATCTACCATAACATGTTCAACAGTCAGAGAGAAAGCTAGTGACCCATTTGAAAAGGATATAAAGTAGGTCATAGGATTGCATTGTGCTGAATTAAGCCTCTATGCAAGACCTAATCAAATGCTCTAGAAATGCCAAAAGCAACCATGAGGCCTCACTTTGTCAATAATTTTTGATCCTATTACATCTACTAATGCTAAGAACTCCTTGGCTTTATTCCTGATGCTTCTGGCATTAGTATATATATCTGCATGATAACAAACTACCAATCTGAGTATTCTGGTAATTCTTTAAACATGACCCATTCAAATAGGGATCTGGAGTTAATTCTTGAAACAAGTTCCCCATTATTCTACAGTTTTCACTTTTTTTTTTTCCCTTAACCATACTAGTTCTGCCATTTCCAAGGGGAAATGGCAGATCATTAAAATTGTGTTAATTCAACAGCTGTTTCTCCAAGCACCTAACATCAAACTCATTCAAATGTATTCCAACCTGCAAGTACCTTTCAACCACCAAAAACAACCCTTATACATTCAACATATTGTTCAACTCCATGTGTTCAACCACAGCTTTCCACATCAGCTCAATCCTGTAACATGGTAACACTTATATTCTTGACTTGTTTGCTCTTTTTTTCAGCTCACTTAACACTACTGTCATATTTTCTCACGTGCAAAACTTATCTCTTTTCTTTTCTGGAAAACAACTCTCATTGCTGTTTTGTTTACTTCATGTAATTGGGCAACAATAATTATTGCACATGAGGAGCAACTTAGACCCATTTCCTGTAATGACTAAATTTCACTTTTGATCAATCTCGAGCTACTGAAAGTATATTGAATAGGACACCAGCATTCACAATGCATTGTTGCAGTCAGTTACAATTTTGTATTCTGCACATAATGTGGAATCAGTGACAGACATTGGTTACTTATGGTAGTACTAAAGAAAAGGAGGCTATTGTTGGCAATATAAACAAAAACCACTAAACTATTAAAATATGAACCAGGCTTCAGTGTGATATTGTAAACCATTACATAATAGTTAATATACATAGACACTACAAATGTGGAGCAAAAAATTACATATCACTAGAGCTTGGTACCATTGATATTTTTCTGCATATTGAGTTTGATTTCATAATTTGACCACTAAACTGTATTTATGATTGTAACTGAGAACTATAATTATCAAGCAATGTGCTTATTTAAACTGATGTTTTCTACTGAGGATCAAGATTGATAGTTACCCAACTCAGTGATTTTTATTTGAATAGTGCTGGCAGTGGTTGCATTGTTATAAGCCAGTAGTGGTTGTAAGAGACCAGTATGAAGTACTGTGTTTGGGTTTGTCTGGTTCTGGAAAGTCTACAGTTCTTGCTACGTTAGTTGGAGAGCCAATAAACGAAATAGAGCCAACTACTGGTGAGTATGCAAAGTTTATACACCAATTTAGATGTTTTCTATTTTAGTAGGCTAGGTATAATACTTAATAATATATTCAATATATTAAATAATATATATATTCAGTATGCTATTTTAATTGTGAAACCTTGAAGTATCCTTCAAAATTGCAAACCATCTGATCCCTGAAGTTGCACTTTCTTGTGATATGAGTGCTCTGTAATCACACTGAATTTCATTGCTATTTTTTTTTTTAACTGGCTGTCACTTTTTTAAGTGTAGAAGTATACTGAACTGCAGTTCAACATGAAATGAGTAATATAACAAGAAACAAATCACATTTTTGATTATCAAAACAACTATAGTACCTTGCAAAAATTGTCACCGTTGCTCCAGAATTATGTCCATTAGGATCCAAAGAAAAGTGAATAATAATAGAGCAGTGATGGCGAACCTATGACACACGTGTCAGCACTGACACACTTGAGGGTTGGTTTCAGGTGATACACCTTGGATGTTGAAAAATATTGGTATTCTGATGAAAAAAACTAATTTCAATAATTTCAGTTTATTAAATTAATTGTATAATATGAATTCATAGATTGTATATCAATGTCCTATTAAATAAATAGCCTAATATGATATGTATAAGTCGCCATCTATGATTAAGTAGTTAAATTTATAATGCATGTATGCAAGTGGCACATCAACAACATCAATATTTAAAAAAGAAAAGATGTTTGACACACCTGGGTAATAAGAGGATGAACAAAATTAAAGTGTAAAATTCGATGTAGCTTAAAAATACCAAAGCACTTTACATCGATTTTTACAGAGGTCAAGTCCCATGAGAATGTTGTAAAAATAACCGTGTTTGTCTCTGTATATTTTGTGCTAAATATTTTTGTTAATAACCCTTTGGAAATTAACTGTATTTACTCCTTTAACAAGAATATTTTAGAATGTCAAAAAGAAAGGCAATGTTTTGCCACCGGAATGTTGTGTAATAACTCTCTATGAGGGCATAAGAAAGGTTGTTTATGAATTTTGTGTGTAAGAGAAAGTGCTCACAAGCTCTGCACGTAAACACCTCCAAAGTCAGTGCCTGAGTGATCTGAAAGGTTCAAATAACTTTCCGCTGGCCAGCAACTTACGATCAAAAGAGTGCACAGAGGAGAACAAAGAGCGGGTTGAACCAAAAAGAAGATGAAAGAGCCATGCCGAATTCTTAGGGGATTACAACCCTTTGTGCGAGGTCTCAGAGAAGGCGTAATAAAAAGGGACAGAGCCGAGCATAGAAGGCTTCCAGTTGCCGATGAGAGAAGGAACCCATTCAGCAGTCAAGAAAGGGCTTCCAGTTGCCCCCCAGAGAGAGAGCTTCGAGTTGCCGAAGAGAGAGGGAACCCATTTTGGCAGTCAAAAGAGAGAGTTGGCAGCAGTTTCAGTTATTGGAGGTGGCATTTAGAGCTATTGGAGATGGCAGAAAGAAGAGCCAGTCATCTAGGCATTAATGCGAGCCCAAGCCAAAGGAGAAAGGCCGATGTAAAAGACCCAAAGCAGCTTTGCTTGAAGTTTTTTTTTTCACCGTGGGAGAACAACCTTATGCCGGAGCTGTACAAGTACTGCAGGTTGCAGTCCACAGTCCGCTATTTTCCCGACAAGATACTGCTGATGCCAGACATTCCTGAGGAAGCATGAGATCTGAGATGAAAGAATTGCCATAGAACTTTTTTTGCAAGACTTTTGACTGAACGTGCGATACAGAGCCTTTGTAAGTTCCATACTTTTGTACAATTCCTCTTATAATATGTTATAGATGGACTATTAAGAATTAGTTTAATAGTAATAAGAAGTGTCCATAAGAGAGTCAATTGCCATGTTAGAAGTTGATATCAATTTTGTAAAAATAACTTAACAGAGAGTTAGCTAACCTCTTTGCAAGTAAACTAGAAGTCTAGTAAGTTGAATTTGTAAGTAAAATAAGTTTTTGAGTTAAAGAGATTACTTAGTGTCGAAGTAAAAGGGTTCTAATTTATGCTAAAGATTTTTTAGATGGATAGAGAAAGCAATCTCCCTATTGTTTAATTTATGTGTACTTCATATTAATGTAAATAAATGTGTTTTAATCATTTATTAAAAGAGTGCTGTCTGATTGTTTATTTGCAACTGCACTGTTCCTAAAAATATCGGACTTGTGAGTGGGAAACAACTAGGGCATTAAAATCGCAGTTTAATTACTGAAGAACCACGACTGTTTATGTAAACTTTGTTGAAGGAATTTACGCTAGTGAGAGAGAGAGATCTACCCGACGTTTTATTGAGTCTTATGCCGAATATTGATATATTGGATGGCTCAGTCTTACAAATAAATTTTCCAGTGTTCATAGGCATATGACTAGTAAATATGGAAGGTGGATAAACATAATATGCAGTAGAGTAAGTGAGAAAGGTTATGAGAGGAAAAGCGCGCACTGCTAATTAGTAATAAAGAATAAAAGACGATATGACAATATAAAGATAAATAACACTTATTACAATAAACACAGAAGACAGCACATTCGTTACAAAAGTATCCTTGTTTAAGGCTTTGTGGAGCACCACACAGTGATCCAAATGCTGTGAAACTTTGCAGGAATATGTTGTGTGTCACACGGAAGTGATATCCAAGAGAAAAAAAAAAGTAGGTCTGAAATTCACCACAAGGGCAGTGTATGATGTACTGAATGTAGATATAGTGATTTTTCTGTGTGCGTGTAAGGAGTAGAAAAGTGACAAAAGTATAAATAACACATTTTTATTCACTTCCATCATGCAATCACTGGCTGTACTGTTCAGTGTGCTGCACTTCCCGGTATGTTACAAACTGCATCCTTTGCACAGTGTGTTCAACAGTAGAATGCAGCTGGTCAAGACTGATGTTGTGTGCATGCTGTATTATGGTGTCTTTTAGCACTGGCAAGTTATTAGGATAATCCTGATAAACCCCCATCTTTGAAAAACCCTCTGAACCAGAAGTCACAGGGGATGTTCAGATCAGGTAAATCAGATGGCCATTCAGTGGGGTAACACATGGCTGATCACTTTGGCTTTCACGAAATGTTCTTGAAGAACTTCTTGTATGGATTGATTGATGTGTGGAATTGGCTTCATGCTGCATGAAAATGTCTTAATTCATGCACAGATGCTGCTGTAGCTGCGGCACAACAAAATCATATTGTGATACCAGTAATACGCATTAAATGAGCAGGTCACAATGTCGTTCATAAAAACGACACTAAATGCAGCAGCAAATGAAAGCTTAGGAAAGACCAAAAAATTCAATAAAAGGAAAAAACTGAAGATCTGGGATGATACAATCAAAGAAATAATCAAAAAAAAAAAGTAAAAGATTAGAAGATGAAATAGAATATAAAAGAATAAGAGCCATAGCTAAAAGAGAAGTCAGAAAAAGACATAGAGAATCATGGAACAAATTTGTTTCTAATTTAGAACATGATTTATATAAAATAAGAGCCAATGTATATAAAATTTTGAAACACTTAAATGCAGATACCAAAGAAAACATAAAATTAAACACTGAAATGAAATTAGAAGAATTTCTAAATTACTACACAGAATTGTGTACAGACAAATATTTTAAAAAAGACAACTGGCAAACAATTAAAGAAAATGAAAAAGAAATAACTAAAGAAGAATTAGAAATCAGCCTGAAAGAAACAAGAAATGGAAAATCACTTGGAGAAGATAAACTAGGTTCAGAACTATATAAATAAGCAGGAACTAGATTCAAAGAAAGACTCTTATTATTTTTAAATAAAATTTATTCAACTGGTATCCTCCCAATAGAATGGAAAAAAGTAATTGTGATTCCTATCTTTAAAAAATGTAATAGAGATGACCCTGAAAACTATAGAGGTATCAGTATACTAAATTCCTGTTACAAAATATATAGCAGAATCTTAAATAGCAAACTAATGAAATATTCCGAAAACTTTATTTTAGAAGTACAGAATGGATTTAGAAAAGGACGATCATGTATAGACCCGGCCTTTTGCCTAAAATTAATAATAGATAAAAGAAGAGAATACAATTTAGAAACACATATTGCATTTATTGATTTTGAAAATGCATTTGACAAAGTTAAAAAAAACTTATTAAAAGAAAGACAAATACCAAATAATATCCTAAAAGCTATCACAAGTATATATGAAAATAATCAAATACAAATAAGATTAAATCACGAGCTATCATATACGAGAGAGATAAACTAAGGGGTCCGACAGGGATGTCCCTTCTCAGCAGCTCTTTTTAATATATACTTAAATGAAATAATAATAAAATGGAATAAAAAGTTACATCAAGGAATTAAACTTTCTCCTACAGTGAACTTAAACACTCTCCTTTTTTGCCGACGACCAAATAATAATTACAAATTCTGAAGATGGGGTGCTTAAGGGTCAAAGCTGTATAACTGAGAGGAGACCTCCACATAGCCTTTAAAGGAATGCGGAGAACCGACCAAGGCTTCTGACCTAATGTCCAATCCTCACCTTCTCGTGGTGCACCCTGTTGGGTATCTACTTGGATACTGAACGGACGAGGATGGGCTGGCAATTTGGGATTTAGCCGACCAAATTGTATTCTTATTGGTTAAACCAAAATATAGAATGATGGTACAACATGACAAAATTTCATGCCGGCTGGGGCGTCGCCCGGTTAAACAAGGCCCCCGTTGTTTTCGCCACGGAACCAGGGCGAACAGCGAAAAGTCAGCTACTGGAACAAATCTGAAAATAAACCCCAACTCAACATCACCAGAGTTAAAGATCGGTACTATCAATGTAAGAAGCCTGAATGGCAAAGAAATGGAGCTAGCTGAGGAATTAGATATGTACCAGATCGACATAATAGGGGTGACTGAAACAAAAGAGACCAAAACTGGTGAGCTCTTTCTGAGCAATAAATACAAAATGTTATATTCAGGCAATGACAATCAAGGAAAAGAAGGAGTAGCCATAGTATTCAACACAAAATACGAGGCTAATCTTCTTGAATGGCAGGCAGTCTCAAGTAGAGTAATGTGGGCAAATATGAGAATGGGGAACTGGACAATGAGACTTATTTGTGCCTATGGTCCCACAGAAGGTTCTACTAAGGTAGAAGTGGAGGAATTTTTTGAGGCTTTAGAAAAAAGCAACTGACACAATGAAAAATGAAAAGTTGGTCCTTGTTGGGGATCTAAATAGCAGAGTAGGAAATAATTGTGAGACATACAAAAATATTTTGGGAAAATTTGGAGAAAAGAGCAAAGCTAATAATAATGGCAAATATCTGTTGGATTTCTGCTCAGGACATGGACTGGTCATTACTAACACCATGTTCCAACATAAAAATGTGCACAAATTCACATGGAGAGAAGAGGCTAGGAATAAGAAAAGTCTCATTGACTATGTTATTGTTGATAGTGATGTTTTCTCCCTGGTGCAGGACACCAGAGTGTACAGAGGATTTGAAATTGGAAGTGATCACTATTTAGTCTTGAGCAGGATAAAATTGAATTTCATATTGAAAAGAATAACATGTAAGAAAGTTTTAAAGCGAATAAAAGTTGAGCAGCTCTCAGATGTGAACTGTACACTAAAATACACAAAGATTATTGAAGAAAAAATGAAAGAGTTTGAGAACAGGAATCAAACCTTGGAGATTCAGTGGCAAACTCTGAAGAAAACATTGATTGATTCTGCCAGAGAGGCATGTGGTGAGGTTGTTTGTAAGGATAAAAAAATCAGAACTCCCTGGTGGACACAGGAAGTTAAAGAGGCAGTGAAAGAAAAGAAGAAAGCATACCAAAAGTTCCTGGCAAATAAGTCAGCTTGTTCTCTTAGAGAATATAGAGACAAATGCAAGAATAATAAACACTGTGTAAAACTAGCTAAACAAAAGTCATGGGGGGACTTTGGCAAGAATATAGAAAATAAATATCAAGAAGGTGGCAAAATATTCTGGAGGTTGTTGAAGAAACTTAAGAATGGAGGAAAGAGTGCTGTAAAAGGAATTAGAGACGATAAAGGTGACATGAAAACGGGAGAAAAAGATATCCTTGAAGTATGGAATAATTACTTTGAAAAACTGCTAAATGAAACAAGCAGTGATGACAGCACAGTGGTAAAAAACACTGACCAGGCATGCAGTCAGGAATACATATCCATACTTGAAGTAGAAAAAGCCATCAAAGGTTTGAAATGTGGAAAGGCAGCAGGAGTAGATGATATTCGACCAGAAATGCTGAAGTATGGTGGTATAAGAGTATTACAGTGGCTGCACTGCATAGTTCAGAAAGCCTGGACAGAGGGACGAATTCCCGATGATTGGAGTAGAGCTCTCATAGTACCCATATATAAAAAGGGAAATAAAACTGCATGTGAGAATTACAGAGGTATTTCCCTACTGAGTGTTCCTGGCAAGATCTATGCAAGTATACTTGAGAAACGGTTGAGAAGAATTGTGGAAGAAACGCTTGGTGAAGAACAAGCTGGATTCAGGCGAAATAGAGGCTGTCAGAATCAGATCTTCACTTTACGACAAATAGTCGAGAAAGCATGGGAATATAACAAAGATCTGTATTTAAGTTTTGTCGATCTGGAAAAGGCATATGACAAGGTGCCAAGAGAGAAGCTATTCAATACGCTGCAGTTATATGGTGTGAATGGGGCATTATACCAAGCAATACTTAGTCTTTATTTGAGTTGTAAGTCAGCAGTCAGAATTGAAGGAAGTACAGGAAGATGGTTTAATGTTAAATCTGGTGTGAGACAAGGATGTACATTATCCCCTCTGTTATTCATTATCTATATGGATCACATTATGAAGGAAAGTGGTATTAAACATGATATCAAAATTGGAGATGTTAATGTCAGCTCTTTGCTTTATGCAGATGATGTTATACTTCTAAATAAATCTGCTACAAGTCTGCAAGATTCTCTGACTAAATTGAATAGCTGTTGTAATAGATATGGTATGAAGGTCAGCAATAAAAAGACAAAGACAATGAAAATAGGCAGAATCATTGAAAATGTCAACTGTGTTGTGAATGGAGAACCTGTGGAACAAGTTAAACATTTCAGCTATTTAGGCACGATTTTTACTGAAGATGGTAAATTAAATATAGAAATAGACAACAGAATCAGTAAAGCTGGTATGGTGGGAAGTCAATTGAATAAATTCATATGGAATAAGAGAGAAATTAGTCGGAACACTAAATTAGCTGTATACAAGACAGTGTTCAAACCAGTTTTAACTTATGGATCTGAGAGCTGGGTCAGAAGTAAAACACTTGACCAAAGACTAGAAACCACAGATATGAGAGTCCTGAGAAAGATTATAGGCGTGAACAGATGGCATCAATGGCAATATCATATTAAAAACGAGGATATTAGGAAAGAACTTGACGTTGTCAGCATCCAGGAATGCATTAGCAGAGCTAATCTCAGGTGGTATGGTCACTTAAATAGAATGTGCGAGGAAAGATTAGCAAAACAAGTGTTCTCTGCCAGGGTGGCAGCAAAACGACCCAGAGGAAGGCCAAGATATAGGTGGATTGATACGATACAAAGTGCTTTAGACGATAGAAATATAAAATCTGATAATGTTGGAGTCTTGACAAGTAACAGACTGATTTGGAGGAAAATTGTAGATAGGAAATTAATAATGATGTAATTTTTTTCATGTAGTACTATCATATCCTGTACACCCCTTGAGGGTACATGGCAGGAATTTGATGATGATGAATTCTGAAGATAAACTACAGAAAGCTATTTTAGATCTAAATGAGACATCCAAAGATTATGGTATGATAATATCAACAGAAAAATCAAAAACTATGGCCTTTAAAGGACAAGATCCAGCAAGAACTAAAATAGTAATAGATAACAAGATCTTAGAACAGGAATATGAAAATATGATATGAAAACGAAAAAGATATAAACGTAAAAAGTGCAAAATATTTAAAAATAACAGGTGTAATTAATTATATTTAAACCAAACCAGACTAAAAATATACAATACATTAGCCCTACCAGTCTTAATGTATGGAAGCGAAATCTGGACAATAAAACAAAAAGACAAACAAAGGACAAGATCCAGCAAGAACTAAAATAGTAATAGATAACAAGATCTTAGAACAGGAATATGAAAATATGATATGAAAACGAAAAAGATATAAACGTAAAAAGTGCAAAATATTTAAAAATAACAGGTGTAATTAATTATATTTAAACCAAACCAGACTAAAAATATACAATACATTAGCCCTACCAGTCTTAATGTATGGAAGCGAAATCTGGACAATAAAACAAAAAGACAAACAAAGATTAACAACAGCAGAAATGAAGTTTATGAGAAAAACTGCAAAGTATATCCTGTTTGATCACAAAAGAAATGAAGAAATGAAAGAATTAAACCAAGAACCAGTAATAGAAAAAATTAAAAAATATAAACATAAATGGATGGAACACGTTCAAAGAATGAAAACAGAAAGATTACCAAAACAAGCCTTAAAATACAAGCCATTAGGAAAAAGAGAACCAGGACGTCTTCTTAAACGATTCAGCGATGACTTCTAAGGCCGGAACAGGCCATGCTAGGCCTAAATCTTTGATATACACGATGATGATGACAATTTTATATTATTGCAACTAACTAAGTACATTCTTTTATATTATTATTACAGACAAAATTTATTGTAAAATATTTAGCGAAAATTCTTTAAACAAAACTTATTTCTTGCGATATTTTACACAGGTGATCCTCGTATAATGTGGATGTTAAGTTCCATAGAAATGCCACGTTATATAAATTGCGTTATGCGAGACTCGGATAACATAGAAAAAGTAGGGTTATGTTCCGAAATCTTTTTTTTTAAATTATATAAATACAATGACATATCCAACAAAAAAATATTTTTATTTAATTCAGGTAATTCATCTAAGTTAAGAAAACATATAAACTATGAAACAAATACATAGTATAAACTTATAAAAATTACAAATTGCTCGTAACTTCATTGTACATAATGCATAAATGTTTTAGGCAAAATAAAATAAAGTGCATACTTTAATTGTCATCACTCTCTTCAAAATGAATATTTCATAGATGTTCTTTATTTTATTATTATTATTATTATTATTACGGGCAACTCCAAGGAGTCGATAGACTCATCGAGGGAGGCCCTAACATCATCTCAAGAACAGCTATTTGACATTCACACAGTCATACCTTGCCTTGAACTCATTCACAGTCATGGCACCCACAACAGACTCTGGCAGCCTATTCCACTCACTCACCACTCTCCAAGTAAAAACCTAGCTCTAACACCCTTGCTAACCATACATGGAAGCTGGGCAAGAGTGTAGTTAGCAAGGGTGTTAGAGCTAGGTTTTTTAGTCCTCCCACCACCAGTTCTATTCTCAAAAATATCTTCTGAATTAATCTTATTGAAACCCTTCAGTAATTTGAATGTCTCAATCATATCACCCCTTTTCCGCCTATTAACCAATTTCTGCAACCCACAAATCTTCAACCTGTTCTCATAAGGTTCATTCCATGGATCCTCTCCACCTCCTCCCCATCAAGAAGAAACCCTGGGCCCATATCTGGGCATATTTGCGGGTGGCCAGGTGTCGTCATCACTTGAAATCTGTTGGACATTATTTGTATAATTCTCATTGCATACTTCAGACTGGTTTAGTTATCAAGAAGTCAGTAATAAGGCCTTGCCCCTATGCTGCAATTTTTTATTAAGTTCATAATATGGAGCTAAACAAATATCAAATTGTCTCGTGAATTTTCCGGAGCACTCCATTGAGGGATCATTATCTCTAAAATAACTTCCTAACTTTCTTGCCAAGTCCAATCTGTCTGCTAGTTTGTTTAAACTGAATTTTTAACAGATTCATCACAATCAGAATATTAAACAGATCTTTCCCTGCCATTTGGTTCAATGTCATCTATTAATTATACTAGATCCTCCTCATTTTAAATCTGTTTCCCCATCAATTAATTCACTAATTTCGTTTTCAACCATATCACAAAAGCTCTAAGTGGCCATTACTACAAGTATAAAAATAATTTTTTTTTACATAAAAAAGCATTACATATTGCATATAACTCACCAGAAAATAAAGTTCTCAGTTTGAGATTAATACACTTATGATTTTTAATGCTCCTTCCTGGCAGAAAAGGAAGACAACTTTCAACAATAAACACTTTATACGGTAAACAATTGATGTACATGCGTGCTAAAGTGTATTTCCCCTAATATAAATTTGCTACTTATAACTACATGCGCAATATTACAGACGTAAATTTAACGAAGATAAAATTTGATTTTTAAGTCGCACGTGAAAAATATATGAAAAGATAAAGGGTTACTATACCGTGTTATATCGAAACCGCATTGTATAAGTACCACGTTGAACAAGGGTTACTACAATTTGTAGAGCACATTATATTGAAACTACGTTGTTTAAGTACCACATTATATGAGGATTACCTGTATTATTTGTAATGCACTTTGTAGTTTTGTACTAAATAGAATGAGAAATTTAGGGAAGGAGAACACAACTGGTGAGGGTGTTTGTTGTGTTTCGTGAGCAATTGCCAGAAGTGTGATGAGAGCAAGAAGACTGATAGCAGTGAGTTGAAAGATGAAATGCGTGATAATGTGATTTGTGAGGTTGGTTTTACATGCAGTATGAGTGACTGTAAGATTGAAATGGTGAAAAATGATGAGAATGATCAGATGGTAATAGAAAAGATATCCACTTATATCGAGTGCTTCACTGAATAATATGTGAGATTGAATGGCTGGAGAAACGTCTGGGCAGACGATATGACACAGAAGAAAAAGAAGTGGAAGATGCAAGGGGAGAGAAAACAGACTATAAATGAGCGAGAGAATGATAATAAGGATCAGATTTTGTATGGTGATTCATTGATAAGAGGAATGTTTGAGGAGAGTGTGATGAAACTGTGTTTTCCTGGTACCAAGATTAAGAATGTTTGTGAATGCTGTAAGGATGCAGAAAGTAAAGGTGAAAGATGTTTGATTTGGATGGTACAAATGCTTTAACAGGTAACAAGTGTTGGTTGCAAGAAGATATGAAAGAGTTGCTAGTGCATGTGAAAAAGAAGAGTGAGAAAATAAAAGTTTCAAGTCTGTTTCTATGGTATGATAGAGGCAAGCTGAGACAGAGACCAATGATCACAAATGAGTCATTGTGCAGGAGGAATGGTGTGGAGTGAGTTTGATGGAAAGAAGGAAGGATTTATATAAGTGACTGGCTTACATTTGAATGGATTTGGAATCAGGAGTATTGAGAAAATGTTGTTCGTTTGGAAGTGCAGAGTTAGGGAAACTAGAATGTAAAAGGGGGGGGGAGAAGTAGGTAAGCATGGATCCAGGTAACCTAGAGGTTAGTAAGCAGGAGAGTGATTACATGATGCCATGTTCTTAACTTTAGTAGGCTAAGCAACACAAGGTGTAAGGGAAATTGTGGGATGAAGGGGAGTTATTGCAGTTCATGTATACAAATGCCAGAAGTAATAAAAATAAGGATGAGAAGTTTTGGGTATTGGTTAGCTCAACTTAGCCAGAAGTTCTAGGCACCAGTAATACTTGGTTTGACTGGGGATGATGTAGTCATAGGAAGAGAATGCAGAGGATTTGTGCTTCATAGGACAGAAGGAACAGAATAGGAGGAGGGATTTTGCTAATGATGAAACCAAAAAGAATGGGAGGGGGGTATAGAAGTACATCAGGAGAATAGGATTGCAGAGGGCAGTTCATTTGAGGCTGTCTGGTGAGAAATCAAGTCCAGCAGAATGAAATATGTAAATAGTTGCTGCTATAATACAGGGAATAATAAGGGGGAATGTAGATGACATGCATTGACAAATTTAGCATGATTAGTGCAGTTTGAGTAATTATTCTGGGGGATTTCAATTATGGGGACATGGATTGGGAGGAGGAATGGTCACGAGGAGGAAAGGAAATGGAATTAATACAGCTGCTGAGAGATAATTACTTGAGACAGCATGCAATGAAGGGGACATTGTAAAATCTCTCATGATATGTTATTATGTAACATTATGTTCGTTTTTACATATTTTTCTAGGGAGATTGCACTTAGAGAAATCTCAATTTTGTCTGTAATAATTTAACTATGAGCCTTTGTTAAAATAATGTGACACATGACGTCATTATGTAATGCTGTTAACTTATGTCCATATATGGCAATTTCAAAAGATGCACGAAGTATGACGTCATCATGGTCGAGTGACACACACACACACATATATATATATATATATATATATATATATATACGTGACCATATATATGGACGTTTTGAGAGATGCACGCATGTGTACAGAAGTCTGAGCCTTTATAAGGTGAAACATCGAGAAGGACTTTGTTTTAGGTTTTTTAATCTTCTCTTACCTGGGTCTGCCACCATGTCCATTGTCAGTAATTGAAAGAGAAGCATCATAGGTCTTAGGTTTCTGAATCTTCTACCTGGGCCTGCTGTCAGTAATTGAAAGAGAAGCATTGTAGGTTTGAGGGTTCTCAATCGAGATCCAGCCAACCCGGTAGAGGGATATCTACCAGAAACTACAGCCATGGGAAGTATAGTGCCAATCGTGGGGACTTTCGCTAGCAAAGAGCTATGCATTGCAGCGTTAAAGGTCGTAAAGGGCATAAAATAATCGATGACTTGGACAATGAAGAAACTTGGCAGGGGATTAAAATGGAGCAGAAACATAGAGAACAAAAGGGGCACTTTTGTGTCCCTTTTGCTGAATGAGGATTGTAAGTACTTATAAATGTGAATTACCGAGCAAGAAAGTACATCAAGTATATCTGATGTAATACTCTAGGTGTGTCTTAATCTCAATTGTGTATATATATATAATTATTATAAGAGTAAGAAGACTATTGTACCTGATAATATAAATTACTATTAATTTAAGCTTACTCAATAATTCATATTTCCGAATTTAACATTCAGTAGCAACTTGAACTGTACAAGTCCAGAAGAAAATTGCAGTATAACAATCTGAACCATACAAATCCAGAAGAATCTGTAATCTTAGTACAGGAGGACTTTAGCAGAGTTTATTGTAGTTTTTTATTTATTAATTATTTATTTATTTTTACATTTTTTTTTATCACTAGAGGTCAGGCTAAGAAAAAGATTAATTAAAAGCGTAGATTTAATTTACCTTATAGAGTGCAAGAGCATGTAGCTTGGTTTTCTATAACACATGTATCCTTCTGATGATGACCTCAATACAGGGGGTGAAATGTCAAGTGTTATTTTATTAATAATGAGTAAAATAATCATTTCAACACGTGTGTTTTGTGTCCCTAAATTCGGAAATATAAATGCTAATCACCGTGTAACCTTAAAAGAAATAAACTTACTCAAGGTATTCATTATTTTCATGTGTATATATCACTAGCAGGATATTCTAGATTGTGATTTAACTTTCAGGGAAGAAACATAGAACTAAGTCTGAATCAGGAAGAATTGAAATTGACAAAGACTTGTAATGCAGTTGTATATATATATAGATATTATTTCTGGGAAATTTTCCATGCTACTCCTCTAAATAAATATTAATTTTAATGACTATTTTGTCTAATTCTGTTTAGGAGTATCCCTTTTTTATTGGCTTTTTATCATTGGCTTTTTACTCACTTAAAGTATTACTGATGTTTTAAAGATATAGATATATGAAGAATATAAAGAAGGAATAATTTTGGACATACCTTTGTAGGATGATCCTGGTTGTCATCTTATTGAGTGGCATCTGACGTATGGCGATATTACTAAAGTATGACTAAAAGGTAGGGGGAGGGGTTTGAGATAGAGAGATTTGGATGAATTGTAGGTCAGACACAAGAGTTTAGACTGTGTCATCTTTGGAGCTCGTGGGAAAAGTGGAGGCTATGTTATGTTGGCTTGGCATTTTTGTCTTGGGTGTATCTGTGTTGTTTTCTCTTGGCTGGAGTCGTGATCTAATTTTTATGCTTTGGAGCTTCTGACTCTCAGAGATTATAAAGGGGTGGTGAACATTTATTGAGTTTTTTTCACATTTTATGGCTATTGTTTCCAATATTCTAAGCATTGTTTTGTTTTCCTGTATTCTGCTATTGCGGCTTTGTCAATTTGCAGGGTATAAGTTTGTTTAAGAACATGGACTGCTATTTCTGTTTTAGTCAAAAAAAACAGAATACAAAATACTATTTTGCTAAATCTCTCCATGTTAGGTCCATTTTTTCAAACAACTGAATTGCCTTATTAACAGATGCAAATGCTTCTGCCAATTTTTTTTAGTGTAAACTTTTTTAGGGGACTTGAGTCATCTTTTGGTACACACACACACGCTCACTCTCTCTCTCTCTCGTTCTGCAATTTCCTGAAATTTTAGCTCTGTAAGGTAAGTGTTCATTTGAGAGCTTTACTTTTACTTCCACAGCTCCAAAATTATAAGTTTTTCTTTATTTTTAACCACTGAACTAATGCTCAGTGGTAATCCAGGTTTGTATGGTAGTCTAATACTTGCTGAACTTTAACCCCCCTCATTCAGAGAGGATTCACTGTGTATTGTGGATTGTATAATGATATCAGGTAACCGAAAAAAGTTTGTGGTTTTTCATAATAAAAATTAAACAACTGTAAATATTTTCATAAAATGCTTTATTCATTAAAATAAGCACCTTCACAATCTACAGCTCTTCCCAATGAAATACAAGTTTGTAATTTCTGCTCTTATAAAACGATTTGTCTTTAGAAGTAATAAACCTAGCAACCTCTGCTTCAGTCTGTTTAATTGTGGAAGTGTATTTCACATATGATTGTCTAGTGCCAAAAAAGGTAATAATTGCTCAAGTTGCATTGAGTAGATGTCAGCCATAGTTCTTTGGCCTTTAGTGAGAAACTCGTAGAGGACAGTACCAGCTCCAGTCCACCACACAGAAAGCATAGTCTTCTGAGGATGAAGCAGTGCCTTTGAAGTGTGTGGTAATGGGTTGTTTGGTGACAACCAATGATAAGTTCGCCTCCTGTTAGAGTACAAGATCCATTTTTCATCACAAGTGAGCAAATAATTCCAAAACAGCTCATTTTTATGATGTGAAAAAATTGATACCCTTTGAAGTTTATTATCATCTGATAATAAACTTCAGGGAAGCTAAACAAATAGGTCCCACATGCATATGGGACCTATTTGCTTAGCTTCCTTTATTTCCCCAGTTGGTACAAGTGCAAATGAATTGTTTCACCACTCATGTTAAACATTTGTGAAAGTTCTTGACATAGAATTCAAGATTAACAAATCTTGAATTCTTTTCAACAAGTAATTCTTCATTATCAATAATGGAGGATCTTCCTGAACGTAATGCATCTTCAAGTGATTCATCACCAAAAACAAAGTTTTTAAACTGTTTCTGCACAGTACATTCTGCTACCGTATCTTTTCCAAATGCCACACATATTTTATTGGATGCTTCTGAAGCCTTCAACCCGAGTTTAAATTCATAAAGCAAACAAGTCTGAATTATACCAGATTCAACTGACATTTTAAAAGGGTTCAAAGTCACAGAAAAAAGTACAAGTTAGAGTGCACCAGTTGACTGATGTGTATCTGTTCCTTATGTCACATAAAAAATTTTGCTTTGCAAATCACTAAAAAATAAAACAAATCATTGCAGCGAACGCTACCGAAAACCGAACAAACTTTTTTGGTTACCTGATAGTCACAAGAACCACAAGAATGATAAATTTATATAATAGAAGGTGTAGGGGAGATTTACATGAAGCTTTATAAGTTAATTTAGAGAATATATGGGATGTTAGACAACAAGACCATTGTGATTAAATGAAAATATCTTCCATTTGCACTGTCCTCTTTTGATTTCTAAATAAGGAGAGTGCATAAATAAAAATTCTGAAACAAGCATTAATCCATTTAAAGTGGGTTAAAACTGCACCACTTGGTTGAGTGAGGATGATTACATAAAAAAAAAAAATAAAATAAAATAATTATTGCCACAAATAACTCAATATTTATTGTAGTGGATTTCCTCTTTCATTTGCAAATATAAGTTTTTTTTCCCTAGTTTATTTGCTAATTAAGAATTAAATTAATAAAGGATGGGAGAGAAAAAAGTATGTCGTGTTGAGGGAAAAATGCAAATTCAAGACAAGAAGAAAGTCAGTTTTCAGTTTTAAATTAAAAAATAGTAATAATAAAGTTAGCTCATTTTCTGAGAGAAAGCTGACCAAAATCACTTTTTTTATTTTGTTATTTTATCTTTGATGCCCCTTTAAAAAAAAGTTCCGGTTAGTAAACTTTATTTATTTTAATGCATTTTGGAATGAATCATTTTTCTATAAGAAATTTGCCTGCATTATCTCTGAAGTGAAAAGCAATTTACTTTGAATACAAAAAATCTAATTTATGTTTTATTTTTTAGAGATGACAATTTCTTCATGTCAGATTGAGAAAAACTTTTTTTTTCATTTGCATCTTTTTCTTTGCACATAGAGTACACATTCTCATTGGGTTGATTTTCTTATCTGCAGGAAGAATAGTCTGGAAAATGATGAGCAGTAATCCAAAAAAGGAATTGGACTGCTTCCAGAATGATCATGAGTATTCACAAATGATTTGCATTTTCCAACAAGAAGGTTTATTAGTTCCATTCTGAAATCATTAACCTTCTTTTATTGGCCTAATTTTTGGTATAGACTGTACCAACTATCTCTGAAAGATGTAAAAACATTTTTTTTTTAATATTTCTTCTATCTCATTCTTTTTATTGGGTATGTTGATAGCATGTGATAAATGCAATAAACTCTCCCCCATTGTGTTATTATAATCAGCTACAATGTTGGTGGTGACAACAGCTTTGTTCTACATTGACATTCATCCTTCATTTAAGATGAATTTTTGAAAGTAGAGTCACAAAAATGTTTATATTTCCATTTCATTTCAAATCACGAGTAAATAGCTATGACCACCAACTTTCTCTCTACCTGACAAAAGACAAATACTGAATAGTTTTGCACCCATGCATCCTATCATAAACATCACCCTGCCAATAAGTATCTAAATTCCATCTTAAGCCACACCCAGAATACAAATAAATGCAAATAGCCATATGAGTATTTTATTTAAATTCTTAAAATTAGCTAAAAATAGAAGACGCATGAGTGAACTTGAAATTATTTTTTTGGTTGTATAAGCATAGCCAAATAAGATATCACATTATCAATAACATTAAGATTTCTGACTTCATTATTAAAAAAACTGGCTGTTGAAAGACTGCCATTCTTCTACTAAAAACTATTAATGATGGGCTTCTTATTATATATAAGATAAATTATTAGGTTGGTATTTTGTTGGTTCATTATTCTTTGAATTTAAAAGTGAAAGACAAAACAATAGAAAGAAGAAGAATGAACAAATGAGTAACATGAGCCTTAGAATATTGTAAAATTTGTTCATTTTTCAATTTTTTTTTTCAGATGTTTGATTTATATACATTCTGTTTTTCAGCATGAAGTTAAAAAGTAAATTTGTTTAAACTCAGTCATAAAAACATTTAGATTAAAGCAAAATATTTGAAATTATTTTTATTGAGCTTTGTTTTTTTAATAGGTTTTAATATAAAGACGCTTCCACTGAAAGACACTGTTATTGATATTAAAGAACTAGGAGGTAAGTTTTAATTAAATACAGTAAGTTGCAAAATATCTGAATAAACACTTCCTAACCAACATACTTCATAATTTGACTTTCATATGTTTTTAACATTTTATGCTGTATAGGATACTTCATAACACAGATGTTTTTGACCTTTTTGTGAAACTCTTGAATTTTATTACCAAAAGCATATATGTTGTTTATTTGTTTTGTGTATACACACACATATACCTCTGAATCAAAAAAATTAGAATAATCAAAGAAAATGCGTTGAATAATTTGCAATTCTAATTTATTGCATAGAAATTAATTACTACCAAATATCAATTAGCATAATTTAAATCTACATACTTTGTAGATTATATAACCATGTAAACATATAAAATGTAATAAAAATTATAAGAAACCTGTTATTTGAAAACATTCACAAAACAGAATAATTTTTAACATGGTTCAAATATTAGAATAATGTGAAAATAAATGCACAAAAATTACAGTCAAAGGGAAACAACATGATAATTAGTATTTTGTTACAAACCCCCCTTAGCTTTTATGACCATTCACAAAGGTTGTACATATTATTTACTAGCAGTTCACAGTCTTTTTTTTCAAAACATGCCCATATGGTCTGCAGACTAGAAACAAGATCATTTTTGTTGGAAGTTTTATTTTCCACTTGGTTAGACTATAATGAAGTGGCCCTTCCCTTAATGCATAGTATTATGCATGTCTGCAAGGAGATGTGCTTTGCATTATGGGAGATACTGAGACGAGTGATGAGAGCTTGGTCCACCTTTACCACAAGTAAAGGTGGTTAATTTTTGTCTCTTGGGACAACATGAAGCTGTTTTTTCATAATTCCCCACAAATTCTCAGTGGGGTTTAAATCTGGTGAGTTTGTTAGCCAAGGAATTACATTGATTTGGAAGTGTGACAAGAAGCTGAATCTTGCTATAAAGGAAATCGCCATCACCAGATAAATTTTCCAATACCGGTAACATAAAGTGCTCAAGAATTTCTTAGTACACTGTGGAATTAACGCTTTCATACACAATACACAGCCTACCTGGACCCTCTGTGGGTCCAGATAGGTTGTGTATTGTGGACCCGAATGCTTCTTGCTTAAGACGCCAGACATGTCTGCGGAGCACACAAAACATACTTTCATTGCTAAAAAAGTACCTTTTTCCAATCCTCTTGATCCCACAATAGTCTTTGCTTACACGATCACACTCTAGTTGCCACTTGCTTGGAAATCATAAGGGACTTCATCTTATATACTCATGATTTAAAACCCAGTTTGTGAAGTCATCTCAATGTCATAGATTTAGATATATTCACTAGTTCTTTCCATCTCCTGTAAAAAATACCTGACACTTTGGAAGCTGTTTTTCTTCACAATATTCTTCAATCTCCCCTCATCCTTGATGTAGTTAGTACCTTTTGACCGCTATTGCAGCAATTATTTTGAAAACTCCAGTCATTAGAATACTATCTCAATGCTCTCCTCACTCTTGCTTGAGAACATTTCAAGTCCTTAGCTATAAAGTGTTGAGTTTGGCCTTCTTTGTGTAGAGACACCATACGAAACTTCTTAGCTTCTGATATTATATATATCTCTACAGGTAGTGGCCCTTCCCATAATGCTATGCATTAAGAGAAGAGCCACTACCCAGTCTGATTTCAACTTTTATTGAGGTCTCATCAGTGGGAGCCAAATCCCTTTGATAAGCAAGGTTGAAGTAATTCAGAAGTAATATTTTTATATACGAGTTGCCAATAGGTGTCACACATTATTATTAAAATACTCTGGATTAGAGAGAGTTTTTGGAAGTTTTTCCACATGGTTATGCTATAAATTAAAGATACCACAAAATTTTATCAATGTTTAATCCTTTATCCAAGTGTAAGCCTGGTGATTTGTGTATTACTGAGGGTAAGGATAGATGAGCTGAGATCCCTTTCCCAAAAGGCAAGATTGTGCTTTGGTGGCATTGAAGGTTGACCAGATTGTCCTTATCCCATTGAAGGATAGTATGAAGATCAGTGTGTAGGGTACTAGTTAAGGGGAACAATTTGGCGCATGAAAACTCAGGCATCCCAAGCTCCAAGATTATTTCTCCAGAATGACTAGAGAGATAATCTTGGCTGCCTGAGCATTGCATGGTTTGTCAGTTGAGTAGAATAAATGGAGATTACTAATCCTATTCATCACAGAGCTTTGAATAGGATTAGTGATGATTGAAAGTAGGACATTTATGTATACATGAAAGAGGCTAGGTGATAGAACAGGAGCCCTTAACCTATGACATGCATGACAACCAGGGAGGAAGCTGGCTACCCAGTTACAGATGAGGGCAGGTAAAATAAAGGATGGCAGTTTGCTTTGCAGGCCTCAATGCCAGTCTCAATCAAAAGCTCTGTAAATGTCTAAAGTGACAGCATTTCTTTGAACTTTTTCATGGCACATATCTATTTGTGGATGATGTAGGCTAGGAAGCTGCAGACCTTGATGGTGTAATCCATACTGGTGGTCACTGATCAACTTCTTTACTACCTGGTGGTCCACCACCAGGTAGTAAAGAAGTTGGCTGTCTATGGCTTTCTCCATTATTTTGTAGACAATTGAGGTGTTGGCAATTGGTCAATAGTCTGATAGTAGATTTCTGTGTCTCCCCCCCCCCTTTTTTTTTTTTTTATGAATAGACTGGATATGTGATTGCTCTATGTTTTGGAATAAGTGCCAATACATAGAGCAATGTATTGGAATAAGTGCCAGCTAACTATAAAAGAGTATAGAAATGATACACGATAGGCTTCCTCTGGAGCACAATGTTTGAGTACAGCTGGCGAGATGCTTTTAGGACTAGAAGAGTTTTTTGGTGTCTAGGTTGTTTAGTATTCTTCTGATATCCCTTTACCAAAATAAAGATTTTGCTTTATCTTTGTGTCATGGCTGAAGCACAATCATAAAGTAATCTTAATTTTAGAAACAGATTATCAGAATTTGTCTGGAATATTATTCGATAGTATCCCTCCAAATATTTTGTTTTCTTGTTTGTTTTTTTTTAAAACAATGATTGAGATAAGTGAGTGGTTCAGATATAAAGTGTAGAGTGTTTGGAACTTCTTCAGTTTCTTCAAGTGTACAACATTATTCTATGATTGGATGAACATACAGGTAAGAAGTAACGTCTTGAGTGAAAAAGGACGCCAAATTTTTTGGAAGCCGAGGAAGCTATGAATGTGATGTGTGTTGCTTCCCAAAAATGATAATAAATAAATGTCAGTCCAGGAAGGCAAGTTTGATATTATCTAGTCTAGGGAAGGTATGATGATTATCAAATGGAAGGAGAGGTGAAGAGATGAGTTTTTCTGAAAGAGAACAAACAGTAAGTACTGTTTGATCTAGTTGACAAGATTGTCATATAGGTGAACTATCTATGCTATTCTTAAGAGATTAAAGGCAGTGGTTGTGGAAGATCTTGAAGATTAGAATATTTGAACACTACAGAGTTCACTGAATGAGGAGGAATGGAATACTATGATCAGAAAAACTATATATAGAAGTTTGAGGTTAGCAAGAGAAGCTCAGTCATAAGGAGAAGATTGTAAAAGAACCCTAGGGCATTCCTGTATTGCCAGGAAAAGCTGAAGAGAGGAAATTGTTCACCATGTAGTGAAAGGTTATTCACTACATGGTGAACAAATGACCATTCAGTCAAAGGACAACAACCCATGCAGTACCAAAATTTACAATAATATTATTTGTTTGTAAATAAAGATATTACTTTTGAATTTACTTTGTCTCTCACTCAGTCTTTTTAATTCTCAAGTTAACTTATTTTTATAATATCGTAGATCTGAATCCATGATATTAACTGAAAAGTTAATCAACCACTCTGGTATACCATGGATGGTGCAGCAGATAACATGGTGGCAAAAACCAAAGTGAAATCATTGCTTGTAAACAAGACTGCATTTCTTTACTACCATGAACACTTCATTGGAAATGAAGATGAAGGAAGAAAATGTTCACTGTTTTCTTCTTTCAATTTTTTTAAGTTACATAATCAACACTACCGTTTTATTTGATTGTTACTAATAAATATTGCAGTTAAACAGTTTGCGGCAGCCTGTAACTTTACAAAGATTTCTTTTATACCAAACATTACTAAAGAAATTTCTAATTACAAAAAAAAAAAAAAAAAAAATCAGTATCATTTTACACCATATAATAAAACTATAAAACTTGCCCTTTTATTTATTCATTCAAAATTGGCCATTGCCAAAAATTCAAAAAAAAAAAAAAAAATTGTAACATAATCTGATATCACTAAATAGCAAATATCCTACACACCACTGGAAGGTAAAAGTAATGAAAGCTTCTACTCCCTCCTGCAAAATGCACTTCTCACTTATTCTCACTTGTATGCTGTGATCTTGGCAACTTCAGATAGATGGATACACACCAATCATACCATATACAATCATACAATTTCATACCATCATAGAATGTTTTAATTATTGTTAATGAATAATAAAGTCAGAATCTACTATATTGAGATTTGAATTGACTTGGTTGACTACACCTCCTCTCCAAAAAGAAACCGAACTTATGATAGAAAATGAAACACAGGCCAATTATAATTATTCAAATCATTTATTTCAATCAATATACTCTCCCTCAGCTTCGATACAGCGTTTGGTGCAGTCAATTAATTTGTTAAATGAGTTTTTTATATTGTTTTTTGGGATACTGTTGAGGATCGTGGTTACTGCCGCTTGAACGTTTTCAGTGGTGTCGTGTCGCTTTCCTTTCATCAGCAAATGAAGTCGGGGGAAGAGAAAGAAGTCATAGGGTGGTAAATCAGGTGAATACGGCACATGATCCAACACACAAACTTGGTTTTTGCTCAAACACTATCTCACAATGTTCGAACGATGAGATGGTGCATTATCGTGCAAAAGTGACGAGCTGCCTGCATCACGATATTTATGCCGTACGCGATGAATTCTTGCTATCAATCGCTTCAAAACTTCAAGATAAAACTCACCATTGACCGTTTGGCCAGGCAGAACGAATTCTTTGTGAATAATGCCCTTGGAATCGTAGAAACAAATCAGCACTGTCTTTACTTTTGACTTCTCGAAGCGACTTTTTTTTCGGATGCCCCTCTTCTGGTGGTCTCCACTCAGCACTCTTGTGCTTTTTTTTTGGGCTCATACTCAAAACACCATGTTTCGTCGCCAGTAACGATTGTTTCAAGGAAGTTTGAGTCCTTACGAGCGGTTTTAATGAGATCCTTGAAGTGTTCGATTTGATACATTTTTTGGTCGTTGGTCAACTTGTGGGGAACAAATCACGAATTCAATTTATGAAGGCCCAAACTTTAGGTCAAAATGTTGTGCACAGTTCATTTTGGCATTTCCAATCAATCTCACAGACGATTTCGGGTTTTCTTTGATGAAATCATGCACTTTTTGGATGTTAACTTCGCTCAGTCTAGTTTTTGGACGGCCCGGCTTTTCATCATCCTCCACTTTGAAATTGCTTAAACCTCTCATAAACTTGAGTACCGGATAAGCATTCATTGCTGTATGCTTTTTAAAGCATTTGATGCATTTTGGTAAAACTTTTACCAAGTTTAACACAAAAGTCAATCTCGGCTCTCTGTTCGTAACTCATTTTCCGACTGTTCGTCAAAACACACTGTCACTCTTGGCACTGTAACGGCTTCTAACGAAGCAAATGTCATAACAGTTGACACAACACTAATGTGTTGTGTCAACTGTTATGACGCTTTCGACAACAAAAAGGTTGCCGCTTTCGACAACAAAAAGATACAACAGGTGCCGCCACTAGTTTCTTCTATTTTCGAAAAGTTCGGTTTCTTTTTGGACAGAGGGTTTAAGTCCTTGGTTATCAGTGTTTGTTTTGTCATCAATGTGAATTATAAGTGAATACTTATAACTTACTTGTATGCATATACACACAGCTAGATTATAGCAATTGGACATTGAGTTAGAATTCCTAATTCTGTGCATTCCATATTGAAGATGCAAAGGTCCTCTCTTACTAGTACTGTGACTTCTACAAGTGGTTATTCAGTTTTTCTTTCTTTCTTTTTTTAGGTGCAGAAAGTGTTAGGCCATTTTGGAATCGATACTTTCAGGGTCAGCATGGTCTTTTGTATGTAGTAAATGGGGCAGCAAATGATGATGAGCTTAAAATTTCTGTAGGAGCTTTTCAAACTGTACTCTCTGATAGTGCTTTAAAAGGTATTCCTTGTGTGATCTTGGCAACTCACCAGGATTTGGAAGAAGCAAAAACACAGGAACAGGTAAACTTTTAGCCTCCTCAATCCCCAGATTTTTTCATTTTAAAGAAATTTGTTTTGTGTATAATGTAAGGTACACGAAACTATTATTTTATACTAGCAATGTAAATTATCAGAAGTTTCCTCCCATCTAAAGTGTAGGATTTGTTGAATTGTACAAAATAGTCATTGACAGCCTTGATGACATCCTTGTTTGAAGAAAACTTTTTCTCACTGAGCCAAATTTTTAAGTTTGGGAACAAGACGAGGTCACGTGGGGCCAATTTTGGAGAATATGGTGGATGTGGAACCAATTCGAACCTCAATTAGTGCAATTTTGCCATTGCAATGGCTGATGTGTGGGATGGTGCATTGTTATGATGGAAGAACACTTTTCTGTGTGCCAATCTTGGCCGTTTTTTTTTTCAGTTCTTCTTTTAAATGGTCCAACAATGACTCATAATAGACTCCTATTATTGTCTTACCTTTACCAAATAGTCTATCATGATAATTCCTTGGGAATCCCAGAAAACAGTGGCCATCACTTTCCCAGCTGACAAAGCGGTCTTCGCTTTTTTCGGTGCTCTTTCACTGGGCATTGTCCACTGTTTTCACTACTGCTTGGACTCAGGTGTGTAGTGGTGGATCCAAGTTTCATCTATAGCAGTGGTCACCAAAGTGGTCGATATCGGCCCCCAGGGATCGATATAACATTGTTAGGGGTCGATAGAAAAATATGACATCATTGTATGGGTAATATTTAATTCGGTTAACTTGAATTACCTCCATCCTGAATGACAACACAATTAAGAGTGAATCGTGGGAGCAGTGACATGAATAGGACCTGTAAGATGGAGCAAGGTCATGAAAATAGTTCGGAGGCCAATCAAGTAGGCCAAAATGACGTATTTACCAATAAACGGATGTCGGTGGTTCCTGCCCAGCCAGCTCGCGGGAACGAGATTGCGACACATGCGCAGTTCTTATTTACTTATACTTAAACGTATTCGATTCCAGTCTCATTTTTGCGCATAGACATACAAATGAGTATTAATGTTCTAAAATTCATCAACATACATATCATAATTCAATTGTTATTCATTCACGAACTGAACTTCTCTATGTTGAAGAATTGAGCAGGGCTGGTAGTTTTGTACATCCTATAGAAATATGTGAGTAGGTATATTATTTAGACTTATTACTTTTGCTTACTAACTTCAATTTTAATTATTTTGTTACAACCCCAGTAACCACAATGGCAGCTTCAGATTCTAAAAAGAAATGCAGACAATATTCATTAGAATATTTGAAACTTGGGTTTATTGCTTCATTAAGAAACGAAACGAGGCCTATGTCTTCTTTGTGAAAAAACTTTTAATAACGATGCAATGAAACCAGCAAAAATGAAAGCATCTTCAAAGACTCCATCCCGATAAGAAAGATAAAGATTTTGACTTTTTTAAAGAACTGAAAGAGAAATACACAAATCGACCAACTATAAAATCATTTATGAAAACACCTGCCAAAGCTGACAATAAACAAGGATTAACAGCCTCCTACAATATTTCTTTTAATATAGCAAAAAAAGGAAAACCACATACAATTGCAGAGGACATTGTTATACCCACAATCAAAGAAGTAATTGAAACCATAATGAAAAAAGATTCTGTCCTTGTTTTAAAATGCTTACCATTGAGTGCGAATACCATGAAAAGACATATTGGTGAAATGGCTGAAAATGTAGAAAAAACTGTAGTATCAGAACTCAAAAATAGTAAGTTCTCCATCCAACTTGATGAATCTACATTCGATAGTTCTTCTATTCTTATGGCTTATGTAAGATATTATAATAAAACCAAACATCAAATTATTAACAAATTTTTATTTGCAAAATATCTTGAAAGTGATGGAATGGGGTTGACAATTTTTCAGCAATTGGAGGAATATTTAAATAAGTATGATATTCCATTTACTAATATAACAGCAGTAGCCACAGATGGCGCACCTGCAATGATGAGCTGTTATTGAGGCTTCGCTGCCTTTCTGAAAAAAAAAAAGTTCAAAGTGTACGTACTATTTGCTGTGTATTGCACAGAAACCATTTGGTGGCAAAAACTCTCAGTGATGAACTGCATGATACTCTAAGAGTTTATTTTAAATCTATTAATCAAATTAGTGCTCATCCTCTTAAATTGCGATTGTGTGCCAAACTTTGTGAAAAAAATGACACAGTATCAAACCAATTACTCTTTCATACTGAAGTAAGATGGTTGTCTAGAGATGCAAGTCTACAAAGATTTGTTGAGTTGTTCGACTCAGCCCTAGAGTTTCTTACAGCTGTTAATTTGTTTTTGAGTAATGAAGTGAAGAGAAATAAGAATCATATTTGCTACTTGGAGGACTTATTTTCAAAATTTAATGAATGACAGACCCATCTACAAGGTAAAGATATCACGATTATTCAAGCTCGGATGATTCTTTTAGTCTTCCAAGCTAAATTAGCCTTATTTAAATCATCATTGCTACGAAAAGAGTTTCAGTACTTTTCGAATCTACAGCAATTGGAAGTAAAAGATGAAGACTTAGAAATATACACAAAACATCTTCAAAATTTGAGTGATGATTTTAAATTGCGCTTTCCAGATTTTGAAAACATGAACATTCCAGATTGGGTTATCACGCCATTTTCTGCAGATATTGAAAATATCAAATGTAACTTA
Organism: Typopeltis vanoorti; assembly: GCF_054136105.1. Lineage (NCBI taxonomy): Eukaryota > Metazoa > Arthropoda > Arachnida > Uropygi > Thelyphonidae > Typopeltis > Typopeltis vanoorti. Next base: position 25,103,758 of record NC_143560.1, on the reverse strand, counting down.
CAAGATGAACTTATTGAATTGTCAGTTGATCTTGAAGCTAAGACGCTTTTTAAAAATAGGACTTTAAGTTACTTTTGGACAAATATAAATGTTGTAGAAAAATATTGCATTTCTAAGCTCGTACATAGTTGAAGCTGGTTTCAGCCATGTTAATTCCATTTTAACAAAGCAAAAAAATAAGCTAGATATAGAATTCCGTGGCGATTTAAGGCTGAAACTTACTCATTTTGAACCCAACATTGCTAATCTTGTCAAGAGTCACGAAGCACACCCATCACATTGATGTTAGTAAGTTGTTTACTAAGTTAATAAAAGTCTTATTTTCATATATATAAGGACGATTGTATTATTGTTATTTTGTTATCTAAATTAAATTTTATATATTATTTATCCCTTCTATCAAATATGTAATGTTAAGAAGGACGACAAAAACGTATCCCTTTGACGTTAAGCCAATATAATAATATATACTATATTATACATACAATAAACACTGTAACTATAAAATAAACAATCTAAAAACTCACATAAGGGTCTTTTTTGCTTGTCCTATTATAATTACATAATAGTAAAATAGGGGGGGGGGTCGATAAAAAGTCGAGAAACTCTTGCAGGGGTCGATGGTCAAAGAAGTTTGGCGACCACTGATCTACAGTCACGAATCGATGCAAAAAATCCTGGGAATTGCAATTAAACATCGCCAAACACTTTGTTGAAATGTCTTTTCGCATACGTTTTTGATCGACAGTCAACAATCGCGGCACCCATCATTTTCCATGTGCAATTTTTCGTGCAAGATATTATACACCCATTCATTTGAGATGCCTACAATCTCAGCAATCTCATGCACTTTCACTCTGTGGTGTTCCATAACAATACCATGGATTTTGTCAGTCATTTCCTTCGCACTCTGGACACCTTAGTTGGGTGTCCAGAGTGCACTTCATCTTCGATGGACTTCCAACCACATTTAAACTCATTTATCCAAAAATAAATAGTCTTTAATGCTGGTGCAGAGTCCCCATGAACTGCATCTAACTCTGCTTTAATCTGAGTGGCCATTCACTTCTTCAAATAAAAGTGTTTTATCACTGCACGAAACTTGTTTTTCTCCATTTTGATGAAAAATGTGAACACAATCATTTTAAACGTTTGCCATCATTTTTCATGTGCAATTTTTCGTGCAAGATATTATACACCCATTCATTTGAGATGCCTACAATCTCAGCAGTTTCATGCACTTTAACTCGGTCGTCTTCCATAAAAATACCATGGATTTTGTCAGTCATTTACTTCGTAGTGACCTTAGTTGGACATGCAGAGTGCGCTTCATCTTCGATAGACTTCCAACCACATTTAAACTCATTTATCCAAAAAAAAAAAATCGTCTTTAATGCTGATGCAGAGTCCCCATGAACTGCATCTAACTTGGCTTTGATCTGTGCAGCCATTTACTTCTTCAAATGAAAGTGTTTTATCACTTCACGAAACTTGTTTTTCTCCTTTTTATGAAAAATGTGAATACAATCGTTTTAAATTACTATTACTATTATTACGGGAAACTCCAGGGAGTCATTAGACTCATCGAGGGAGGCCCCAAATCATATTCATCACAACTATTTGACATTCATACAGTATCTATCATACCTCGCCTTAAACTCATTCACTGTCACAGCATCCACCACAGACACAGGGAGCGCATTCCACTCATTCACTACTCTAAAAGTAAAGAACCCAGCTCTAACACCTTTACTAACCACACTTTTGCCCAGTTTCCATGGATGTCCCCTAGTCCTCCCACAACCAGCCCTGTTCTCAAAAATATCTTCTGAATTAATTTTATAGAAACCCTTCAGTAATTTGCATGTCTCAATCATATCTCCCCTTCTCCGCCTATCAACCAATTTTTGCAACCCACAAATCCTCAACCTGTTCTCATACGGTTCATTCCACAGACCTGCTATCATCTTGGTCACTCGCCTCTGGATCCTCTCCACCTCCTCCCCATCAAGAAGAAATCTAGGTGACCAAATCTGAGCACAGTAGTCTAGATGGGGTCTTATCAAGGCTCGATACAGAGGAACAATAACCTGCTTGTCTCTGCTTGTCAACGTATTCTTCAGCAACCAAGTGATTTGATGAGCTGTTTTGGTCACTTTTGCAATGTGTCCCCTAAATTTCAATTCCTTATCTACCAACACTCCTAAATCTCGTGCCTCATCAATTTCTTGGAGCACGGTTCCACCAATGCAGTAAACTGCCGCCAATCTTTTCACCCCAAAATGCATAACCTTACGTTTTGCCACATTAAACTGACATCCATTCTCCTTAGCCCAGACCTCCAATCTATCCAAATCATCCTACAAAATTTTGACGTCATCTGCATTCACTATTGCCCTACCCAACTTCACATCATCCGCAAACAAATGAACTGTTCTTCTCAGATCATTTCCTATATCATTTATGAACAAATTAAACAGCAGTGGTCCAAGAACAGATCCTTGTGGCACACCACTAGTCACAGGCCGTCTTGTGGACTCTACTCCCGAGTAAACCACTCTCTGATATCTCTCCATCAACCACCCTCCTATCCATCTCACCAACCCTATGTCCATTCCCATATGCTGCAATTTACTGATTAGAATTCCATGTGGAATCCTGTCAAAGGCCTTGGCAAGGTCCAGTAGAATCACCGTAAACCAGTTTACCCTTATCCAGTTCAGCCGTCACTGTGTTATAATACGTGAGCAAGTTACTGAGGCATGACCTACCCTTCAAATGTTTGCCAAACGAGAACTACACGTTGCACGTGGCTAAAATTTTGCCAATGGTCATGAAAAAGATATGTGCCGACACTGGTATGAATGACTGAATTGTGTCACCATCTATTGGAAATTTACCAAACTTTTCAGACATCCCCTCATACAACTCAAAACATAATTGCAATACTGAAACGGACGTTCACATGTAAAGATAAGGATGTCATTTTGCTTCTTTATTAGGCCTTGATAAGACCTCACTTGAACTACTATTGTACACTGGTCTGGTCTTCTGGTTTCTGTTATGATTCTGATATATTGGAGAAGGTACAAAGGAGATTCTGTTGTCTATTTCCATATTTAATTTACCATCTTCACTAAAAATCGTGCCTAAGTAGCTGAAATGTTTTACTTGTTCCACAGGTTCTCCGTTTACAACACAATTGACATTTTCAACTATTCTACCTATTTTCATTGTCTTTGTCTTTTTATTGCTGACCTTCACACCATATCTATTACAACAGTTATTCAATTTAGTCAGGGAATCTTGCAAACTTGTAGTGGGTTTATTTAGAAGTATAACATCGTTCGCATAAAGCAAAGAGCTGACATTAACATCTCCAATTCTGATATCATGTTTAATACCACTTTCCTTCATAATATGATCCATATAGATAATGAATAATAGAGGGGATAATGTACATCCTTGTCTCACACCAGATTTAACATTAAACCATCTTCCTGTACTTCCTTCAATTCTAACTGCTGATTTACAACTCAAATAAAGACTAAGTATTGCTTTAAATTGCTTGATACAAATCTGAAAACAAACCCCAACTCAACATCACCAGAGTTAAAGATCGGTACTATCAATGTAAGAAGCCTGAATGGCAAAGAAATGGAACTAGCTGAGGAATTAGATAAGTACCAGATCGACATAATAGGGGTGACTGAAACAAAAAAGACCAAAACTGGTGAGATCTTTCTGAGCAATAAATACAAAATGTTATATTCAGGCAATGACAATCAAGGAAAAGAAGGAGTAGCCATAGTATTCAACACAAAATACGAGGCTAATCTTCTTGAATGGCAGTCAGTCTCAAGTAGAGTAATGTGGGCAAATATGAGAATGGGGAACTGGACAATGAGACTTATTTGTGCCTATGGTCCCACAGAAGGTTCTACTAAGGTAGAAGTGGAGGAATTTTTTGAGGCTTTAGAAAAAGCAACTGACACAATGAAAAAGGAAAAGTTGGTCCTTGTTGGGGATCTAAATAGTAGAGTAGGAAATGATTGTGAGACATACAAAAATATTTTGGGAAAATTTGGAGAAAAGAGCAAAGCTAATAATAATGGCAAATATCTGTTGGATTTCTGCTCAGGACATGGACTGATTATTACTAACACCATGTTCCAACATAAAAATGTGCACAAATTCACATGGAGAGAAGAGGCTAGGAATAAGAAAAGTCTCATTGACTATGTTATTGTTGATAGTGATGTTTTCTCCTTGGTGCAGGACACCAGAGTGTACAGAGGATTTGAAATTGGAAGTGATCACTATTTAGTCTTGAGCAGGATAAAATTGAATTTCATATTGAAAAGAATAACATCTAAGAAAGTTTTAAAGCGAATAAAAGTTGAGCAGCTCTCAGATGTGAACTGTAGACTAAAATACAGAAATATTATTGAAAAGAAAATGAAAGAGTTTGAGAACAGGAATCAAACCTTGGAGATTCATTGGCAAACTCTGAAGGAAACATTGATTGATTCTGCCAGAGAGGCATGTGGTGAGGTTGTGTGCAAGGATAAAAAAATCAGAACTCCCTTGTGGATACAGGAAGTTAAAGAGGCAGTGAAGGAAAAGAAGAAAGCATATCAAAAGATCCTGGCAAATAAGTCAGCTTTTACTCTTACAGAATACAGAGACAAATGTAAGAAAGCTAAACAGTGTGTAAAACTAGCTAAACAAAAGTCATGGGAGGACTTTGGCAAGAATATAGAAAATAAATATCAAGAAGGTGGCAAAATATTCTGGAGGTTTTTGAAGAAGCTTAGGAATGGAGGAAAGTGCTGTAAAAGGAATTAGAGATGATAAAGGTGAAATGAAAACAGGAGAAAAAGATATCCTTGAAGTATGGAGTAATTACTTTGAAAAACTGCTAAATGAAACAAGCAGTGATAAGAGCACAGTGATAAAAAACACTGACCAGGCATGCAGTCAGGAATACATATCCATACTTGAAGTAGAAAAAGCCATCAAAGGTTTGAAATGTGGAAAGGCAGCAGGAGTAGATGATATTCGACCAGAAATGCTGAAGTATGGTGGTATAAGAGTATTACAGTGGCTGCACTGCATAGTTCAGAAAGCCTGGACAGAGGGACGAATTCTCGATGATTGGAGTAGAGCTCTCATAGTACCCATATATAAAAAGGGAAATAAAACTGAATGTGAGAATTACAGAGGTATTTCCCTACTGAGTGTTCCTGGCAAGATCTATGCAAGTATACTTGAGAAACGGTTGAGAAGAATTGTGGAAGAAAAGCTTGGTGAAGAACAAGCTGGATTCAGGCCAAATAGAGGCTGTCAGGATCAGATCTTCACTTTACGACAAATAGTCGAGAAAGCATGGGAATATAACAAAGATCTGTATTTAAGTTTTGTCGATTTGGAAAAGGCATATGACAAGGTGCCAAGAGAGAAGCTATTCAATACGCTGCAGTTATATGGTGTCAATGGGACATTATATCAAGCAATACTTAGTCTTTATTTGAGTTGTGAGTCAGCAGTTAGAATTGAAGGAAGTACAGGAAGATGGTTTAATGTTAAATCTGGTGTGAGACAAGGATGTACATTATCCCCTCTGTTATTCATTATCTATATGGATCACATTATGAAGGAATGTGGTATTAAACCTGATATCAAAATTGGAGATGTTAATGTCAACTCTTTGCTTTATGTGGATGATGTTATACTTCTAAATAAATCCGCTACAAGTCTGCAAGATTCTCTGACTAAATTGAATAGCTGTTGTAATAGATATGGTATGAAGGTCAGCAATAAAAAGACAAAGACAATGAAAATAGGCAGAATCATTGAAAATGTCAACTGTGTTGTGAATGGAGAACCTGTGGAACAAGTAAAACATTTCAGCTACTTAGGCACAATTTTTACTGAAGATGGTAAACTAAATATAGAAATAGACAACAGAATCAGCAAAGCTGGTATCGTGGGAAGTCAATTGAATAAATTCATATGGAATAAGAAAGAAATTAGTCGGAACACTAAATTAGCTGTATACAAGACAGTGTTCAAACCAATTTTAACTTATGGATCTCAGAGCTGGGTCAGAAGTAAAACACTTGACAAAAGACTAGAGACCGCAGATATGAGAGTCCTGAGAAAGATTACAGGCGTGAACAGATGGCATCAATGGCAATATCATATTAAAAATGAGGATATTAGGAAAGAACTTGACATTGTCAGCATCCAGGAATGCGTTAGCAGAGCTAATCTCAGATGGTATGGTCACTTAAATAGAATGGGAGAGGAAAGATTAGCAAAACAAGTGTTCTCTGCCAGGTTGGCAGGAAAACGACCTAGAGGAAGACCAAGATATAGGTGGATTGATATGGTACAAAGTGCCTTAGACGATAGAAATATAAGATCTGATAATGTTGGAGTCTTGACAAGTAACAGACTGATTTGGAGGAAAATTGTAGATAGGAAGTTAGTAATGATGTAGTTTTTTCATGTAGTACTGTCATATCCTGTACACCCCTTGAGGGTACATGGCAGGAATTTGATGATGATAAAGACTAAGTATTGCTTGATATAATTTTCCATTGACACCATATAACTGTAGTGTATTGAATAGCGTCTCTCTTGGCACCTTGTCATATGCCTTTTCCAGATCTACAAAACTCAAATAGAGATCTTTGTTATCTCTTTGATCTTCACTTTACGACAAATACTGGAGAAATCATGGGAATATAACAAAGATCTGTATTTAAGTTTTGTAGATTTGTCAAAGGCATATGAAAAGGTGCCAAGAGAGAAGTTTTCAAAATGCTACAGATATATGGTATTTATATGAGTTGTAAGTCAGCAGTTAGAATTGAAGGAAGTACAGGAAGATGGTTTCATGTTAAATCTGGTATCAGACAAGGATATACATTATCCCCTCTGTTATTCATTATCTATATGGATCACATTATGAAGTGGTATGAAACCTGATTTCAAAATTGGAGATGTTAATCTCAGCTCTTTGCTTTATGCAGATGATGTTATACTTCTAAATAAATGCACTACAAGTCTGCAAAATTCCCTGGCTAAATTGAATTACTGTTGTAATAGATATGGTGTGAATGTCTGCAATAACAAGACAAAGACAATGAAAAGAGGCTAATGCATTGAAAATATCAATTACATTATGAATGGAGAACCTATAGAACAAGGAAAACATTTCAGCTACTTATGCATGATTTTTAGCGAAGATGGTAAATTAAATATGGAAATAGACAACAGAATCAACAAAGCTGGTATGGTAGGAAGTCAATTGAATAAATTTATATGGAACAAGAGAGAAATTAGTTAAAACACTAAATTAGCTGTATACAAGACAGTGTTCAAACCAGTTTTAACTTAAGGATCTGAGAGCTGGGTCAGAAGTAAAACACTTGACCAAAGACTAGAGGCGCGAACAGATGGCATCAATAGCAATAAAAAATGAGGATATTAGGAAAGAACTTGACATTGTCAGCATCCAGGACTGCATTAGCAGAGCTAATCTCAGATGGTATGGTCACATAAACAGAATGGGCGAGGAAAGATTAGCAAAACAAGTTTTCTCTGCCAGTTTGGCAGGAAAACGACCCAGAGGAAGACCAAGATATAGGTAGATTGATACAGTACAAAGTGCCTTAGACGATAGAAATATAAGATCTGATAATGTTGGAGTCTTGACAAGTAACAGACTGATTTGGAGGAAAATTCTAGATAGGAAGTTAGTAATGATGTAAATTTTTCATGTAGTACTATCATATCCTGTACACCCCTTGAGGGTACATGTTAGAAATTTGATGATGATGATGACTAATTTCTCTCTTATTCCATATAAATTTATTCAGTTGACTTCCTACCATAAAAGCTTTGTTGATTCTGTTGTTTATTTCTATATTTAATTTACCATCTTCACTAAAAATCATGCCTAAGTAGCTGAAATGTTTTACTTGTTCTATAGGTGATCCATTCACAATGCAGCTGATATTTTCAATGCTTCTGCCTATTTTCATTATCTTTGTCTTGTTATTGCTGACCTTCATACCATATGTATTACAATAGTTATTCAATTTAGTCAGGGAATCTTGCAGACTTGTAGCGGATTTATTTAGAAGTATAACATCATCTGCATCAAGCAAGGAGCTGACATCAACATCTCCAATTTTGATATCAGGTTTAATACCACTTTTCTTCATAATGTACATCCTTGTGTGACACCAGATTTAACATTAAACCATCTCCCTGTATTTCCTTCGATTCTAACTGCTGACTTACAAGAAAATGTATTTATCTAAAGATGAAAATAACACTTTTTTATTTTCATAGTAGGAAGAATGAAAAAAATTTCTCTGGGAAGATATTAACAGAACATGTGATACTTGATTAAAAAATCAGTATTATTTCTATAGATTTATGCTAGCATTTTTTAAGTCAGAAAAAAATTGATTATGTTAAAAGTATTCTAATTAATGAGAAATTTGAATCTAATTTGTAAATATTAGATGATGAAATCATTCATAATATTCATCATCATCATCAAATTCCTGCCATGTACCCTCAAGGGGTGTACAGGATATGACAGTACTACATGAAAAAATTACATCATTACTAACTTCCTATCTACAATTTTCCTCCAAATCAGTCTGTTACTTGTCAAGACTCCAACATTATCAGATCTTATATTTCTATCGTCTAAGGCACTTTGTACCGTATCAATCCACCTATATCTTGGTCTTCCTCTGGGTCATTTTCCTGCCAACCTGACAGAGAACACTTGTTTTGCTAATCTTTCCTCGCTCATTCTGTTTAAGTGACCATACCACCTGAGATTAGCTCTGCTAATGCATTCTTGGATGCTGACAATGTCAAGTTCTTTCCTAATATCCTCATTTTTAATATGATATTGCCATTGATGCCATCTGTTCACGCCTCTAATCTTTCTTAGGACTCTCATATCTGCGGTCTCTAGTCTTTGGTCAAGTGTTTTACTTCTGACCCAGCTCTCAGATCCATAAGTTAAAACTGGTTTGAACACTGTCTTGTATACAGCTAATTTAGTGTTCCGACTAATTTCTCTCTTATTCCATATGAGTTTATTCAATTGACTTCCCACCATACCAGCTTTGCTGATTCTGTTGTCTATTTCTATATTTAATTTACCATCTTCAGTAAAAATCGTGCCTAAGTAGCTGAAATGTTTTACTTGTTCCACAGGTTCTCCATTCACAACACAGTTTACATTTTCAATGATTCTGCATATTTTCATTGTCTTTGTCTTTTTATTGCTGACCTTCATACCATATCTATTACAACAGCTATTCAATTTAGTCAGAGAATCTTGCAGACTTGTAGCGGATTTATTTAGAAGTATAACATCATCCGCATAAAGCAAAGAGCTGAGATTAACACCTGCAATTTTTATATCAGGTTTAATATCAATTTGATAATATTCCATTATCAAAAAAGGTTAGCTCATCAGAAAATCATGATGAGAGGAAAAATAGGACTTAATTGTGACAGGGGTGTTGATGATATCACCTTTTCTTATACAGCTGTATTGATATCAGGTTGAAGCAAAATCAACTGCAGAAAAACGTTAACAGTGAGATGGTTTATATATTGTAATAAACTATCATTAAAAAGAACTGATAATCCATTAGTGTGGTGGCAAAAATAAAAATCACATTATCTGTTTTGAGTGAAAAAAAAAAAAAAACTTCTTTTGGCAAGCAACCAGCATACATAGTGAAAAAGTTTTCAGAAGCCAGAAATATTTATGAAGAAACCAGAAGTACATTTCTTCCAAAGAATTTCTTTTTTACATCATAATTTATCACAACTTCATTATGATTACGAATTTGCTTAATTAAAAGTCATTTTTTTTTAAAATTTGCTTTTTGCCCATATTTATTAAAATATCTTTTTATTACTATTTACTATTACCTTGATCACTGCTGTAACCTCTGGGTTGGTTCAGTATGACCTTTACTGTCTCAATGTGCCAATAAAGCCCAAATTAACCAACCAACTATCAATTTTGATTATTAAATCAATTATTCTCTATATTTAACATTTAAATTCAAAAGTATTAATTTTTTATTTTATTGCTTAAGGAAATAAGGGCAATTTTTTCTATTACCCTCCCCGCTATTTTAAGCTGTATTTTTTTCTCTTAATAAATGTTCCATGTAAAATTAAATGACTGGTTGTTAAATTTAAACAATGTAAAATTTTAATTTTGCATTCATATGGTTATGTTGTCATCCTCATAATCAAATTCCTGATATGTATCCTCATGGGGGGGTGTACAGGAGGTTATATTGTTAAGTATTATTACACATATTTTAAATCTTTTTTGATCTTTTACAAAATAAATTTTCATCACCATCATCAAATTCTTGCAATGTACCCTCAAGGGGTGTACAGGATATGATAGTACCTACATGAAAAATTTACATCATTACTAAGTTCCTATCTACAATTTTCCTCCAAATCAGTTTGTTACTTGTCAAGACTTCAACATTATCAGATCAAACATTTCTATCGTCTAAGGCACTTTGTACCGTATCAATCCACCTATATCTTGGTCTTCCTCTGGGTCGTTTTGCTGCCAACCTGGCAGAGAACACTTGTTTTGCTAATCTTTCCTCGCCCATTCTGTTTAAGTTACCATACCACCTGAGATTAGCTCTGCTAACGCATTCCTGGATGCTTACAATGTCAAGTTCTTTCCTAATATCCTAATTTTTAATATGATATTGCCATTGATGCCATCTGTTCACACCTATAAATCTTTCTCAGAACTCTCATATCTGCAGTCTCTAGTCTTTGGTGAACTGTTTTACTTCTGACCCAGCTCTCAGATCCTTAAGTTATAACTGGTTTGAACACTGTCTTGTATACAGCTAATTTAGTGCTCTGGCTAATTTCTCTCTTATTCCATATGAATTTATTCAATTGACTTCCAACCATACTAGCTTTGTTGATTCTGTTGTCTATTTCCATATTTAATTTACCATCTTCACTAAAAATCGTGCCTGAGTAGCTGAAATGTTTTACTTGTTCCACTGGTTCTTCACAACGCAGTTGACATTTTCAGTGATTCTGCCTATTTTCATTGTCTTTGTCTGTTTATTGCTGACCTTCATACCATATCTATTACAACAGGTATTCAATTAGTCAGGGAATCTTGCAGACTTGTAGCGGATTTATTTAGAAGTATAACATCGTCTGCATAAAACAAGGAGCTGATATTAACATCTCCAATTTTGATATCATGTTTAATACCACCTTCCTTCATAATGTGATCCATATAGATAATGAATAACATAAGGGATAATGCACATCCTTGTCTCATACCAGATTTAACATTAAGCCATCTTCCTGTACTTCCTTCAATTCTAACTGCTGACTTACAACTCAAATAAAGACTAAGTATTGCTTGATATAATGCCCCATTCACACCATATAACTGTAGCCTATTGAATAGCTTCTCTCTTAGCATCCTGCCATATGCCTTTTCCAGATCGACAAAACTTAAATACAGATCTTTGTTATATTCCCATGATTTCTCCACTATTTGTCGTAAATTGAAGCTCTGATCCTGACAGCCTCTAATTGGCTTGAATCCAGCTTGTTCTTCACCAAGCTTTTCTCCCACAATTCTTCTCAACCGATTTTCAAGTATGCTTGCATAGATCTTGCCAGGAACACTCAGTAGGGAAATACCTCTGTAATTCTCACATTCAGTTTTATTTCTCTTTTTATATATGGATACTATTAGAGCTCTACTCCAATCATCGGGAATTTGTCCCTCTGTCCAGGCTTTCTGAACTATGCAGTGCAGCCACTGTAAGACTCTTATACCACCATACTTCAGCATTTCTGGTCGAATATCATCTACTCCTGCTGCCTTTCCACATTTCAAGCCTTTGATGGCTTTTTCTACTTCAAGTATGGATATGTATTCCTGACTGCATGCTTGGTCAGTGTTTTTTACCACTGTGCTGTCATCACTGCTTGTTTCATTTAGCAGTTTTTCAAACTAATTACTCCATACTTCAAGGATATCTTTTTCTCTCGTTTTCATGTCACCTGTATCATCTCTAATTCCTTTTAGCACTCTTTCCTCCATTTCTAAGCTTCAATAACCTCCAGAATATCTTACCACCTTCTTGATATTTATTATCTACGTTCTTGCCAAAGTCCTCTCATGACTTTTGTTTAGCTAGTTTTACACACTGTTTAGCTTTCTTACATTTGTCTCTGTATTCTGTAAGAGTAAAAGCTGACTTATTTGCCAGGAACTTTTGATATGCTTTCTTCTTTTCCTTCACTGCCTCTTTAACTTCCTGTGTCCACCAGGGAGTTCTGATTTTTCTCTCCTTGCAGACAACCTCACCATATGCCTCTCTGGCTGAATCAGTCATGGTTTTCTTCAAGGCTTGCCACTGAATCTCCAAGGTTTGGTTCCTGTTCTGAAACCCTTTCATTTTTTTTCTTCAATAATCTTTGTGTATTTTAGTCTACAGTTCACATCTGAGAGCTGCTCAACTTTTTTTCGCTTACAACGTTCTTACATGTTATTCTTTTCAATATCTCAATATGAAATAATTTTCAATATGAAATAATATCCTGTATACCCCTGAGGGTATATGTTAGGAATTTGATGATGACATGCACACACCAGATCTTATGTTTTGGGCCTCCTATGGGTCCTTCATATGCCATCATGGCAACAAACATTTCTGCTAACCTTTGCTGTTCCATTCTGTTTAAGTGACCATATCATCTTAGTTAGGCTCTGCTCACACACTTGAGTTGTGACAGTGTCAAGTTTCTTCCTAATATCCTTATTTTTTAATATGATTCTGTCATTGAGGCCATCTGTGATCTACAGTCCTCGATCAGGTGTTTTATTTCTAACCCATTTCTCAGATCAATAAGTTAAAATTAGTTTTGAGCACTGTCTTATATACAGCTATCTTAGGGTTTTGACTAATTGCTTTTTTTTTTCATATAAATTTATTCATTTGGCTCCCTGTCCTGCTTTGCTAATTTTGCTATATCTCCATATTTAATTTGTTATTCACTAAAAATTGTACCTAAATAGCTGAAATGTTTTTTCCTATAACATTTTTTTCCTTTTAGACATGCAAAAAGATCCAATTTGAAGACTAATATATTATCTGTAAAAGTCATCATCATCATCATCAAATTCCTGCCATGTACCCTCAAGGGGTGTACAGGATATGACAGTACTATATGAAAAAATTACATCATTACTAACTTCCTATCTACAATTTTCCTCCAAATCAGTCTGTTACTTGTCAAGACTCCAACATTATCAGATCTTATATTTTTATCGTCTAAGGCACTTTGTACCGTATCAATCCACCTATATCTTGGTCTTCCTCTATTTCGTTTTCCTGCCAACCTGGCAGAGAACACTTGTTTTGCTAATCTTTCCTCTCCCATTCTATTTAAGTGACCATACCATCTGAGATTAGCTCTGCTAACGCATTCCTGGATGCTGACAATGTCAAGTTCTTTCCTAATATCCTCATTTTTAATATGATATTGCCTTTGATGCCATGCCTCTAATCTTTCTCAGAACTCTCATATCTGCAGTCTCTAGTCTTTGGTCAAGTGTTTTACTTCTGACCCAGCTCTCAGATCCATAAGTTAAAATTGGTTTGAACACAGTCTTGTATACAGCTAATTTAGTGTTCTGACTAATTTCTTTCTTATTCCATATGAATTTATTCAATTGACTTCCCACGATACCAGCTTTGCTGATTCTGTTGTCTATTTCTATATTTAGTTTACCATCTTCAGTAAAAATTGTGCCTAAGTAGCTGAAATGTTTTACTTGTTCCACAGGTTCTCCATTCACAACACAGTTGACATTTTCAATGATTCTGCCTATTTTCATTGTCTTTGTCTTTTTATTGCTGACCTTCATACCATATCTATTACAACAGCTATTCAATTTAGTCAGAGAATCTTGCAGGCTTGTAGCAGATTTATTTAGAAGTATAACATCATCCGCATAAAGCAAAGAGCTGACATTAACATCTCCAATTTTGATATCAGGTTTAATACCACATTCCTTCATAATGTGATCCATATAGATAATGAATAACAGAGGGGATAATGTACATCCTTGTCTCACACCAGATTTAACATTAAACCATCTTCCTGTACTTCCTTCAATTCTAACTGCTGACTCACAACTCAAATAAAGACTAAGTATTGCTTGATATAATGCCCCATTGACACCATATAACTGCAGCGTATTGAATAGCCTCTTGGCACCTTGTCATATGCCTTTTCCAAATCGACAAAACTTAAATACAGATCTTTGTTATATTCCCATGCTTTCTCGACTATTTGTCGTAAAGTGAAGATCTGATCCTGACAGCCTCTATTTGGCCTGAATCCAGCTTGTTCTTCACCAAGCTTTTCTTCCACAATTCTTCTCAACCGTTTCTCAAGTATACTTGCATAGATCTTGCCAGGAACACTCAGTAGGGAAATACCTCTGTAATTCTCACATTCAGTTTTATTTCCCTTTTTATATATGGGTACTATGAGAGCTCTACTCCAATCATCGGGAATTCGTCCCTCTGTCCAGGCTTTCTGAACTATGCAGTGCAGCCACTGTAAGACCCTTATACCACCATACTTCAGCATTTCTGGTCGAATATCATCTACTCCTGCTGCCTTTCCACATTTCAAGTCTTTGATGGCTTTTTCTACTTCAAGTATGGATAGGTATTCCTGACTGCATGCCTGGTCAGTGTTTTTTATCACTGTGCTGTCATCACTGCTTGTTTCATTTAGCAGTTTTTCAAAGTAATTACTCCATACTTCAAGGATATCTTTTTCTCCTGTTTTCATTTCACCTTTATCATCTCTAATTCCTTTTACAGCACTCTTTCCTCCATTCCTAAGCTTCAACAACCTCCAGAATATTTTGCCACCTTCTTGATATTTATTTTCTATATTCTTGCTAAAGTCCTCCCATGACTTTTGTTTAGCTACTTTTACACACTGTTTAGCTTTCTTACATTTGTCTCTGTATTCTGTAAGAGTAAAAGCTGACTTATTTGCCAGGAACTTTTGATATGCTTTCTTCTTTTCCTTCACTGCCTCTTTAACTTCCTGTGTCCACCAGGGAGTTCTGATTTTTTTATCCTTGCACACAACCTCACCACATGCCTCTCTGGCAGAATCAATCAATGTTTCCTTCAGAGTTTGCCACTGAATCTCCAAGGTTTGATTCCTGTTCTCAAACTCTTTCATTTTCTTTTCAATAATATTTCTGTATTTTAGTCTACAGTTCACATCTGAGAGCTGCTCAACTTTTATTCGCTTTGAAACTTTCTTACATGTTATTCTTTTCAATATGAAATTCAATTCAATTCAATCTGTAAAAGTGAAAAGTGAATTATAAATAAGGCTTATACATAAATGCTTGACTAATTACGGTACTGTAGTAATACAGTGTATTTAGAATCTGTCTGACATTTCCAAGGCCATTAAACTCCTAAATGATACACACACTAGAACTACAGATTTGGAATACAACTTTCTTTTAGCTTAGCTTCAAACACCATAAGGGTTTAGGTTTCAACTAAAGTTTTCTGGATTTCATATTAAAAATAAATAAATAAAAAGTACTAATAGCACATAAAGTCTTAGTTAGACCCGGCTATGTTTGCTCTGGGAGACAAGAAATGACAGGGGATATTTCAAACAAGAAATAATTACTGTTTATATCTGATTCTGAAACTAAAATATTATTGGAGTAAAAGTGAAAGAATTTGAAAACAAACCTAAACATTAGAGACCTGCAGGCAAAAGTTGCAGAAAACATTGCTAGATTCCCCCCCCAAGGAAATGGATTTGCAGAGAGATAAAAAGCAAGAACTTCATGACAGACATGAGTTAAATAAGCTGTTCAGGAAAAGAAGAAATTAAA
The DNA here is from genome assembly GCF_054136105.1 of Typopeltis vanoorti. NCBI lineage: Eukaryota > Metazoa > Arthropoda > Arachnida > Uropygi > Thelyphonidae > Typopeltis > Typopeltis vanoorti. The sequence goes on along the minus strand of NC_143560.1, from coordinate 25,087,731 downwards.
ACAATGACAGACTAGTATATCATCATATGCTGTTATGTTAGAGAACAGAGACAAAAATTTAGAAAAGCTGTGTAATTTGTAAAAGTAGCTATAAAAAATGAGAGGGGAATAGACAAAAGGAAAATGTGTGGTGCAAAATATTCTTAAAGCTAAAGAAAAATGTAGAAATGAAGAAAAGATTAGCATAAAAAAAAAAGATGGCAGAAGTGATTTAAAAACTGAAGAAAGGAATATTTTGCTGTTTTAAATAATTGTTTGTAAACCTACTTCATTTGTGAGGTAACTATTAATAGAACAACATACTCAAGAGAATACCGGCAGTAAATTTCAGTGAATGTAGAAAAGGCCTTAAATCTGAAATGTGGAAAGGAAGCTAGAAAATGGATTATCTGTAATCATGTAATGCATTACTTAAATATGGAGGTATAAAAGTTTCACATTGACTACACTTGAATAAATCAGAAGCTTGATATGAAGATTAAATCCAAGTGATAGGATTAGATACCTTACTATGTCAGTCTTTTAGGATAGTAAAATGAAATATGGTTATTCTAGAGCAATTTACTTGTTTTAATCTTCCAGGCAAAATTTAGGTGAGCATACTTGAAAAATTTTTGCATGGACTATACTTGAATAAATCAGAAGATTAAATCTAGGTGATAGGATTTTAAATCTCACTATGTCAATCTTTTAGTAGACTGATACAGTGAGAGAATAAAATGAAATGTGATTATTATAGAACAGTTTATCTGTTTTAATGTTCCAGTCAATATTTATGTGAGCACAAACTTGAAAAGAAACCAAGAAAGATCATTCAAGATGAGCTTGAGGATTGTTTTCAAAATTTTTTTCAACAATCTTCAGACCAAATAGAGGTTGGAGACAAGATAAGGTAGATGATGAAAATTGGTTAGAATATATTTAGCATCTCTGTTTAAATTTTCTAGATCTTGAAAAGGCATATGATATGGTACAAATAGAAATCTATTTATAACAGTTTTCCATTGGCATTATATCATATACATTGTTGAGATTTTTTAAAATTATATGGTGTGCTCAGAGGAAGTGGTGTTTACACTCCTCAGCACTAAACTGAGACTCAAATTATCAACAAAATGTCTATTGTACCTCCCCTCCTTCCTTGAAGCCATTGACAGACAAAGCACTCACAACTGACTCAGGCAATCCATTCCATTCATTGACCCCTCTCCAAGTGAAAAATCTAGAACTCATGCCCTTGCTAACCACACTCTTACCCAATTCCAGGGATGACCATTTGTTCTGATCCCTCTAGCCAAGTGTTGAAATATTTTCCCTACATCAATCCTATAAAAACCTTTAAGTAACTTAAATGTTTCTGTCATATCCTGCCTTTTTTCTTTCTTTTTTTTTATTTTTTGCCTATCAGCCAACTTTTGCAATCCACAAATCCTCAGTCTATCTTCATAGAAAGCATTCCACAGGCTACTTCACTCGCCTCTGGATCCTCTCCACCACTTCTTCATCCCCAAGAAAACCAGGTGACCAAATCTGAGCACAGTAATCCAGATATGGTCGTATGAAAGCTTTATAAAGAAGAATGATAATCAAGTAATCCTATGAGCTACTCTGGCTACTTGAGCAATATGCCTTTTAAACTTCAACTCTATATCTACTGCTACTCCCCAAATTCCAGACTTCATCAATTTCCTGTGATACAGTTCTCTCGATGTGGTACAAAACTTATAACCTTTGTATTCCAAAATGCATGACTTTACACTTTTCCACATTAAATTGACATCCATTTGTTTTGCCATATTTATTTATTTAATGTATGACATAATTTAAAAAAAGATACATGAGATCAATATATATGGTACATATTTGTGTAGGCATGATAAATGTTGGATTGACTGACTGGCTTCAAGTTGGAAAAGGAGTTAGACAAGGATGTTTACTTTCTCCTCACTTGTTTAGTATATATGCAGAGGACATCATGCGTGAAGCATTGGATGAGCTCAGGACAGGAATTACGATAGGAGGTAGATTGATCAGTAATCTGAGGTATGCTGATGATACAGTACTCCTTTGTAATGACATGGAAGAACTAGGACTAATTCTTGACAAAGTTAACAAGATCAGTAATAACAGAGGACTTCAACTCAATTCTAGCAAGACAAAGATCATGGTTCTCAAAGGAAAAACAAACAGAGAAGCTCTTGAGAAACAAATGTATCTTAATGGAGAAAGAATTGAGGAAGTCAGCAAGTTTGAGTACCTGGGATCCATTATTAATGTGAAGAATTGCTGTTCAGAAGATGTCAGAAAAAGGTTAGGAATGGCTAAAACAACAGTCAGTGACCTGTCTAAAATCTGGAAGGATGGATCTATCTCCATGGGAACAAAGTTGAGGATTTTGGATGCAGTTGTTTTTCCAACAGCAACTTATGGATGCGAGACTTGGAATCTAAAGAAGTCAGATAAGAAATGGATATCTGCTTTTGAGATGTGGTGTTACAGAAGGCTGTTGAGGATATCATACACTGAAAGGTGTACAAATGATTGGGTGTTAGAAAAGATTGGTAGAACTTTAAGGCTCCTTAAGGATATTGACAGAAGAAAGTTAAAATATTTTGGACACATAGAAAGGATGGAAGGAGGACTTCTCAGAACAGTAATAGAAGCTAGTTCCTGGAAAAGAGGCAGGGGTAGACCATCAATGAGATTGATGGATGGCATGTGTGGAGTGACTGATCTTCAGAAAGTTGAGGCTGCCAGAAGGGCAAACAACAGGACTACATGGCAAGGCATTGTGTGGAACATCATCGAGCATTGGAGTGACCATATGGCATCTGTAGATGCCCAGTGAACACAGACTGATAAATGAGACAGGTAGTGTTATATATACAAATAACTAGTAAAAATATAAAATTCAGATAAAGAAAAAGTCACTAAAATTTTAAATCTAGTTCAGTTAGCCATTCAAAAGCTGAATGATTTGCCTCAAGAAAGTCTCTCAGGTTATCAGGGTATTGCAGCTCTTATGCTGCAGTCTTCCACAATCTGCCAGATGGTTTGGTTTGTGGTCCCAAAGTCACACTGGGGCATAGATGATCTTCTTATAAATTGATATTTATAAGTTCTTCAGCTAGTATTAGTGGAAGCCATCAGGATTTTAGGCAATTTATATTTAGATGTGGGAGGTTATCTTGATAACAGGGGGTTTCTATTTGTTTTCTATACTCTTTTATGAGAGCATCTCTTCTGTGCAAGTTCGGTAGTGCAATGTTGCTCAGAGTTGGAAGCCAGTAGAGGGGAGTTAATTTAACACAGCCTGTTGTTCTCATTGCTGCATTTATTTGTGTGTCAATTTTCTTGATATGAGAACTGTTTAGCCATGCTGGTGAATGATACTCTGCTGCAGAATAGACTATGCCTAACATGGAGTATCGCAGTGTAGTAGTAGCAGAACAACCCCCCATGTAGAGCCACACAGTTTTTGTATGATATTACAGATTCTGATCTTTAATGAAATATTCTCCAGATGTCTTTTGAACAATAGTTTTCTATCCAAGGTAAACACCCAGGGTGTTGCAGTGTTGTGTTGTTAAGTTGACCTGAAATTTCCAATTTGGTGTTTTAGGTGGAAAGAGCTGACCTCAGTCTTATTGAGGTTTGGTGTTAGTTTTCATTTATAAAAGTATGTACCAATAATTCTAAGGCCATTTGTGAGAATATCTTCAGTTACTTCGATGTTCTTACGTTGGATGGCGAGGACTATATACATCAGCATAAGCAAATTTTCTTGACCTAGTTGTTGGTAGATCAGATGTATATAGGTTGAATAAGATGATGCTAATGCTGACCCCTGCAGGAGACCATTGTTCAGCTTTCTCTGTTTGCTTATTTTGTTTCCAGTATCACATGAAAGAATCTGTCAGAAAGCATGTTACCAATAAGTCGTATGATTGATTGGCATAGTATGACTGGTATAACAACCTCTCTTTCCAGACTATCGTACATAGCAGTAAGGTCAACAAACACAACAGAAGGTTTCAAACATCTCTGAAAGCCTGCCTTGATATGGGTAGTAAGGCTTAGTACTTGATCCGTACAACTACGCTGAGTCCTGAAGCCTACTTGCTCAATAGGGATAACTTCAGATATTTTTGGTCCAGTTCTGTTAAGGAGGACTCTTTTGAGGAGCTTATAATAGCAACTGAGGATCACAATTGGGTGATAGCTCTCTGCTTGATCTTGAGGCTTGTTGGGTTTTATCTGTCTATTATTTTGGTTCTCTTAAAGGCTCTTGGAAGGTTTCTTATCCTTAAAATATGAGAAAAGGATCTTGTTAACCATTGACGAGCATTTTTTCCATAGTTAACCAAAAATTCAGGATGAATACTATCAACGCCTAGTGCTTTGCAGTTTTTAACCTCCTTTAAGGTCACAGTTATTTCGTCTGAAGTAAATTCTCTTGAAAATTGTGAACTATCAGCTGCACTTTGTCATAAGTTTCTGAGTGATCTCTTTTATCTCCCGTGTGTGTTGATGATCTCAAGGAGCTCTAGACAGTGAGATTATTCAACATGCAATTTAATCTGGAGTCACCAAAGGATCTTTATGGGTGATTGGGTTGCTTCCATCTAACTTCTTTAATAGGCTTTTGGAGTAATTCTTCAGCTATGTCACAGTGGCCAGATTCTCATTAGGCTTGGTATACTCTTCACAGTCTTTATTCCAGCCAGGTATGTATATATTCCTTTCAGAAACCCCTTGGAATATACTTCTTTGCTGTTGATATGACTGCTCATACACAGGTGGTATCCAGTTCTAGTGAAAAATCCTGCCATTTTGCTTTCCTAAAATTCCATCTTGTTTGTGGAATGGATTGTATTATTGGTATTTGTATCCTACTTCTACCAATACTGGGCAATGTTGGCTATGTGGGAAATCTTCAAGGACTAGTTTGTTGTATTTAGCAGTTGATTTTGCAATTTTGGGTAACAAAGCAGAGGTCTGGGTTACATTCCCTATTCCTTGCTGCTGACTCAAAAGTTCCTTTATCCTTTGCATCAAATATTAAGCTCAAACTGTTTTGCTCAGCCCAGTTTGTTAATGCTTCACCATTTCCATCATCATTATTATAATTCCACAGGGTGTGATGGCTTAAAATCCCCTAAGTAGGATAGTAGGATGTGGAAATGTGGGGATTTGCACATACTGTCAGTCTATTTAAATCATGCAAGTTCTCTACATCACCTTGATTAACTATTATCCTACCCAACTTTGCATCATCAGCAAACAACTGAATATCTTCCTTCAAATTATTTCCCATGTTGTTTATGTGCAGATTAAACAGCAGTGGTTCAAGCACAAAGCCCTGTGGCACACCACTAGGTCACCAGTTACAGTTGACCCTTGAAGAACATGGGTTTGAACTACACAGTTCCACTTATATGTTTTTTTAATAAATATATTGGAATTTTTTAGAGATTTCAACAATTTGTAAAAACTCGCAGACGAACCACGTAGCTTAGAAATATTGAAAAAATCAAGAAAATGTTAGGTATGTTATGAATGCATAAAATATATGTAAGTACTAGTCTATTTTATCATTTACTACATAAAGTATAAACAAATCTATTATAAAAAGTTAAAATTTAACACAACCACTTATATAGCCGTTCATGGCCATTCGCAGTCGAGAGAAACGTAAAGATGCAGTATTAAATCATAGCTGCATAAAATAACGATTCATTCATTAGTGTATAGACTAAGCTACTGTGAAGCAGTCATATCGATTGAACTAGTCTACTATAAAGCAATCATATCTTTTTGATTGCTTTATGGTAATACAGTACTGTAAATGTATTTTCTCTTCCTTATGATTTTCTTTAATAACATTTTCTTCTCTCTAGCTTACTTTATTGTAAGAATATAGTATATAATACATACATACCATTCAAAAAATGTGGTAATCGACTGTTATCGATAAGGCTTCCAGTCAACAGTAGGTTATAATAGTAGTTAAGTTTTTGAGAAATCAAAAACTTAACTACCTAACCCCCCTGCGTTGTTCAAGGGTCAACTATTTAAATTTTCCAGTCTACTATCAGTACTCTCTCTACTCTACTATCATATAATTTGTTCTCTCTCTCTCTCTTTGCATTCACTCTCAAAACATTTATTACACACCAGTTTCACTCTCCTTTCACAAATCTTTACTTTCATGATGAGTGCATCATACAAATTTTACACTGTACAAAATCATGCAAATTTAGCTTGCCTGACAAAGATGTCTTGGCTGTCATTGTTCTGATGTGCATAGGTGCCATACCAAGAATATGTAGTTGAAGGAAATATACATATTTTACTTACCACTAAATAACTCAGTATTATTAGCACAAATTTGAAAATATTACTTATCTTTTTGCAAATATCCTCAAACCCAATCCCAAACATATTAACAATGCTAAATGTTGATCTTAGGGATGGAGGAATGATTTCTTAAACCAAAAAAATCTTTGGGATTTTTCCTTTTGCCTGTTCAGCTAACTTCTCATAATCCAATTTTTCCTTTCTTATTATGCTGGTCACCTTTTTCCTTATATACACTCCACAACATCTTATTTTTTTGCAGCTCTTGATTAATAATATTACTTATCCCTCTAATTCGTACCCAATTTACCCTGCTGACTTTGAGTAGACAGTGTTTTTGCATTAGCGAAAAAAAACCAAGGAAATTCAAAATCAGATGCATTTGTTGTTGGGTGTGCTTTGGAAGATGAAATGTAACCACTAAACATGTTTGATTTCTTTCAGGTAATAAACCAGTTTGAAAGAAAATAGTTATGAAACTTAATGACAGTATCCAGTACATTCTTTGAAGATGCAGGGCATAAAATGATGTAATGAAGGGAAATATGAATATTTGGCAATTTAAAGTTTGTTTGTGTGTTGGGTACTTAAATACTAGTTCTGTTCAACCATTTTTGGTTTGCAGGTTATATAACATTCTTCTGGTTTCATTGTAGTCTACAGGTATTTGTGAGATGTGATTAAAACAAAACCAAAAACTCCTGACTAAGCTGACTACCACATGATACCACTGTTTAATATAGAATCTTCTGGATCATTTTGTGCCTATTTCAGTGTTGCGACTTACATTACTGAGAAGAAAACTTTGTAGAATGCAGTTGTGTGTTGTGCTTTGTAAATTCGGCTGTAAAAGAGTGGAGGCAGAAAGGACAGGCTTCAGAAAACGATGCTTATACATAAAGTGCTAGTGCTGATTGTGAAAAAACTTCACAGAAACATTTGAGTAAAACTTGATACGACCCAAAAATTAGATTTTTTTTTTCAAGGTCAAATGTAGCACAGTCTCTATTGATAATGCTGATTATTTTTTATATTCATGGAATTATGTGTTATGAATTCATTCCTATTTTAAAAGTGTGACCAACAGTATGGTGAAACATCTTGAGAGGTGGTGCATTAGAGTTAGTTTTTCAGCCATGACAGTGCCCTGCTCACTCCTTTGTGCAAAATTTCTGACCCAAAACGACACTGTCATTGTTTTATTATTATTATTTATTATTACTTTTTGACATCTCCAGGGAGTCCCAGACTCATCGAGGGAGGGCATCTACTCTACAACTCTCCGTCTCCACCACTCAATCTATTAACTACAGCGAACCGCATCATCTACACCAACACCATCTACCACCGTCACTAGTATTTCACAATCACAAATGCTATCCTTTACTTACCATCTTTAGCATTTTACAATGTTTTTCAGATTGGCAATGAAAGAAAGATTTCATGGCATTGTAAGTTTTAAAAAAAAAATTGTAGCTTATACATGCATTTTCAAAATTCAAGACATTTCTGTAAATGTTATTATTTGGTGTAAACCTCTGTGATTCTCTGTAAAGTGAAGAGTTTTAAAAAATAATTATTATTATTTTTTTAACTTTGAATTGAATTTGGGAGGAGTGAAACAGTCTGTTGCTTTTACCTAAAATTGAAGGTGGATTAGCTGGTCTCATATAGAGGTAATAGGGTTCTTCTTCTTCCTAGAAACCCAAGGTTAATTGAACTGGATTTGCTATATCAGGTTGCAAGGAAGCTACTTCAGAGCAAACACCTTGGAATAACAGATAGTACAGAAAGGATTTTTTTTTTTTTTTAAAATATCATACTGCATGCCTTAAGATTGTAGGAAAGGTGGGGCTCACCTTTTTAATATGACGCTTGTATAATTAATGTTCTGTGCCTTTTTCAGTATTCTGTCTGTTGTAGAATAAGTTGAAAACTGTTATATATTGTTTAATACTTATAATGTTAATGGTTTTTTGCCTTGAAATTCTGAAATACAATTCAAACCAATAATTTCATTAAGACTGATATTTGGTAAATAACTTTTATTAACCATATGGAATGTTTTTTTACATAAATAATAATATATGTGATGACTTGTTTTTCTAACTAGGTGAACAAAATACAACATGTTTTTCTGACTAAGTGAACAAATACAAGGTAGTTTTATTAAAAGCTTTCATAAAGATAAAATTGATTTATGCAAGTCGTATTTAAGTTTTTGGCACCAATAGGTAGTTTTTTAGTGCACTGTTTTCTTATTTACAAATGATTTATACATAGTAAGCAATAAAATTTACATGAGTAGTGTTTCATGTCAATTTAAAATTTTTTTAATTATTATATTATTGTTTTTTTTTTTTTTTTTGCCACTCTTTAAAAGAAAGCTTTATAGGTATGCCTGTGAAATCACTGCCATATTTATGCACAGGCATAAACTTTATTATTTTTAACTTGGAATTGAATTTGGGAGGAGCAAAAAATCTGTTGCTTTTGCCTAAAATTGAAGGTGGATTATCTGGTCTTATATGGGGGTAATAGGGTTCTTCTTCTTCCTAGAAACCAAAGTCTTTCATCCCAATAGGTAAACCAGCCATAAAAACAAACACTTAACAGACTGTGTTTAACAGACAGTGAACTCAGCTTTAGTTTTTGGCAGTAATTCCAACTAATATCAGTCCTTTTCCTAATATTTAATCATGCGTGTGTGTGCGCATGCACACACAGAACACTGTTTACTTTTATTCTCTATCTCTGGTGATTCCTAAACAATATTGAGCAGTATTAGCATACATAACACTGCTTTCTGATAACCGAAAAATCAGCAGTCACATGATGCATATAAGAAACAATATCAAACTTCAAAAAAACCAAATAATTATAATAATTATTATTATATGGGCACCTCCATGGAGTCTGGAGACTCATCGTGGGAGACCCAATCAATCATACCTTTCCTTGAACTGATTAACAGAAAAAGCACTCACAACTGACTGTGACAACCTATTCCATTCATTCACCACTCCAACAAAAAAAACCTAGTCCTCACACCTCCACTGACCACACTTTTATTCAACTTCCAGACATGACCCCTTGTTCTGGTCCCTCTAGCCAAATGCTGAAACATTTCCCCAATAATGATGATAATGAGAGCAAAAATGCCACAGAACACATTACAAAACAACAACAATAAACTGTGTTTGGAATAGCGGTTAACTTTTTTTGTGAAGTGAAGGCATTGCTCATTTTATTTGTTTTTTAGTGATTCTTGCTAGCAATCGTGTGGACAGACTTATGTGTTCGTCGAACATGTTGTTTATTATTTTAACGGTATAATAGAACACAGAAACTAAGTAAATAATTGATTTATTAACTTGATGCTGATATTTCGCTGGTATTATAACCAGCATCATCAGAGCACAAAAACACTGTTTGTCACAATACGTGAGACTAAAACAACATGGTGTACATTAACAAAATTGTAGCAGCAACACAAAGACTAGAGTCCTGATTTTGGCGCCCTCTATCTGAAAAAAAAAAAAAAAAAAACGCTATCATATATTGCTAGAGTCCTAGAAAAGTGCTAGTTTTTCCTTAATATGACTGTCTCCCAGATCTTCGGTAAGTTAATACAGCCATATTTGTTGAGATTTGGAGTGTGTTTTAGGGCTTCTGTTGCCTCTAAGAACAATCTCTCTGATTTATATGGGTTTCTGTGTAGTACTTTTGTGTTTTTCCAGTTGATCCTGTGTGCAGGGGTATCCAGAGCATGGCTGCTAGACCCGACTTCCCATAATGATATTTCCGGACGTATCGTTTATGTTCGCTGATGCAGATATTCACAGTTCTTCCTGTTTGACCGTAGTAGGCTTGATTGCATGAGCAGGGTACTTGGTAGACTCCTGGATGTGATAAAGGAGGAATGCTGTCCTTGGGTGAGCGGATGAGGGTGGCTAATTTGCTACATGGTCTGAACCTCCCACCATCCACCACAGAGAACTACAACAAAACAGTCACCATCCCTTACATTAAAGGCACATCCGAAAAGATCTCAAGAATTCTCATTAAACATAAACTACGCACTACATTCAGACCATGTAGCAAATTAGCCACCCTCATCTGCTCACCCAAGGACAGCATTCCTCCTCTATCACATCCAGGAGTCTACTAAGTACCCTGCTCATGCAATCAAGCCTACTACGGTCAAACAGGAAGAACTGTGAATATCCGCATCAGCGAACATAAACGATACGTCCGGAAATATCATTATGGGAAGTCGGGTCTAGCAGCCATGCTCTGGATACCCCTGCACACAGGATCAACTGGAAAAACACAAAAGTACTACACAGAAACCCATATAAATCAGAGAGATTGTTCTTAGAGGCAACAGAAGCCCTAAAACACACTCCAAATCTCAACAAATATGGCTGTATTAACTTACCGAAGATCTGGGAGACAGTCATATTAAGGAAAAACTAGCACTTTTCTAGGACTCTAGCAATATATGATAGCGTTTTTTTTTTTTTTTTTTCAGATAGAGGGCGCCAAAATCAGGACTCTAGTCTTTGTGTTGCTGCTACAATTTTGTTAATGTACACCATGTTGTTTTAGTCTCGCATATTGTGACAAACAGTGTTTTTGTGCTCTGAAGATGCTGGTTATAATACCAGCGAAATATCAGCATCAAGTTAATAAATCAATTATTTACTTAGTTTCTGTGTTCTATTATACCGTTAAAATAATAAACAACATCTTGCTAGCAATGTTTATGGAAATCTGTTTATTATACTTTTTTGTGTGCTATTGTTTGCAAATGATGGTATAATTATTTTAATTAGTTTTTGTTTTTCAACAGCTGATAGAATATTTTTATTTTTATGCTCATTTCACTTTAATTGGTTAGAATAGTCTTTGATGGCCAGCAAAACTCCAGAAATCCACTTGCCCACTCATCAGCGAGTAAACAGACAAGTAGCGAGTGAATTTTTGACCTCATTCTAAATGCATTCAAAATATATTATTTTTTGCATAATGTACACTTTTTTTTCTTAAAATATTTCATTCAATGTTAATTCTGTCAATGAATGGCTGCCAATGAATTCATTAGAGACGTTTGTTTTATTTCCATAGAGAGGGAAATAAAACTTCTGGATCCGAAATCCTTATTTCAAACACTACTACATTTTCTTTTAAAGAATCGATGAAACACTTGCAACTTTAGCAATACTGGTTACCAGTTTTCTCTAAAAGTCATAACGTCAGTCAATTATCTTAACTTTCTTCCTACCTTTTATCTCCATTAAGGTTCAGGACTTTATTTTTCTTTATACATGAAAGACTGCTTGTTTTTTCATAGTAAATAGTTTTTTCATACTAATTCAAAATAATCACAGTGATACCCGTATATGGTACTAAAGTACTATAGGTTGACCAGCCAACCTCTCGTATATATGCCCAACATTAAAAAAAATAATAATTAAAATGATAACTGCAATTTAATTTAAATGCATATACAATATGAAAAACATAACATATTTTCTTGGATAGTTCAGGTGTGCGAGATTTCTTATTTTCAAGTAAACACTGAAACTATTTCACATAGTGGCAGCATTTTTATCACTTCATGATTGAAATGTATGCAGGAAGTGTGTGCTGCATAGTGGAGCAGGTATAGAGTGAAAAGAATCCTATACATTGCTATGAGAGAAATGAGAACAGAACAACTGCTGGGGGAAGAAGATGCTTCTTCCCCCAGCAGTTGTTCTGTTGTCATTGTCGTAACAGAACAATTGATAACTTTTAAACGGTTTTCTTTCTATATGAAATACTTCATAAATATCTGTTTCAAGTTCCAAAAATCTCATTTCTCTCATAGCAATGTATAGGATTCTTTTCACTCCATACATGCTCCACTATGCAGCACACTTCCTGCACACATTTCAATCATGAAGTGATAAAAATGCTGCCATTATGTGAAATAATTTCAATGCTTTACTTAAAAACAAGAAATCTCGCACACCTGAACTATTCAAGAAAATATGTTATGTTTTTCATATTGTATATGCATTTAAATTAAATTGCAGTTATAATTTCCAATAAATAATTTTTCATCAATTCAATGTGTTCATTTAGCTCATTATTAAACTTATACATATACAGTTGACCCTTGAACATCATGGCGGTTAGGGGTGCCCCCCCCCGTGTTGTTCAAAAATCCACGTATAACTTTTGACTCCCAAAAAAGTTAATTACTAATAGCCTACTGTTGACCGGAAGCCTTATCGATAACATAAACAGGCAATCAACACATATTTTGTATAGTTTGTATGTATTATATATGATATCCTTACAAAAAAGTAAGCTAGAGAAAACAAAATGTTAAGAAAATCATAAGGAAGTGAAAAAACATTTACCATATTGTACTGGATTTATTGATACCGTAAGTTTGTCATCTGTTTACAACATGAATCATGTGTTTGTCAGTACCTACGTTAATATTGTCTTATATGATACAAAACACTGTAGATGTTATACATATTATTAATAGTAGATATCAAAAATTAAAAAAGATAATGTGAAAAAAAATCCATATTTACAGGTATAACGATTTATGCATTGATAACGAAGCAGCAGCAATATGATCACTTCATGGTAGACTAACACAATCGTTACAATTGCTTTGCGGTAGCCTAAACATATACACTAATGAATGAATCGTTATAAATGTTTTATTTTATTCTAACTAATTAACAGTTATTTTATGCAGTTATGATTTAATACTGCATGTTTAAATTTGTTTACATTTCTCTTGACTGCAAATGGCCATGTGCAGTCTGTAAGTGTTTGTGTGTATAAGTTTTAATCAATTTTAACTTTTTTTTATAATAGATTTGTGTATATTTTATGGTAGCAAATGATAAAATAGACTATTATGCATTCATGACGTATCTAATGTTTTCTTAATTTTTTCAATATTTCTAAGCTATGCGGTTCGTCTGTGAATTTTTCCAAATTGTCAATCTCTAGAAACAAATTTCCAATATATTATTTTAAAAAATTCGCATAAGTGGACCTATGCAGTTCAAACCTGCGTTCTTCAAGGGTCAACTGTACATATACACAACATATGTAATATGCAGTATTATTTACAAAAATAATAATAATTGCACTTTTTTTCCGCAATATTTCATTAACAAAATGAACTGTTATTATAAACACAAAACTTAAAATTGTCATCATCATCAACAACCATGGGTCCAGTACCCATAGGTTTCTGCTGCCATCTTGATATGATACTTTCATTGCATTCTATTTTGTGCAAGATGACTCAGTTTGTGTATAGAGTTTCAGCGCCATTTGACGATATCATCGCCCCATTCTCTGTTTAGTCTTCCTCTTTTGTTCTTTCCTTCAATCATTCCAAACAGCAATGTTTTTAATTTTCTCTCATCATTCATTCTACATATATGGCCAAATAGACGTAGTTTCCTTTTGATTATTTTCTGGATCAGGTTTTCTTTTGGTTGTATCTGTAGATGTCCTCATTGTTCACTTTCTGTATCCAGCTTATTCTCAAGATATTTCTATAGCACTTCCTCTCAAATGCCAATATCCTCCTTTCAGATTATCTCAGGAGTACCCAGGCCTCACATCAATAGAGCATGCTGCTGAAGATACAGGTTTCTACAATGTGCAGTTTAGTTTGCATCTTTATAGCTCGGCTCTTCTATATTTTGTCCATGGCTTTTAAAATAGTTGTTGCTTTGGCTATTCTAATTTTTCTCTCTTTTTTGGGATCCAAGTCATGTGTCATCCAATATATGTAAAGTGTTCCACATTTTCCAGTTGAAATCTGTCTATCATAACTCTGTTCAGTAACTCCTGTTGCCCGAATATCATTGTTTTAGTTTTTTCAAAGTTGACATTTAGTCCATATCTTTTTCTTTCTGTGTATAGTGTTTGCAATGTCTGTTCCAGCCTTGCTGTGTCTTCTTCAATCAGGACGATGTCATCTGCAAAGCAGAGGTAGTTTATTCTCATGCCATTTATTGAAATGCCTCTACCTTCTTCTTTAATCTTATCTAGTGTTCTTCCCAGATGTGCGATGAAGATGATTGGTGATATTGGATCCCCTTTGTCTTGTGGCAAACCAATCTCCAGTCTCACCTGCTATTCTGATTTTTGCTTGTGCTTGGCTGTTTATATCTTTCAGCAGGTGGATCAATTTATTGTCCACACCATAGGATTCCAAGACAGCCCATGTTATATTTTGGTCAATATTATCAAATGCTTTTTGGAAGTCCACGAAACAGCAATACATATTTTTGTTCTTTCTTCAAGCTTTCTCTGCTATTAGTCTTAGTGCGAGTATTTGTTGCACTGTACTTCGATCTTGTTGAAATCCGGCTTGCTCATCCAGAAGATGTACCTCCATGTGCCCTTTCAGGCGTTCTGTTAGTATTTTCATCAGCACTTTGCCAAGATGACTCATTAATGCAATAGTTCTGTAATTGGCGAATTCTAAAGCACTGCCTTTCTTATGAAGAAAAACCAAGACCGAATTTTTCCACTCTCTGGGGGCATACCCTGATCTCCATATTTCATTACACAGCTTATGCATTTCTTTTACAACTGATTCTCCCCCGTATTTTAGCATCTCGCCTATTATGTTTTCATCTCCAGGACTCTTGTTGTTCTTGAGATGTTTTATAGCCTTATTCACCTCCTCTTCCAAGATGTCATTTTCAAAGATCTCTGCTGGTGGAGAGATTGCTTTTAGTTCTTTGATTACTTCTGTTGCAGTATCATTTAGTTGATTTTTATATAGTTCACTGCAATATCTTGTCCATCTGTGTATGATTTCTGTGTTGTCCATCAATACTTTACCATTTTCATCCTTGACTGCTACTGATCTTGTTTGCCACTTCCTATTGATATTTCTTATAAGTTTGTAGACCTCTCTAGTTTTGTGTTCTCCATAGTACTGTTCAATGTCTTTGCACTGGTCCTCCAACCATTTGGCTTTATCAAATCTTGCTGCTTTCCGTACTTCATTACATTTTTGACGGCATAACTCATCTGCTGCCTCTGAATTATCTCTTTTTAGTTTCTTTTCTCTTGTACGAATTTTAGGGTTTCCTGAGTTATCCATTTCTTGTTGATCTTTTCTCTTTCAGGAATTACTTCCTCTACTGCTTTTTTTTAGCACTGTAGTCAGTCGTTCTGCTCTTGTATTTATATTTTGTTTTTCACTTGGGGTCTTAAGCTTAGTTTCCAATATGTTCTGATATGCTGTTCTTAGCCTGTCTTCATTTAGTTTTGAGATGTCTCTAGCTTTTTGGAACTTTCCTTTGTACTTCTGTTTCAGTTGTAGTCTTATATTCGCAATCACTAAGCTGTGGTCCGAATCAATATCAGCTCCTTGGAATGATCTGCACTGTTGAACTGAGGTTCTCCATTTCTGGTCTATTAATATCAGGTCAACCATTTAATTAAATTTAATAAAATTCAATTTAATTAAATGCTGTAGTAGATTTATATATCTTATTATTCCAACACCTTAACCCCTTATGTAGGTGTGCAATTGTAACATATTATTGTCCTAAGCTTATTTTCACAACTACCACATTAATTAACATAGCGTAATCCAGCGTTTCCCAAACTTTTCTTACGACGGCACACTTCACAAATCCTGAAATTTTCACGGAACACCTTGGTTATTTTGTAATGCATTAATTAATAATTAATTAAACATCAATTAAACATAAACATCATTAAATTAATTTGTGCTGATTTTCATTGACATATCCCATTCTGATCACCAAAAATTTATAATATTATTATAAGCACTTATGAGTGAATGCAGACTTTTTCTCCTGTGTGCTGGTAGTTTCCCATCCTTTTGTATATCCTGGATATCGCTTTGTAGGCTGGTGGTGGTGGTGGATGACTCACTATCTGTTGCGTCACAAACACCTTCAATAAGAGATTTCTTAATATAAAAAATTAAAGTTCCTTGTCTCTTATTCATATTCAAATATGCAGGCCTATTACTTTTAAAAAATCATGGCACTAAGGTTTAGAAACGTTCACCCTACAACATGAACTTGCGAAGAAAGTATTCAGTATTACTATATTTGAGAAACAGATACAGACTACCTTGATCTTCAATTTCAGTGGAAAAATTTTCTTTATATCTCCTTGCTGATTGGACACTAACATTTGTAACAGATGTTATTTCTTTCAGTTTTGAGAACAGAGGATATGCCGCCCATTGCTGTAATCGGCTTGCAGGCAATTTTTATGATTGGTCATAAACAGTGGAATTCTCTTTCCTCCTCATCATCATCAAATTCCTGCCATGTTACCCTCATACAGGATATGATAGTACTACATGAAAAAAATTACATCATTACTAACTTCCTATCTACAATTTTCCTCCAAATCAGTCTGTTACTTGTTAAGACTCCAACATTATCAGATCTTATATTTCTATCGTCTAAGGCACTTTGTACTGTATCAATCCACCTATAACTTGGTCTTCCTCTGGGTCGTTTTCCTGCCAACCTGGCAGAGAACACTTGTTTTGCTAATCTTTCCTCTCCCATTCTATTTAAGTGACCATACCACCTGAGATTAGCTCTGCTAATGCATTCCTGGATGCTGACAATGTCAAGTTCTTTCCTAATATCCTCGTTTTTAATATAATATTGCCATTGATGCCATTTGTTCATGCCTATAATCTTTCTCAGGACTCTCATATCTGTGGTCTCTCGTCTTTGGTCAAGTGTTTTACTTCTGACCCAGCTCTCAGATCCATTAGTTAAAACTGGTTTGAACACTGTCTTGTATACAGCTAATTTAGTGTTCTGACTAATTTCCATATGATTTTATTCAATTGACTTCCTACCATACCAGCTTTGCTGATTCTGTTGTCTATTTCTATATTTAATTTACCGTCTTCAGTAAAAATCGTGCCTAAGTAGCCGAAATGTTTCACTTGTTCCACAGGTTCTCGATTCACAACACAGTTGACATTTTCAATGATTCTGCCTATTTTCATTGTCTTTGTCTTTTTATTGCAGACCTTCATACCATATCTATTACAACAGCTATTCAATTTAGTCAGAGAATCTTGCAGACTTGTAGCAGATTTATTTAGAAGTATAACATCATCCACATAAAGCAGAGAGCTGACATTAACATCTCCAATTTTGATATCATGTTTAATACCACTTTCCTTCATAATGTGATCCATATAGATAATGAATAACACAGGGGATAATGTACATCCTTGTCTCACACCAGATTTAACATTAAACCATCTTCCTGTACTTCCTTCAATTCTAACTGCTGACTTACAACTCAAATAAAGACTACGTATTGCTTGATATAATGCCCCATTGACACCATATAGCTGTAGCCTATTGAATAGCTTCTCTCTTGGCACCTTGTCATATGCCTTTTCCAAATCGACAAAACTTAAATACAGATCTCTGTTATATTCCCATGCTTTCTCTACTACTTGTCGTAAAGTGAAGATCTGATCCTGACAGCATCTATTTGGCCTGAATCCAGCTTGTTCTTCACCAAGCTTTTCTTCCACAATTCTTCTCAACCGTTTCTCAAGTATACTTGCATAGATCTTGCCAGGAACACTCAGTAGGGAAATACCTCTGTAATTCTCACATGCAGTTTTATTTCCCTTTTTATATATGGGTACTACGAGAGCTCTACTCCAGTCATCGGGAATTCGTCCCTCTGTCCAGGCTTTCTGAACTATGCAGTGCAGCCACTGTAAGACTCTTATACCACCATACTTCAGCTATTATACCACTCTTATACCACCGAATATCATCTACTGCTGCCTTTCCACATTTCAAGCCTTTGATGGGTTTTTCTACTTCTTTTTTAACTACTAAAGTATGGATATGTATTCCTGACTGCATGCCTGGTCAGTGTTTTTTACCACTGCGCTGTCATCACTGCTTGTTTCATTTAGCAGTTTTTCAAAGTAATTACTCCATACTTCAAGTATATCTTTTATTCCAGTTTTTATGTCACCTTTATCATCTCTAACTCCTTTTACAGCACTCTTTCCTCCATTTCTAAGCTTCTTCAACAACCTCCAGAATATTTTGCCACCTTCTTGATATTTATTTTCTATATTCTTGCCAAAGTCCTCCCATGACTTTTGTTTAGCTAGTTTTACACAGTGTTTAGCATTCTTGCATTTGTCTCTGTATTCTCTAAGAGAACAAGGTGACTTATTTGACAGGAACTTTTGATATTAACTTCCTGTGCCCACCAGGGAGTTCTGATTTTTTTATCCTTTCAGACAACCTCACCACATGCCTCTCTGGCAGAATCAATCAATGTTTCCTTCAGTTTGCCACTGAATCTCCAAGGTTTGATTCCTGTTCTCAAACTCTTTCATTTTTTCTTCAATAATCTTTGTGTATTTTAGTCTACAATTCACATCTGAGAGCTGCTCAACTTTTATTTGCTTTAAAACTTTCTTACATGTTATTCTTTTCAATATGAAATTCAATTTTATCCTGCTCAAGACTAAATAATGATCACTTCCAATTTCATTTCCTCTGTACACTCTAGTGTCCTGCACCAATGAGAAAACATCACTATCAACAATAACATAGTCAGTGAGACTTTTCTTATTCCTTGCCTCTTCTCTCCATGTGAATTTGTGCACAGTTTTATGTTGGAACATGGTGTTAGTAATAACCAGTCCATGCCCTGAGCAGAAATCCAACAGGTTCTTGCCATTATTATTAGCTTTGCTCTTTTCTCCAAATTTTCCCAAAATATTTTTGTTTGTCTCAATCATTTCCTAATCTACTCTGCTATTTAGATCCCCAACAAGGACCAATTTTTCCTTTTTCATTGTGTCAGTTGCTTTTTTTAAAGCCTCAAAAAATTCCTCCACTTCTATCTTAGTAGAACCTTCTGTGGGACCATAGGCACAAATAAGTCTCATTGTCCAGTTCCCCATTCTCATATTTGCCCACATTACTCTACTTGAGACTGTCTGCCATTCAAGAAGATTAGCCTCGTATTTTGTGTTGAATACTATGGCTCCTCCTCCTTTTCCTCGATTATCATTGCCTGAATATAACATTTTGTATTTATTGCTCAGAAAGATCTCACCAGTTTTTGTCTTTTTTGTTTCAGTCACCCCTATTATGTCGATCTGGTACTTATCTAATTCCTCAGCTAGCTCCATTTCTTTGCCATTCAGGCTTCTTATGTTGATAGTACCGATCTTTAACTCTGGTGATGTTGAGTTGGGGTTTGTTTTCAGATTTGTTCCATTAGCTGACTTTTCGCTGTTCGCCCTGGTTCCCTGGCGAAAACAATGGGGGCCTTGTTTAACCGGGCGACGCCACAGCCTTAATGAAATTTTGTCATGTCGTACCATCATTTTTTTATATTTTGGTTTAACCAATAAGAATACAATTTGGTCGGCTAAATCCCAAATTGCCAGCCCATCCTCGTTCGTTCAGTATCCAGGAAGATACCCAACAGGGTGCACCATGAGAAGGTGAGGATTGGACATTAGGTCAGAAGCCCTGGTCGGTTCTCCACATTCCTTTAAAGGCTATGTGGAAGTCTCCTCTCAGTTATACAGCTTTGACCCTTCGTGATTGTTGAAATATTTCAATGTGTGAAAATTAACGATAATTCATGAATATTTCCATGTTTAAAAACATGCCGCTTGGTCACTAACTTTTGCTACACAGATATTATTAGGCGTTCTGGGTCTGAGCTTTTCGGCATATTCACGAATATTATTCTCCTCAGAATATTTCCACTATAAAATATTTATTCATGAATAATGCTTAGAAAACTAAAATGACAAATTCCAGGAGAACTTCTCGCGGAACACTTATTCACCTTCCACGGAACACAGTGTGGGAAACCCTGGTGTAATCGAATGTGTGAAAATTGTACATAACATAGATTCTTTTATAATACTATTAATTTAAAAACAATTGTCTTGCAAAGACAACTCTTTGCAAGATAATTGTTGCATGATTGCATTGTGAAAAGTGAATCTTGCTTAACATCATGTGCTACCTACTTTCTATTTTTTGTAAATTTTATTATTTGTCTTCCCTATTAAATTATTGTTTATGGATAGTTTATATAAATTCATCCTCCATTGTGAACAGTAAATGAAAGAAAACACAAACTGAGTATGTGATGAACTGTATTGCCGCATACATTTTGATATAAATTGATACAGTATTGATATAAAGTAGACTGATAGCTTGGATGAGTAAACTTTTTTTCTATCTCATAGATTTAAGTTGTATTTCTGCAGTCCTTGGCCACTGATGTTTGGTTTTTGGTGCCTGTATTTCTGGCATTGCTATGGGTGTATCTGAAAGGATAATATGTTAGTTTCAGTGATTTGAGAAAGTCAGATTAGCTTTTCATGGCTGTGTACTGTCGAGATATTTGGTTTTTTGGCATGTGGTTTTCTTCTTGCTTTTAATGTTCATGATATTACTTGTATTTCTTATATTGAAGATTTTGCTCTTTCTTTGGCTGTTTTGGATTCTCTTGATATTTTACTTCTCCACAAAACAGGTATATTGAATTGTTTGCTTAATTATTTATAATTATTTATCATTTCTTCACTTTATAAGTGGGAGTGATATTATGGGTGATATATGCTCCTGTGTGTTTGCTTTATGTTTATTATTGTCATCTCTTTTGTTAATTTTTATTATGTTTTATTACTATATGTTTTGTATCATATGTGACATTTTGGCTATTTTTATTTTTTTCAAGCTTGATTATTATATTATTTTCTTATAATCTCTGCATTGGACTGTCACCTGATTGATATCACATGACTTCTGTTTTTTTTTTGGGAAAGCAGTGTGTTTCATACAGTTGTACCAAAAATTGAAAGACTGAGAGTGGAGGTCATTTAAAAGAAGAGAAAAGCATGAAGTAGTCATCATGGTAGTCATTAGTCCATATGGGAGTTATTCAGTCAAAATTTGAAGGAAACATTATTGCTTTCCAGTTCTTATACAAGTGGATCACTAAAGTTTATTTATGAGTTATGAACTTATTTTATTTAAGATTCTTAGTCTGCATTGTGATTTGAAACTGTTAATATGGATTTCATTATTTATTCAGTGAAGTATGTTGACACTTTCTATAAGAAAGTAAATGCATTCTTAAGTAACTGAACTGTTAAGATAGTTTTAGTAATTTTTTTCAATGAAGCTTGCTGTGACTTTCATTTAGAAAGCAAATTAAGTGTTTTGAACGAAAACAAGATATGCCGCTTTCAGCATTCTGTAATCTAGGATTTGGGAAAAATTTAACTGATTTATGTTCCTGTTATATAGGAAAAAGCAGTTTGTGTTAATTTTTGTGATTTCAAGAGAGAGTTTTCAAATCTTAGAATTTTGTCCAGATTATGTAATTAAAGTACGTACTATAGAAAAACTGGTTTCATGCTGTTTCATATTGTGATCTGAAATATTTTGATGCTTGTGCAGATATGTTATATTGATTTTATGTCAGTTGTATATATTTGTGGGAGCTTTTTTTGTAAATTAAAGATATTGTTCTTTTTGTTATAAGGATGTCTGAAGACTCAGTTTCGCACTGAGTAAAATGATTATTAAGGATAATTAGGAGGATAACTCATATATATATCTTCTTCTATGGTACCACAGCCCCATGTAGGGCCTTGGCCTCCCATTTTTGGGTTTCATAACTCACTATGAGGTGGGGTTGTTACCGCCATGCTCCACTATATGTAATTGTCTGTGAAGCGTTGTGTTCTTAAGACCGGTTTGCCTGCTTTGCAGGAGGAAAAACCCTAGATAAACTTGGGAGAAAAACCCTGCAGTCCACACCCAAGATCGGCTAACTTGGCGATGTCTGAGAAAGATCCTTAAGCTCCTCACATCAGCGATGAGAATCGAATGCAGGACACTCCTTCCCCAAAGATATGGTGTGGAGCGCATAACCATTCAGCTAACCTGCATGGACATATCATATATTCTGTGGAATATGAATATGTGTGCAAGTTTGATATGCAGTTTAGCTTCAGATTTTTCTTTTTTTTTTTTTTTAAGCTAATAGTTAGTAGTAGTTGTTTCGTATGATATAACAGCCGTGAGTCCCTTTTTACAGGCAGGTACGGCATCATCTCAATCCTCCCAAATTTTATCCGGGCTCAAAACCGTCATAGCTGACGAATAAGGCCTATGGCTGGGTCAGTATTCCTGATTGTAATCCGTGTGTGTGTTCACGAGGCCGGTTTGCCTGCTTGCAGAAAAAACCTTGATGTCCATGCCCAAGACCAGCTAACTTGGTTATGGCTGAGGATGATCCTTAAGTTCCTCACATCTACAGGAATCGAACCTAGGACACTCCTTCCCCAGGCATATAGTTGCGAAGCGCAAAGTCACTAGGCTAACCACGTGGACATTTAATAGTTAGACTACTTGGAATCATAGGAGTAATTTACAGATGGTGTAATAAAAATAAAAGATTGCATCTTCAGAAGGGGAGAGAGTAAAAATCTCTTCCCAACAAACAAAACGCTTGTTTTGTGAATGTTTCATATTCATTTTTTATTTGGTATATGATTTTTGCCATTGATCTCTATATGATCCACAGTTTTTTCTAAACCCAAATCTCCATTTTTATATTCAAATTGGTTTGAATGCTGTCTTACATACAAATATCGATTGTGCCTAATTAACTAAATGTTGTATAATGATACCAGTTAGAATACAGCTGTTTCCTGCTCATTTTCTGATTTTTGTACCAAATTTGTTAGAGCATTATTTATTATTATTTTGTTACTCTTATCAGCTTTCTACCCAGACACTTAAGTTTATTTAGGGTGACAGTGGCATGAAACTCTACAGATTACTAAATTTCTGTTTATTTATTACGCTTACAGTACCTTTACATGCTACTACCAAAAACATTTGAAGTTGATTTTTTGTTTATGAGGAGAGAGTCAGAGTACCTGAAGAAAACCAACTGTTGGAGTGAAGTCCTATTAAATCAGTGCTGGAAAAAATCAAGCAGCAGTAGAAAGTTTTTACCACCGAGTTATAAATAAAATTATAAACGGCAAGAAATTATGTTCTTGTTTTAATACTCTATAGCATATGCAGTCATTGTTAAAGGCTGCAGATTGTCAAAAATTAAAGATTTTTTGGAAGTTGCTAGTAAGTACTATGATACTGTGAAAGGCATACAGCAAGGAGCTGCAGGTAATGATCATCAGGAAGAAGGGAAATTGAATATATCATACTGGCCAAAGAAAACTGCAGCCAACTATGGAGACACAGATAAGTAAGTGTTGATGAGGGAAATCATCAAAAAGTGATGGACATAGATCACAATGTTACAAAAAGCCAAATGCTATTAGGAATTAAGTCATCTTATATCAGACAGTGAGTCATCACTGTTTGATATAAGTGATGTTAGGCAGAAGTTGTCAGGGGTTCAGTTTCTTGAAATGCTGATTTCCATCCCCCTTAGTAGAATTAAACTAGGTGAATATTTGAAAACATCATTTGAACTCAAGTGACAGTGTCATAGTGAATTGGTATCATTAAAGGATAAGGAGTCAGACTTTCCTGTGACTATGGTCATCTATATCAGCTTTCAAGCAATCTTGACCTGGTTGCCGAAGACCAGCTGTTAGGTGAATCTATGCATACCAGTGCATTGTCAGTTTCTGATGCGTCAGTCAAAACCTTGGGTCTTGATGACAATAATCCTTTATTTTCTAGTTTTGAAAAGTCATCAGAATCTACCATTTATTCTGTAGTTATAACAGATGTCAATCCAGATTACTTATTATAGATACACAGGATGAAAATGTTATCACTTCTTGTACCTGATGCCATGGTAGTAATAAAAGATCATGCAGACCATTTTGCATCTTCTACTGTTTTGACTCATATAAGCACCGAAGTATATTCATGAGATATATGATGATACATCTGGTTTGTCTACTGTTTCAAGTTTAAGTGAACATCAAGACATCACATTTAAGTGCAATCAGTCTTAGAGGAAGTTTGCCTTCTTTATACGTCCTTACCCTAATGTAACTGATAGAGGCATGGGGAGTATATTGTGCTGTACATGTTCTCCTGTGACAAAGGAACTGACATTTTGATAACTGGAATATATTTTATAATTTTGAACTGACCAATTTGTATAGCTTATCTTGCAGCATTCCAATATATTTTGATATTTTTTATGGAATAGAAGGTATTGGTGTGTGTGTGGGGGGGGGGGGGTTGAGAATGACAAATTATCTAGTAATGGATTGAGTGAGTGCATGGAATGAAAAGTGCAGAAACGCATGAAGATTACTGAGTGATGTACGAAAGAATGGTAGAGAAGAACAGGAACAAAAACAAGCAGCAGTGGGTATAAGGGGCATGAAGATTAAAAGGAAGAAATTAAGTGCGTGAAAGATGGTAGAGTTCATTAAAGTATGTTATCCAGAGTCAAAGATTAGGGATGTAACTGAGGCTGTGAAGTTGCAGAGGGATAGAGTGAGTGAGATTATTGTAATTGTGGAAACAAATGATCCATGTAGCGAAAGATTTTCTGTGAGACAGGATTTGAAAGACTTGATGATAACAGTGATAACAGATAAGAGAAGAGCGATTATAGAAAATGGAATGATATCAAGATAATGTAAAAACTTTTGTAAAGAAATGAAACTGAATATTAATTTTATGAATGTATGGGATAAGTTTGATAAAAGGAAGGAATTTTTTTTAAAAGTGATGATTTGCACTTCGGATTGGGCACATGGCATTTAGAACATTTATTGATAAAGGATAGAGTAAATTGCCAAAAACGGGGAAATTGGATTTGCTAGGGAGGCAGATGATAGATGCCAATAGTACTAAAGTCAATAATCACTGTGAATGTAGGATTAAATGTTCTTAGAAAATAAACTGTGTACAGAGTGGGCTCATTCTCACACACACAGGAAAGTTATGGGAGAAAAGGAATATTGCAGTTTATATACACTAATGTCAGAAGTATTCAGAATAAGGGTGAGAATTTTTGACATTAGTTAGTACAACTTGGCCAAAAATTATAGGAATTAGTGAGACTTGATTGACTAAGAATGATATAGTTATAGGGATAGAATGTAAGGTATACAGTATTTTCGGGGAGAACAGAGGGGACAGAATTGGGGGGGGGGGGTTGCTAATGATAGACAAAGAGTGGAAACCAAAAAGAGTAGAAGTACCTCAAGATAACAGGTATGCAGAGGGCAGTTCATTTGTGGCTGTTTGGTGTAAGATAGAGATCAACAGGATGAAATATGTAATTGGTTGCTGCTGTAATCCAGGAGGTATAAGGGAGAATGTAGATGGTATGCAGTGGCAAATTTGCATGATGAGTGAAGGCCGAGTAATTATTATTGGGGGCGGGGGTTTAACTATGGTACCATAGATTGGTAGAAGGAAGGAAGGAAATGGAGTTTATACAGTTAAGAGATAATTACCTGAGACAGCATGTAATGGAAGGACAGGAAGTTCAAGAGCATTGGATCTGGTCATAGCATCAGAGATCATATCAATAACCAATTTAATCACACTGTCTCCACTTGGGGCACTGAGTCATGTGGTCTTGACTTGTGAGAAGGGCAATTTTCTGTTAAGGGGTATACGTGAAATTACAAGGCTGGTGATTGACAAGCTTTCAGCAGCGCTATGTCATGAGAATTTGAAGGTGCATGGAAGATTGTCAAAGGGTGTTTAAGGAAAGCAGTACAGGCTGTATACCCAGATTACTCCTATCAAGTAGGAGTAAGATGGATGAATAGTATTATTATTAAGCAGAAGTTGCAGATAAAGAAAAGGTTGTGGAGGAAGTATAAAGATTAATAGGTGATCAGCATTCCTACCCATGAGCAGTACAAGTTGCTTGTACTGCTCATGGGTAGGATTTTTAGATCATCAAGATGAAATCTGTAGTAAAATTCCTTTTATTGGAAGTGCATTTAGAAATGATCACTTAAATATTCCTGTTTGAGATTATTCTTCATGCCTACTTCAGAAAATTGAAAGGAAGAGTTGTTCAAGGATATTTGCAAGTATATTAGTCAAGGCCTTTTAACATTGATTGTATTTAAGAGATAATTTGAATGGGTAAAAACAGTTAAATGCTGCAAAGGATGTTCTCATATGGCCAAGTGAAACCACAGAATTCTCAGCTAAATGCTTGTTTAGTATAGTATTTGTTGTTATTCCTGACAAATGTATTTTAACTATGAGAGTAAAAGAATTTTATTGAGCTCATAGTGAGTAATTCTTAGAATGGCCATTTAATTATTATTTGTATGTATTAAGAAGTTAGAAATTAATTTACTACTTTTAATTTCATAGAGGATGTGAAGTCAGATCTCTTTTGAGAGATGAAGAGAATTACTTAGTATACAGAATTTGTATCTGTTGTATATATTTGCAGTAAATAGTTTTAATTTGAATATATAATGAATAAGTCTGAATATAACTGCATGCTGATTTTTAATTGAGTGTACCATCATGGATACAAATCTGAAACATTTTAACCAATTAAAATTACAAATATACATATCAGTGGCATTGGTTGGGTGTGCTATTGTGTGGGTTATGCAACCCCACGTTACAAATTTCACGTCAATTTGATCGTATGCATGGACGTCCGCAGAAAATTTTCCAGGGGGGAGGGCAAAGCTTGGAGAGAAATAATTACATCAATAAATTTTTATAATTATTGATGTAATTAAATAATTACACCAATAAATGCCTTTTAGCATTTTTTATGTAATTATTTGTCAATGTCAACTATAAATATATTATTTTCATTTTACATCGATTTTAATGATCTTTAATTCTTGGAAAAAAAGTATTCAGAATTAATACAGTTTTTAGCACAATTTCATATATAAAAAAATTGACCAGCATATTTTATTACAAATCAACTAATTAATCCCAAAATCGTAAATCAAATTATTTCAGTTTAAAAGCAAAAAAAATTATAAAACTAAGAAGTAAAATAATATTAAATTACATACTTATCTTTTAAAAATGTATTTTTCTGTTTAAATTTGTTTCACTATAAATTCACACTTCACTCAGTGATTCACTAGACACAGTGCAAACGAACACTGGTCGCTGTTCACAAGAGTTCATTTTTTTCACAAATCAGAAAAAGATGAATCAAAAACAGGAACACATGCTTTATTGCTGCAATAAAACACTTTTCTATGGCTACCCCGGCCATGAGCCGAAACAGGCCAACCCATAATAAAATTTTAAGACAGAAAAAGCATCCCGTGGTCAAGGGTGTAAGGTTACATATCGCAATCACTTCTGTTATAATTTGTGGAATTTTTTACTCAATCCGGGGGTGTTCCATGTTGTCCCCCTCTCTGCAGCACAACTGTATGATTGCATTTTTATCGATGTATGAAAGTTTTGAGAGTGTATAACGCATCAGCGCTCATCTTAATTGGTCCAATGCAGTTAATTGCAAGATAACTTTGAATACTTCTGCAGTGGGGGAACAATCAGTTTTAGGATTAATTAGAAAACAACAATGAAGGATAATGCTATATTTGGTTGGTATATTTGAAATACTCAAAGATGAAAATATGTGAACCATCATTTATAAGACGTAAGAATAGGAAAGAATATACTCAAAGATGAAAATATGTGAACCATCATTTATAAGACGTAAGAATAGGAAAGAATAAGTGTGAGTAGAAATACTTTCATTAATGCTAAACAAATTATTAACATTTGTGATGTGTGTCTCCTATAAGTTGCTAGGTAGAGTGAATAGCATGAGCCTATATAAAGTCTAGACATCAATAAGTGAATTTATGATGGCATAATTAAAAAAAATAAAATAAAATAAAACTTACGAAGACAGAGAGAGAGTATTGCTGGAATAAATATGGTTTGATGGAGCAGCCAATCATTTCATTAAATTTGTTGCCCATGTTATGTGTATTTCTCTAGTTTGTGTATATTTTGTTCCATTTTCCAAGAATTTTCTTTTGTTTACTGAGACTCTGAGTACATAACATCCGATCATTATCAGAATTATCCACACGTTCGGGAATCCTACATTCCTTAGGGGTTTTTTTTTTAGTATCAGTGGTTCGTCTGTCTAATCAATCTCACATCTGCTCTTATTTTTTTGTAGATCAACAATGTCTTATAATACAGAGAATATTCATTTTTATTCAGGAAGAGATATTTTTTACTGTCTGTTGTTTCCAAAGACTAGAATAAAAATGCCTATATACCATTAAAAACTTTGCAACCTCAACAGAAACATTTAGGCTTTTTTCTCCTAATCCGCTTTCAAATTTTCAGTTCCAGAAAATGTGTAACATTTGTTTGTAATACAGCCATCATACAGAAAGCGCTCAACTCATGACAACGTTCAGTTGGATTGCTTGACACAATAACCAATCACTGATGCTAGGTGAGCCCAAAATGATAGCTCACCTAGCCACGCCTTCTCAGCGGTTTAAAAACACAATGCTAAGAATTTGACCCACTGTGCCCTCTTTACATATTTTCAAAGGCGTATGCATTTTGAAAGCACACCCAGACTATTAACACGAATGAGATGCAATGTTTACGCTTCGAAAAGTGCCCTCTTCATGAAACACTAATGCTTTGTTATCCTCATGAAGAGGGCAATGAAGTGATAGTATATTGTGTTTAATTTTAGGAATCATGCAAAGTCTGCAAACAATTAGGGGAGTTCTTTAACGGGAATAAATGCAAAAATATAATATCGGTGATACTGATATTTCGTGGATGAGCACCGCACACCTAGCCCCTGGAATATTTGCCCCTGATATATATATGTTTATGATTATTAACTGACTTAAACACCGAGAAAAAATATAAGATATTTAATAAGGTTTCACTACTAGTTTCATCGGAAATGCCGACTTCGTCAGGTGAATACAGTACCGTGGAAAAAAGATCTTAAAAATATATTGTACTTTAGACAAACACAGAGTTTAGAACAAGTAGTAGTTGTGTTTGAAATTGAGTTCAAGCGTTAGTTCTGGCATGAAGCACTTTGCATGTGAATGATATCACGAGTGCGGCAAAACTGGATTACAGCACTATGTGAATCGGTAGGCTGTAACTGAGATTGCTGTTTAGATGGGTAGGGTCGAGAGCTATTTCTTTGGATTCCAAGATATGTCTTTCTAATTCATCAGAGCATTTATGGATATTTGAAGTTAAGTTCCAGTCTATTTGATGTTGTCGTCCTTCAACATTAGAATTGAAAGAAATACAGGAAGATGATTAAATGTTAAATAAGAGGTAAGATAAGGATTTACATTATCTCCACTCTTATTCGTCATCTTTCTGAAGAGCATTACATTATGTAAGAAAGTGGCATTAAACATGGTATTAGAAATCAGAGATATCATCGCAGATGATTTTGAACTTTAAATGCATTCGATGCAAGTCACCAGGATTCTTTATTTAAACTAAATTACAGCTGTAATCAATTTGGCATGAAAATTGGCAATAAAAAGACTATGAATATATTGCAGGAACATAGAAAACTTCGGCTGCATTATCGATGGAGTACCTGTAAAATATTTCAGCTATTTAGGCACAGGTTTTAGTGACGATGACAAGTTAAATCTGGAAATAGCCAACAGGATAAACCAAGCTGGTATTGAGGGTAGCCAGTTGAATAAAAGAGAAATTAGCCAAAATCCCAAACTAACAATATACAAACCAGTTTTAATTATGGATCTGGAAGTTAGGATAGAAATAAAACACTTGCTGAATACCTTGAAACCCCAGTATGAGAGGTCTGAGAAAATTAAGGGCCTGAACAGTGAGATCAATGGCAGAATCATATTAGAAATTAAAATATTAGCAAGGACCTTGACAATGCATTAAAGAACATTGAGCAGAGCTAATCTCCTGTAGTATGGTCACTTAAACAGAATGAGAGAGGAATGGTTAGCAAAACAAGTGTTTGATGCCAAGATAGTAGGAAAAGACCGAAAGGAGGACCAAGGTCTAGACCAGCGGTTCCCAACTTTTTTGTTTCCTAGAGCACATTCTAAAATACCGATAGGGTGACGGGCACCATCTATTTTTTCAAGCAAATTTTTTGAATTCGTTTGGTAAATGAATACATACAAAGTTTACATTATAATCAAATGTTTTATCTTAAAAGTTTACATTATATAAAAATTTAAATATATAAGTTAGTGTGATCATTGGCCAGTGCTTCATAATTAGGAGAATATGATGATATTCCAGTTCTTAAACTGGAATGAACAACCTTGAATGCATGTCTACTTTACATTGTATGTGTTTAATACTTGTCATGCGTCATATAGCATGCCATGAATTGTTGCATGATTATTTCAAACTACATGGTTGAACAGCGGCAGGCACACACACAAATTGGTTGAAAGGCACCATGGTGCCTGCGGGCATAGGGTTGGGAACCCCTGGTCTAGACAGATTGATTCTATCAGAAGTGCCTTAGCAGAGTAAAATGTTAGATATGATAATATCGGAGTGCTAACAAGTAATGGACTAATTGGCAGAGAATAAAGCGTGGCTGGATAGCCAATTATATAAGACATTGCTCCATATTGCTTCTTGGAACATGTATCATATATAAGACATTGCTCCATATTGCTTCTTGGAACATGTATCATAAGACACAAAAATGTCCTCACTTGGGTGATAGACTTTTGAAAAATGGTCAATCAGTAACTATTATTATCTCTACCTTCAGCACCCACTAAAGTTAACCTTCCAAAGTCATGTAACAAAAGAATTATTTGGAATTCTCTTTGACATGCTTGGCTGAGGTCTTTGCATAATCTGATTTAGCCTTCCTTACCATGCTGGATACTACCACTCATCCATCTGTCTACCTAATTGATTCTCCTGATCTTGGGAATACGTTCTGATAGTGCTTCCTTCAGATACCCACTGACTATCTCCCATGCACTACTAACATCTTTCTCTTGCAATTTCTTGTGCCATGGGATGGCACAAGAAACTGTAAACTGCTTCTGAAGCTTCTTATGATCGCTTACCCTGTAGTTCACAAAGACAACTACCTTGTTTTCTCTTAAGAGCAAAAGAAAAATCCACAAATTTTGCAACCTCCCAAGTCAATACTGCATGATCACTCTCACCAATTGGAGGTAACATGGACACTTTTTTTTTAATATTGGGCCCATATACAAGGTTGGCTGGTCAATCTATAGTGGGTTGGGAAATACGTCAGGGCATAGACTGTTCCACAGTACTGCAGTAGCAGGAAAAGAAACTTGTTCTGTGGGTTTCAAGGTGTACTGCGAAAGAATGTTGGGTGGCACTGTTTCAGATGAACATTCCATGGAAATATTTATAGAATATACAAATTGCAGAGACAAGCATCTGTGTGAAAGCGAGAAGAGTAAGTTGGTGAAAGATGGGTCATTTATCAGTCTAATTGCTCTCCTCTGTATTGAGTAGCATTTTGAGGGAGCTTTTATGTGAGAGCAGTATTTGATAGCTGGACAGATTTGTGATTTGTATAATGTTAACAGCTGTTTAGAGGTGAAGTAGCATCGTGAGCAAAAGAGAAAACCTAGTTTTTTTGGAAACTGAGAATGCAATGGTTGTGATGTGACACTTATGAATATAGGTCTTCTGCATCTATGAATCCCTTCAGTTATATGCTGTTTCAAGTAATTATCTTTTAGAATGTGTACGAATTCCATTTCCTTCTTACCACATGATCTTTTCAGTCTATCTCTTCATAGTTAAAATAACCCATAATAATTACTCTACCTGCATTGATTTGCTGATGCATGTCTTCTATATCACCCCTTATACCTCTGGTCTCTAGCAGCAACCAACTGGATATTTTGTTCCATTGATCACTATCTCACACCAGATATCAAATAATTACCTCCCATTCACATGCCTATTATCTTGATATCCTTTTTTTTTTTTGACTATATTTCTTCAGCTATCATCACTACTACTCTTCCCCCTTGTTCTATCTTCTCTATCCTCCCTGAAAATACTATACCCGTCACATTCAATTCTAGTAACCACTGCTGTCAGCCAAGTTTCACTAATGCCTATAATTTTTGGCGAGATTGTACTGACTAATGCCAAAAACTCTTTATTTCAAATGCTTCTTGCATTAATATACAAAAATTCCCCTTAGTTCTCAAACCACCTTTACACCTTATATTTACACCTTATATACATTCTAGTAGTTCCCTAGAATGTATATAAGGTGTAAATTAGAATTAATAATTATAACAAAAATCAGTATGGGACTATTCATAATAGTCCTGATTTTATCATTTAATATAATATTAAGATACTGATTTTATCTGCTCTATTCTCCAAATTATTCCACGATAAAAGGATCACTTAAAACACATTCCCTACATAAGCCTCTTCCTTACTCTCAATCATATCAATTTTAGTTTCCCTGCCCAAATACTTCAACTTGCTCAGAAAATCGCATCCTTTTCAAACACTTATGACCGTCCATGTTCAAATGCAACTCATCTTTTGGATACAGCTCTCTTTTGCCATCAAACACACTTCGAACAACATATTTCAGACCTCTTTTTCTGCACACTCTAGCAATCATATCATTCATTATTACTGCTCTTCTATGTAACTCATAGTTAAAACGAGGCAGCACATTCACTATCCTCCCTTTGACAATTTTCTTCTTCATGATATTTAACATAGTTCTTAAATCTGTTGTCATCTGATTAATACTACCTCTCAGGTCATTTGTGCCCACCATCATGATCCTCTTTTCTACAATGTGCCTTCTCTTTATTGCTAAAGTCAGTCTCTCCACTGTTCCACTAAACAAATGCTCCTCAGGCATTCTGTTCTCCATATCCTTAATCATTGAATCACCATATATTATACCCTCAATTAATATAATATATAATTGATTTTATAATGTAATAAAAAATCTATTGTAAAAAACATAAGTAAACTGATAGATTTTTTTTTCAGTAAAGTCCATCTATCCAGAATCCTGAAATAAGTTGCATGTAGGCAGTATTTTCATAATGCTACTCATGGGAGAAAATGACAGATTTGAGTATGTGGTTTGCAAGACAAAAGTAATGTCCAAATTGACAAACCATACTATTTCTGGCTTCTGTATTAGAGAAAATTGCTATTCATTAAGTGATATTTTAAATCATATTTATGTATCATTACTTGATATGAAGTGAAGGAAAAAAAATCTCCTTTTTATTCATTTATTGTTTCATTTCAGTTAGAGCAGTATTTTCATAATGCTATCCATGGTAGAAAATGGCAGATTCGAGTATGTGGTTTGCAAGACAGAAATAGTGTCCAAATGGCACTTGAAACTTTGGTTGATCTCATGGCTTACTCAGAATAATTTCTGCAAAGCAGACAGGAAAAAATAGTGATTTCAGATGAAACAAATTAAATATAACTAGAAATGACTTTGTTGTTAAATCAAAGAAATTTGCAGTGCAATACACCTGTATGGTATTATTAAAATTATTGAATATACTTCATGTGGTAGTTTAAAAATCTTTCTTTGTATTTTCTCATGTAATATGATGAGTGACTCATTTCTGAATGAAATATAATTTGTTATCTAAGATAAGATATATTTTCTAATATAAGTCAGCTCATCTCTCAATGTGTGTACGTATTGTGTATGTAAGAATTCTCTCTCTCACATTTAGTCAGCTGGCAGTAGTAGACATCAGTTATGAATAACAAATTACACAAAAACGTTAATTGTATTGTTTCAAGTGACTAGATGCTGGAGAGTTTTTCAGTCTACATTATATATTCATACATTAGCTTGAATTCTATCAATGTTGGTGCACTCACAGCCCACTCTGCATCGCATCATTTTCAGTACAAAGAATCTGCTGCTCACAATACCCTTAGACAATTTCCAGTAATAACATTCTAAAGGAAGTATGCTATATTAATCTCACTATAATAAATTATTCCTTTGGTCAACAAAAATTTGCTATAGTGAGAGTTGATTGTATATTTTCTCGTAATTTTTTTTTTTTTGTTAAAATTTTAAAATGTTAAAAAATATTTTGTTTGATAAAAAGCTATTTTGCTAATTTATTATATTATAAGTCATGCATGATTATCTTTAGCACATTGCAACTTGATGATTGCTCATTTTAAGTTTTGCA
Organism: Typopeltis vanoorti; assembly: GCF_054136105.1. Lineage (NCBI taxonomy): Eukaryota > Metazoa > Arthropoda > Arachnida > Uropygi > Thelyphonidae > Typopeltis > Typopeltis vanoorti. Next base: position 25,053,092 of record NC_143560.1, on the reverse strand, counting down.
AAATAAAGCCAACTTTGCATCCCAGCAAACAATGTTATAATGAACTCTTTAAACTTGCCAAATAGCTTCAATTAGCATTGATGCAGTTCTGAAGAAAGTTCACTATAGCAAACTTTATATGACTATAATAAGCTTTTCTTTTGGTCCCTGCCAATTTTTTGTAGTGATAGTGACATGTGACTATATGATGAATTTAAACGAGAATTTACTATATAAAGATATTAGTTTCACGATTACAGTACTTTCATAAACTATGCTTGATGCATGGGGAAAGAAATGTCAACTGAAGGATTAATTTTGAACATGAGGACATTACAGGCATTCATCAAATTCCTGATATGCACACTTAATTGAGCGTATTATGATAGTACTACATGAACAGTTTACATTACTTTCTATCATGATTTTTACTCCAAATTGTGTGATATATGTCAGCTCTAATATTTTGTTGTCTTCTAAGGCACTTATAACTGAATTAACCCACATAGATATTATTTAGGTAGATAATATCTAGATAGATATTATAACACCTGGTTTTATTCCTGCTACCTGGCATCAGACACCTGCTTTTCTAATTTTTTCTTTCCCTTGCTGCTTCATAGAGTTCCCCTTCAATATTTAACTATACAGTCTACTCACTATAGCAAACTTATAAAACTGAAGGAATAATTATGACAAGTATGCTAATGCAGTGAATTTCCTTTAGAATTAGAACTGATGCTACACATATCGGGAGTTTTAAAGTATGTTCATATGAGTGGCAATTGCTATGTGCAAGAGTCATCTATATCAATAAAAGGCTGCTATGAAATTTTGCTAATTACTCCTCCCTAATTTATAACACAGAATAGTTACTTTTAAAAGTTTATTTTCTAAGTTACTTTTATTTTTAAAATTAAACTTATAAAGTGGTGCCAGTTAGCTCCTGTTGCATGTTTTTTTTTTGATAATTCTCCAGCATTTTGCTAGCATAAAAATAAAAAATTGAAGTATTCCTTTTATTTGTAAGACAAATTTGATTGATAGGATTAGGTAGATGATCGAGAATCACACGAAAAGTGGATGAGCTCAAAACAGATTCAGATTAAAGCTTCTTGGTTGGAGATTTCTATAAATGCTTAGAAGAAAAAAACTGATATTTTGATACACATCATGAACTGGTTTAGGAGTTAGTCGAACTTCCATTTCTGGTACATACTACTGTAATATCTGCTTTCACAATACTTGTTTAACCTATGCTTGGAAGAACAATGAGAATGGACAAAATTTAGATCATATAAAATATACAGATGATATACTATTGTTTACAGATAATAATCATCATTTTCCATTATGGTTTAAAAGTAAGAATACAGTTTTGTCAGCTAAATCCCAAATTGCCGGTCCATCCTTGTTCATTCAGTATCCAAGAGGATACTTAATGGGGTGCACCATGAGAAGGTGAGGATGTACATTAGGTCAGAAGCCCTGATCAGTTCTCTGTATTCCTTAAAAAGTTATATGGAGGTCTCCTCCCAGTTTTACAGTTTTGACTCTTAAGCACCTCCTACAGATAATGATGAAAGCTTAAAATTCATGATTGAAATCTTACATAAAAGCAGTAAAGACTGTGCAGCAATGCAAATATTAGTAAAACTAGAAGTACAATGGCAAACTGGAACAGGTTAAAAAAAAAAAAAAAAGATCAATTACATAGGCATATTGATCAGACATGCTAAATTATGAAGAAACTATTAAACAGAATAAATCTAGGATAGCCTACTATGACCAAACTTACAAATATAGTAGGCCCCCGTATCCGTGCGGTTTGGTTCCATCATCTTCTGCGGATAGTGAACCACTAGTGAGATTTTTGCACATATATAGCAAAATTGAAGCAGAAAATTATTAATAAATTGACTTAGTCTCCTGCACTAGGACTATATGGTTCTTTAGTGAATATGTTATGTAGTTAATATATAATGTATACACTAAATTGTATGGCTAAATAAATAATAAAGAGAGTTATTTTTTTTTTTATTAAATGAGGTAGTTTATAGACTATCACTTCGCTGGTACTATCCAAGGATGCTATCTACCACATTTGGGCACACGTTTCATTGCTCCTCGATAATAATATTACATATTTATTTAAAATTATCATGAAACAATTTTTACGTCTTTAGAATCTACCTGGAGCAATGGGATGTGTGCCCAAATGCAAAAGAAAGCACCCTTGAGTAGTACATGTGAAGTGGCAAACCAAAAAAATTGCCTCATTCAATAAAACTGTCTTCAGACAAATAAAATTTAATCCACAATTATGTAGAACGAAATGAGAAAATATGCCAATGAAAATGTAATTGTTAAAATCTTAACATTTTTATTCTTATTAGGAGGAATCAACTGAGATCAGAACACCTCCTTGTGTTCAGCAACATATTTATTCATATTCCGAACCTTTGGCATTTGGAAGTTAGGTAGTAATGGCTGACACACTGTCATCATTAATGAATAGAGAATGTCTTTACAAAGAATGTATCACAACACTTAACAATTGTGAATTACAATAAAGAAGATGGAAATTATTACGACTATCAGAATCTAGTAAATCATCAATCTCAAATGCTTTGCATTTCATTTTAACATATCAATATCAGGCAGATGGCAAATGCTGATCATACATGTTACAAAACCAAAACTAATAATATGCTAACATAGAGAAACAATTGTAAAAATATTCATAATTGTAAATTATGATTATTTTTACAATTTTATATAGAAGACCTTTGTACAAACTCAAAGGGATAGGTATATGCAAAATGGACTTATGACAAGAATAGGAGAATGGCTAGCTAACAGGCATCAGAGAGAAACATAATGATGATGCTAAAGTCTAAGGGGAGGATGATCAGTCAGCTATATCACATTTTGTATTGTAGCCATTGTTTTTCATCATGTACATTAATGATATTGGGTTTTGGTGTGGATGCAAAACTTAGGAAGAGTGATGGGGACATCTGAATAAACTGGCTCTGTGGAAAACTGACAGTAACGTCTATTCGTTGTTATGCATTTTTGATTAAGAACACTCCAGAGTATTTTATTAATGGTAATTTGCTAGAAATTGTAATTGAAGATAAGAAACCTTCAAATGATGTTAGACAGGGAGTTAAATTTAATTTAAGAGCCATTTTGCTAAAGTGGTTGTCATAAATAAAGCAATGTTAAAAAGGAAATTCTTCTGCCATACAAGCTTTGATAAGCCCACATTAGAATTTACAATTGATAAGGAGACTGAAAAGATCCCACCAGGTAACCAAGATGATATGAGGCCTATCGAATTGTGCATATGAGAAGATGCTGAAATATGTGGTTTTTAAAGTTTCAATAATAGATGGACGAGAGGGAATATGATAGAAACATAATCTTGTAAGGAGATCTTTCAGCATAGACACAACTGAGATGAGATTTTAGCTCATGGCAGGTGAGGAGAGAACTCAAAGTCTCTGAAGCCAATTAAGGGTGGGTGGATTAGGAAGCATGACATCTAGATTCTGGCATGTGGTTAGTCTGTGTAATGGGCTACCAATGGATGTTGTGAGTGCATCTTCTGTGAATATTTTCAAAGATATATATATATTTAGCAATGGATGATCTAGAAGAGGTCCTTGCTGGAGGAGCCTATATTATAACATGGTAAAACATTAATTTTTTTTTAACAGTTCAGTAAAGAACAGTTGCATTCAAATATCATCAGTGCTACTTCTAGTCCATCCCCAGTTACAACTGATATATTTCTTTACCCCCCCCCCCCCATCCCATCCACCAATGATCTTCCATAACAATTCCCAACCTCCACTTGCTTTATATAGTATAGTATTTATTCTTTATTTAGCAAGAATATATATAAACAAATATTTGGATAAGATTGTAACATATATAGTACAGGGTGGCCCATAAGTCATGGAGCATTCAGTAGAAAGAGCCCATCTTTGTGAAGCCTAAAACGGAAGGCATTTACATAATCTAGTTCTTCATAACTAATTTAAAAAAATCTATTGGTGAAAGACCCGCCCTTACTATGGCATGTTCCATGACTTGTGGGCTGCCCTGTAGTACTAATAAAAGTTCCTTTTTTAAAAATTATATGTTCTAGAAAAGAAAATGAGTATGCACACTGCAGGTATCCAAACAATCCACTCTGAAAACTTAGAGCAATTAGCTATGTACTTTTGTACATACGAAGGGTTGTTTGAAAAGTTTGGTAAAAAAATAAGTTAAACATTTTTTTTTTTTTTGAAAAAATGACCTTTATTTCTCAACATTTGATGTCTACACATTTGGTCCAATGAGTTTCCAATTTTTTCATCCCATCTAAAAAGTAGGATTTGTCAAATTGTGCAAAAATAGTTGACAGCCTTGATGACATCCTCGCTCAAAGAAAATTTTTTCCCACCGAGCCAAATTTTTAAGTTTGGGAACAAGAAGTCACACAGGACCAAGTCTGGAGAATACGGTGGATGTGGAACCAATTCTAACCTCAGTTCATGCAACAAAATTGAATCTGCCATTGACAGCAGATGTGTGGGACGGTGCATTGTCTTGATGAAAGAGCACTTTTTTTGTGCACCAATCTTGGCCGTTTTTTCTTCAGTTCTTTTAAATGGTCCAACTATGACACATAATAAACTCCTGTTATTTTCTTACCCTTTTCCAAATAGTCTATCATGATAATTCCTTGGGAATTGCAAAAAACAATGGCCGTCACTTCCCAGCTGACAAAAACAGTGTTCGTGCTTTTTTCAGTGTTCTTACATCAGGCATTGTCCACTGTTTTGACTGCTGCTTGGACTCAGATGTGTAGTGGTGGATCCATGTTTCATCTACAGGCACGAATTGATGCAAAAAATCCTGCAAATTGCAATTAAACTTTGCCAAACAATGTGTTGAAATGGCTTTTTGCATTCGTTTTTGATCGACAGTCAACAATAGCACACACAACTTTTTCATGTGTAATTTTTCGTGCAGGATATTATACACCCATTCAGTCGAGATGTCTACAATCTCACTCTGCGGTCTTCCATAACGATGCCATGGATTTTGTCAATCATTTCCTTTGTAGTGACCTCAGTCGGGCATCTGGAGCGTGCTTTATCTTCGGTGGAGTTACGGCCACGTTTAAACTCATTTATCCAAAAATTAATAGTCTTTAATGCTGGTGCAGAGTTCCCATCAACTGCATCTAACTCGGCTTTGATCTGTGCGGCCGTCCACTTCTTCAGATAAAAGTGTTTTATCACTGCACAAAACTTGTTTCTCTCCATTTTTATGAAAAATGCGAACACTGTCATTTTAAATACATTTTGGAAAGAAAGGTCATTTTAAATGTTTGCCAAATGAGAACTACGCATCGCACATGGTTAAAATTTTGCCAGGGGTCATGAAAAAGATGATACCTGCCAACACTGGTATAAATGAACAAATCGTGTTGCCATCTATTTGAAATTTACCAAAACTTTTCAAACAACCCTCGTACAGCAGCCAAATAGGTGTCACCATCACTTTGCAAGACACTCTAAAGTCAGTCATGAAAGCAGAAAAAGTGTATAGAAAGTGAGGGAGGCTTAACTCAGTGTCCCAGTTTTGGTAGCATTTTGAGCCAGGAAACCAGGATGAGAGTTCAGTTAATCAACCATAATCCGAGTCCCTGTTATAAGTATGTAGCGTACAAAAATGCTGCAAGACTTGTATAGCAGTATAACTCAGTATAGCAGCAGAACAATGTAGTTTAAAGGAACCAAGATTTTTCACCAGTCACAGGTTGTTGAAGTGTAGTAGCATCACTGGAAAACTAAGTGTAAATGTAACTGTTGGTGGCCTCGATATGCAATTTATTAAATTTAAGAAAATTATCAGCATGGTGTTATCATTTATGTCTATCCCAAAGAACTATCATTTTAGTATAACCTACTATGTGATTTGAAGTCTTTTTGATATCACCACAGAACTGAATTGTGGCTTCATAGCAATGATTCATTATTTGGGTCATGGGCATTTGCTGCACTAATCTCTATCTATATTTGAATTGTATATGTTTCATTAATGCTGCATGGTGTGATTTTTCATGTGTGGCTATTAGCAGAGCATTAACAGTTAATGTGTAAATAGCATAAGTGGTATTGTTTGAATTATTATTTACACTAATTCTTAAGTACATTACTAAAGTTGCATGTTATTTACATGTTTGTTAGTTATTATTGCACACGAACCTCCATGGAGTGTGTAGGCTTATCATGGGAGACAAAAATCATCTACACGGTATCTATTGTGCCTCTCATTGAGAGATAAGGAACTCACAACTGACTCTGACAACCCAATTCAACTCATTCACCACTCTACTATAAAAAAAATACCTAGTTCTCACACCTTTGCTAATCAGGTTCTTACTCAATTTCAAGGGATAATTTCTTTTTCTGCCTCTTCAATCTAAGTGCTCAAATATTTCCTATCCATAAATCCTGTAAAACCCTTTTAGTAACCTAATGTTTCTATCAGGGGTGCTTATGGTTCAAAGCTGTATAACTGAGAGGAGACCTCCACATAGCCTTTAAAGGAATGTGAGAACCGACCAGGGCTTCTGACCTAATGTCCAATCCTCACCTTCTCGTGGTGCACCCTGTTGGGTATCTACTTGGATACTGAACGAACGAGGATAGGCTAGCAATTTGGGATTTAGTCGACCAAATTGTATTCTTATTGGCTAAACCAAAATAAAAAATGATGGTACAACATTACAAAATTTCATTCTGGCTGGGACGTCGCCCGGTTAAACAAGGCCCCCATTGTTTTCGCCGGGAACCAGGGCGAACAGCGAAAAGTCGGCTAGTGGAACAAATCTGAAAACACACCCCAATTCAACATCACCAGAGTTAAAGATCGGTACTATCAACATAAGAAGCCTGAATGGCAAAGAAATGGAGCTAGCTGAGGAATTAGATAAGTACCACATCGACATAATAGGGGTGACTGAAACAAAAAAGACAAAAAATGGTGAGATCTATCTGAGCAATAAATACAAAATATTATATTCAGGCAATGACAATCAAGGAAAAGAAGGAGTAGCCATAGTATTCAATACAAAATAGAGGCTAATCTTCTTGAATGACAGTCAGTCTCAAGTAGAGTAAAGTGAGAAAATATGAGAATGGGGAACTGGACAATGAGACTTATTTGTGCCTATGGTCCCACAGAAGGTTCTACTAAGGTAGAAGTGGAGGAATTTTTTGAGGCTTTAGAAAAAGCAACTGACACAATGAAAAAGGAAAAGTTGGTCCTTGTTGGGGATCTAAATAGCATAGTAGGAAACGACTGTGAGACATACAAAAATATTTTGGGAAAATTTGGAGAAAAGAGCAAAGCCAATAATAATGGGAAATATCTGTTGAATTTCTGCTCAGGACATGGACTGGTTATTACTACCACCATGATCCAACATAAAAATGTGCACAAATTCACATGGAGAGAAGAGGCAAGGAATAAGAAAAGTCTCATTGACTATGTTATTGTTGATAATGGTGTTTTCTACCTGGTGCAGGACACCAAGTGTACAGAAGATTTGAAATTGGAAGTGATCACTATTTAGTCTTGAGCAGGATAAAATTGAATTTCATATTGAAAAGAATAACATGTAAGAAAGTTTAAAAGCAAATAAAACTTGAGCAGCTCTCAGATGTGAACTGTATACTAAAATAAACAAAGATTAGTGAAGAAAAAATGAAAGAGTTTGAGAACAGGAATCACACCTTGGAGAAAGCCTTGATTGATTCAGTTAGAGAGACATCTGGTGAAGTTGTCTGCAAGGATAGAAAAATTAGAACTCCATGGTGGACACAGGAAGAATACAGAGACAAATACAAGAATGCTAAACACTGTGTAAAACTAGCTAAACAAAAGTCATGGGAGAACTTTGGCAAGAATATAGAAAATAAATAGCAAGAAAGTGGCAAAATATTCTGGAGGTTGTTTTAGAAGCTTAGGAATGGAGGAAAGAGTGCAGTAAAAGGAGTTAGAGATGATAAATGTGACATGACAACAGGAGAAAAAGATATCGTTGAAGTATGGAGTAATTACTTTGAAAAACTGCTAAATGAAACAAGCAGTGATGACAGCACAGTGGTAAAAAACACTGACTAGGCATGCAGTCAGGAATACATATCCATACTTGAAATAGAAAAAGCCGTCAAACGCTTGAAATGTGGAAAGGCAGCAAGAGTAGATGATATTTGACCAGAAATGCTGAAGTATGGTGGTATAAGAGTCTTACAGTGGCTGCACTGCATAGTTCAGAAAGCCTGGACAGAGGGACGAATTCCTGATGATTGGAGTAGAGCTCTCATAGTACCCATATATAAAAAGGGAAATAAAACTGAATGTGAGAATTACAGAGGTATTTCCCTACTGAGTGTTCCTGGCAAGATTTATGCAAGTATACTTGAGAAACGGTTGAGAAGAACTGTGGAAGAAAAGCTTGGTGAAGAACAAGCTGGATTCCGGCCAAATAGAGGCTGTCAGAATCAGATCGTCACTTAACGACAAATAGTCGAGAACGCATGGGAATATAACAAAGATCTGCATTTAAGTTTTGCTGATTTGAAAAACGCATATGATAAGGTGCCAAGAGAGAAGCTATTCACTACGCTACAGTTATATGGTGTCAATGGGAGATTATATCAAGCAATACTTAGTCTTTATTTCAGTTGTAAGTCAGCAGTTAGAATTGAAGGAAGTACAGGAAGATGGTTTAATGTTAAATCTGGTGTGAGACACTGATGTTCATTATCCCCTCTGTTATTCATTATCTATATGGATCACATTATGAAGGAAAATGGTATTAAACATGATATCAAAATTGGAGATGTTAATGTCCGCTCTTTGCTTTATATAGATGATGTTATACTTCTAAATAAATCCGCTACAAGTCTGCAAGATTCTCTGACTAAATTGAATAGCTGTCGTAATAGATATGGTATGAAGGTCAGCAACAAAAAGACAAAGACAATGAAAATATGCAAAATCGTTGAAAATATCAACTGTGTTGTCAATGTAGACCCTGTGGAACAAGTAAAACATTTCAGCTACTTAGACACTATTTTTAGTGAAGATGGTAAATTAAATATGGAAATAGACAACAGAATCAACAAAGCTGGTATGGTAGGAAGTCAATTGAATAAATTTATATGGAATAAGAGAGAAATTAGTCGGAACACTAAATTAGCTGTATACAAGACAGTGTTCAAACCAGTTTTAACGTATGGATCTGAGAGCTGGATCAGAAGTAAAACACTTGATCAAAGACTAGAGACCGCAGATATGAGAGTCCTGAGAAAGATTAGAGGTGTGAACAGATGGCATCAATGGCAATATCATATTAAAAATGAGGATATTAGGAAAGAACTTGATATTGTCAGCATCCAGGAATGCATTAGCAGAGCTAATCTCAGGTGCTATGGTCACTTAAACAGAATGGGCAAGGAAAGATTAGCAAAACAAGTGTTCTCTGCCAGGTTGGCAGTAAAACGACCCAGAGGAAGACCAAGATATAGGTGGATTGATACGGTACAAAGTGCCTTAGACGATAGAAATATAAGATCTGATAATGTTGGAGTCTTGACATGTAACAGACTGATTTGAAGGAAAATTGTAGATAGGAAGTTAGTAATGATGTAATATTTTTCATGTAGTACTATCATATCCTGTACACCCCTTGAGGGTACATGGCAGGAATTTGATGATGATGTTTCTATCACAAAGTCTCAATCTATTATCATGGGAAGCATTACACAAACCACTTGCCTCTGGATACTCTTCACCACTTCCCTAACTCCAAGAAAAACAGGTGAGCAGACCTGAGCGCAATAATCTAGATGTTCATGTATGAAGGGCTTATAAAGAGGAATGATAACTACCTTATCTCTGATTGTGTGTTCTTCAATAACCAAGTAATCCTCTGAGCTATCCTGGCCACCTTAGCAACTTGCTCTCTAAACTGCAATTCTCTATTAATACCCCCAAATATCTAGCTTCATCAATGCAAAGATTATACTGGGGTGAAAAGATTATTAGCACAGCTTATGATCTTTTCATCTCAAAATGCATAACTGTACACTTTTACACATTAAAAGGGCATCCATTATCTTTTTCCCATACTGTCAGCCTATTTAAATCATTCCAAGCATCATCGACAAACAACTGAATATTTTCCTTAAAATCATTCCTTAATATAATTTTAAATGTATAAATTAAACAGTAGTAATCCAAGAGTAGAGCCCCGAGGCACAATGCTAAACATCTGCTTTCTCCTGGATTCTGATCTTCTACATATTATTATTAAGAGAGACCTCCAGGGAGTCAGAGACTCATCGAGAGAGGCCACATTCTACACCCACCAGCTATCATACTGATTCTTTAATTCATTCACAGTGTTTGCACTCACAACATAAAATGGCAATCCATTCCAATCACGCACCACCCTATGAGAGAAAAAACTAGTCCTTATGCCCTTCATTCTCAGCTTCCAAGGATGCCCTCTCGTCCTTTCCCCACCCTCCATCAATTGAAATCCTGTATGACCCTTTCAGAAATTTGTAAATCTCAATCGTATCCCTCCTCTGTCTGCAGTCTAAAAATTCTCAATCGTCCTAATACTGAGTATTCCACAATCCTGATATCATTTTTAACACTCACCTTTATACTCTCTCCGGTATATCAGAATTGCAACGGAGACTAGACCTGCACACAATAATCCAAGTGAGGTCTTATCAAGGCCTTGTAAAGAGGAGGCCAAATACATCCTTATCTTTATATGTGAATGTTCGTTTTAATTGCAATTATCTTTTGAGTTGTATTTGCAATCTTTGCCACATGACCCATGAACTTCAACTTCTTATCTATTATCATACGAAGATCACTTCCCTCATCAATTTCTTCTAGCCTACTCCTACCAATATAATATGACATTGGATATCTATCTAATTACGCCGAAGTGAATGACTTTACATTTACTGACATTGAACTCGCACCCATTTCCCCATGCCCACAATTTCAGCCCATTCAAATCATTCTGCAAGTACTGTATATACTGTACTGTACTGTATATCTTTGCATTATCAGCAAATAGCTGTATGTCGTTTTTCTAATTCTTCCCAATATCATTAATAAATTGAACATCACTAGCACCTTAAATCTTGCAGACTCACGTCCCCTGTAATACCACTTTTTATATCTGTCAGTCAGCCATCCTCTTATCCATGCTAATATTCTATAACCTAGACCCATTTTCTCAAATTTATGCAGCAGTCTGCCGTGCTGCATTCTGTCGAAAGCCTTAGCAAAATCCAAAAGTATCATGGTGTATCCATTCCCCTTGTCTAGTTCAATAGTAACACTGTTATAATGTGAGCAAGTTGCTAAAACATGACCTTCCCTTAGTAAACCTACGTTGTTAATTGCAAAGTAGAGATTCACTATCAACCCATTTCTGAATGAGAGCCCTAACCAATTTTTCAATCTTCACCACCATTCCTAAGTTAATAATCAGTCAATAGTTGGATACATTGGTTCTTTGCACCCCCCATCTGCAATGGAATTACCATACATTCCTTCCATTCCTGTGGAATCTTCCCTGTTCTCAGACTCATATTAAACAGCCTGGTCAAAGGAATGGCCAGTTCAGCTGAACACTTTTTTAGCATGTGCTGATATCCCATCAGTCCTCCTTATTGCTGAATTCTTATTAAATTTGTGCAACAGCTCTAATACCTCATCCTTGTACACCTGCATTTCTTCATCTAGTGAAGAGGTAACAGTGAGCTCAATGTTGCATACACCAGGTTGATATCTTTTAACAAAATGGGCACTCATTAACTGAACAACCTTTTCTGCATCGGTAACCCTCATGCCATCAGAATTTAGAATACTTGCAGCATATTGATAGAATTCTTGTGGGTTGTCTTTAGCAACCAGAGCCAGTTATTTTTCATACTCAAACTTTGCTTTCTGTACAACAGTTGCGATTATTCTAACCTGCTGCTTATAACGTTCATAACAGGCGTCATCCTTAAGCACACAGTATTCCTTCCACATCATCCTTTTCTTACGAATCTCTTGCTTAATAAGATTATACATCCATTTGACTCCTCTATTTATTCTTCGAACTCTTGGGACACATTCTGATATCACATCATTCAAGTGTTGTTTAAATGCTTCCCATGCACTCTCGATATTCTTTCTCCAGCAACCGATCCCATTCCACTGGACTCAGTATACTCCTCACAGTTGGTCATAATTTCCTGCTTTGTAGTTCAGCATGTAACCTTTTCTGAATGGAACATTCATAAACTTAGTAACTTCCCAAGTGAGTACCACATGATCACTGTCACCAACCAGAGGCAGAATAGTTGTCTTTAACTGAAATGCCTTCTGACACTATAATTAAATCTAACACTATTTGTCCTCGAGTTCCTTCTGTTACATGTTGCTTGAGGAAGTTGTCCTGCAACAGCTCAATAAATGCATTTTCATTCTTCTCATGAGATTCTACTGCTACCCAATCGATAATTGGATAATTAAAGTCTCCCATTATGATTACTCTATTCCCGTTCATCTTTTCTATTTGGTGATGCATTTCTTCATCACTAGCAACCGATCCACCAGGTCTGTATCCAATTAGTCTTGTTAGATTCCACTTCACACCAGATTTCTTCAAACTCACTGCCACATGAAATATTGTTAGTATTACTACAATCATAGGCCTCAACTCTAAATGGATTCATGTCATCCAATATCATTAACAGCATGCCACCTCCTTTCTATCCTACCCTAAAAATATTGTACCCTTGACACTCGATACCAGTTATCTGGTTTGATAGCCAGGTCTCACTAATACCTACAATCTGAGGTTGCAAAATATTGACGAAGGCAACAAACTCTATCCCTTTGTTTCTAATACTCCTGGCATTTGTGTATACAGACATAATGATCTACCTGTTTATTTTTGTGTCTGCAGTCTGCCTGACGCAGTTGGACAACTTGCAGATCTCTATTATTCTCTAATTACTCTATTACTCATTGGCATCTATCTATCAGCCACCCTCATATCCACATCTCCAATTTACATATGCCTTTGCAAAATACATCCATGTAAGCAGTTTATGACATCAGAATAAATGTTTATTGTCAATGTTAAAATGTTATAAGTTTTTTTATAATATTTTATTTAAAGTATACAATAAAAAATCGTAATAAATTAAACTATTAATACTGTATTTAAATTTGGATGATCACTTTGCTTGACGAAACAGAAGGCAGAACTGCAAATAAGATTTTTTTTTTTTTTTTTGTGGAAACTTTGCAAGCAGATAGAGCAATACATTTATGCAACTTCCACTCACAAAAGGTTAAAAACTTACAGTACAGGTACTGTTGGGAGATAAGATTTTTTTAATCATATTTTTATGTAATCCAGAATACTCTGCTATAAAGACCAAATGTGGAACTTTTCTTTTGAGGCCTCCTGAAATCATCTGAATTCATCTCTCACCTAAAGATAATCACAGACATGCTTGTTCACAGTGGGATTCAAACCTGAAGCCTGTTGGTTGGAGAGCAGGTAAGCCAACCATCTCAGCAAATCAGGCCAGTGATATATTATTTAAGTTTACCCTCATTCAGATCTACTAGTGATATAAGTTTTGAGCCCTTGTATAAGAAAACAAAACTTTATATCTTAGAGAAAGTGTAAAAAGGAATATGCATGCATGACTAAAGGTATGAATGGCTATTCCCGAAGGAAAGCTTAGATTTTGTAGGTTATAAACCTTAAGGGAGATGGGAGGGGCTTTCTATTAACATCACTGATAAGATTTGAAAGTAAAACTTATTTCTGCCTGCCATCCTTCTCTAAGAGTTTGTCTTAATATGGAATTTATTTTATAAAATATATATATATTTTTCAGCTGTAACTTGTTCCATCAAATTGTAATAATTTGATGAACTGACAACTGTTGGATATTCTGGATGCAGTCCCTCTGACATGTCTTCTTATATATCCGAGGTTTTGAAGAAATTCGAAGACACAGAGGTGTGAGCCATCATCAAGTTTTTCGTGTCCTACAAGGAAAGTCCACAACTAAGATTCACCATACTTTGTGTGAGACTTTAGGGGACTGTGCCCCAGAATATCCAACAGTTGCCAGATGAATAGCCAAGTTTAAAACTGAACATTCTGAGATAACAGATGCCCCATCAGGAAGACCTTCCACAGCAATCACGCCTGAAATCATAGATGCAGTGCATGCCATGATCCATGATAATAGAGGAATACCAGCCCAAGACATTGCAGACTCTGAGGATATCCAGGGAACAAATTGGGGTCATTACCCACCAACATATGGACATGCAGAAGCTCTCAGCAAAGTGACTCCCCAAATGTTTGAATACCAATCAAGAGAGAAGAACGTGTGTGTGTGGTCATCTCAAGGGATTTTGGGTCATTGTGAGAAATCAGGTGCAAATTGTTTGGCTTGTATGGTGACTGTTGAAAAAGGCTTAATCACTATGACCCAGAGACCAAACAACAGTCAATAGAGTGGAGACACACAGGTTCTCCACATTCAAATAAGTTCCGAACCCAAAAGTCATCAGGGAAGGTTCTTGCCATTGTCTTTTGGAATATGGATGGTGTGATCCTTACCAAGTACCTCAAAAAAAGGCGAAACTTACAGCAGCAGCTTATTCAACAGCTTTGAAGGAATTGAAAGAGATACTGAAGGGAAAAACACTGTGGGAAACTGAGCAGGGGCATGTTGCTTTTGCAGGACAATGCACCTGCTTACATTGCTCATGAAACCCAACAGACAATACACAACTTGGGGCTTCAAACCCTACATCACCCACCCTATTTGCCAGACCTAGCCTCATCTGACTATTTCCTATTCCCAAATTTAAAGAAACACTTGAACTAAATTGACCACAAATGATGTCATATCCGCAGCTGAGGACTGGTTTGTGCAACAAGGAAAGACTTTTTCTCAGATGATTGCAAATGATGCAGGGGTAACAAGTGCATAACACTTCATGGAGAACATGTAGAATAATATATGTTACATGGCTCTACCTCAGGGGTGCTTAAAGGTCAAAGCTGTATAACTGAGAGGAGACCTCCACATAGCCTTTAAAGGGATGCGGAGAACCGACCAGGGCTTCTGACCTAATGTCCAATCCTCACCTTCTCTTGGTGCATCCGGTTGGGTATGTACTTGGATACTGAACGAACGAGGATGGGCTGGCAATTTGGGATTTAGCCGACCAAATTGTATTCTTATTGGTTAAATCAATATAAAAAATGATGGTACAACATGACAAAATTTCATGCCGGCTGGGGCGTCGCCCGGTTAAGCAAGATCCCCGTTGTTTTCGCCAG
Organism: Typopeltis vanoorti; assembly: GCF_054136105.1. NCBI lineage: Eukaryota > Metazoa > Arthropoda > Arachnida > Uropygi > Thelyphonidae > Typopeltis > Typopeltis vanoorti. Next base: position 25,037,632 of record NC_143560.1, on the reverse strand, counting down.
GGAACCAGGGCGAACAACGAAAAGTCAGCTACTGGAACAAATCTGAAAACACACCCCAATTCAACATCACCAGAGTTAAAGATCGGTAATATCAACATAAGAAACCTGAATGGCAAAGAAATGCAGCTAGCTGAGGAATTAGATAAGTACCAGATCGACATAATAGGGGTGACTGAAACAAAAAAGACAAAAACTGGCGAGATCTTTCTGAGCAATAAATACAAAATGTTATTTTCAGGCAATGACAATCAAGGAAAAGAAGGAGTAGCCATAGTATACAACACAAAATACGAAGCTAATCTTCTTGAATGGCAGGCAGTCTCAAGTTGAGTGATGTGGACAAATATGAGAATGGGGAATTCGACAACAAGACTTATTTGTGCCTATGGTCCCACAGAAGGTTCTGCTAAGGTAGAAGTGGAGGAATTTTTTCAAGCTTTAGAAAAAGCAATTGATACAATGAAAAAGGAAAAGCTGGTCCTTGTTGGGGATCTAAATAGCAGAGTAGGAAATGATTTTGAGCGATACAAAAATATTTTGAGAAAATTTGGAGAAAAGAGCGAAGCTAATAATAATGGCAAATATCTGTTGGATTTCTGCTCAGGACATGGACTGGTTATTACTTCACATTTTTAGGCTGGAACACCTTGTTCCAACATAAAAATGTGCACAAATTCACATGGAAAGAAGAGGCAAGGAATAAGAAAAGTCTCTTTGACTATGTTGTTGTTGATAGTGCAGGACACCAGAATGTACAGGGGATTCAAAATTGAACTGATCACTATTTAGTCTTGAGCAGGATAAAATTGAATTTCACATTGAAAAGAATAACATGTAAGAAAGTTTTAAAGCGAATAGAAGTTGAGCAGCTCTCAGATGTGAACTGTAAACTAAAATGCAAAGCTTATTGAAGAAAAATGAAAGAGTTTGAGAACAGGAATCAAACCTTGGAGATTCAGTGGCAAGCCTTGAAGAAAGTCCTGATTGATTCATATCCTTGAAGTATGGAGTAATTACTTTGAAAAACTGCTAAATGAAACAAGCAGTGATGACAGCACAGTGGTAAAAAACACTGACCAGGCATGCAGTCAGGAATGCATATCCATACTTGAAGTAGAAAAAGTCATCAAAGGCCTGAAATGTGGAAAGGTAGCAGGGGTAGATGATATTTGACCAGAAATGCTGAAGTATGGTGGTATAAGAGTCTTACAGTGGCTGCACTGCATAGTTCAGAAAGCCTGGACAGAGGGACGAATTCCTGATGATTTTAGTAGAGCTCTCATAATACCCATTTATAAAAAGGGAAATAAAACTGAATGTGAGAAATACAGAAGTATTTCCCTACTGAGTGCTCCTGGCAAGATCTATGCAAGTATACTTGAGAAACAGTTGAGAAGAATTGTGGAAGAAAAGCTTGGTGAAGAACAAGCTGGATTCATGCCAAATAGAGGCTGTCAGGATCAGATCTTCACTTTATGACAAATAGTGGAGAAAGCATGGGAATATAACAAAGATCTGTATTTAAGTTTTGTCGATTTGGAAAAGGCATATGAGAAGGTTCCAAGAGAGAAGCTATTCAATATGATACAGCTATATGGTATCAATGGGACATTATATCAAGCAATACTTAGTCTTTATTTCAGTTAGAATTGAAGTACAGGAAGATGGTTTAATGTTAAATCTGGTGTGAGACAAGGATGTACATTATCCCCTGTGTTATTCATTATCTATATGGATCACATTATGAAGGAAATTTTGATATTAAACATGATATCAAAATTGGAGATGTTAATGTCAACTCTTTGCTTTATGCGGATGATGTTATACTTCTAAATAAATCCACTACAAGTCTGCAAGATTCTCTGACTAAATTGAATAGCTGTCGTAATAGATATGGTATGAAGGTCAGCAATAAAAAGAAAAAGACAATGAATATAGGTAGAATCACTGAAAATGTCAACTGTGTTGTGAATGGAGAGCCTGTGGAACAAGTAAAACATTTCAGCTACTTGGGCACGATTTTTTAGTAAAGATGGTAAATTAAACATAGAAATAGACAACAGAATCAGCAAAGCTGGTATGGTTGGAAGTCAATTGAATAAATTCATATGGAATAAGAGAGAAATTAGTCGGAACACTCAATTAGCTGTATACAAGACAGTTTAGCATACAGCTAATTTAACTTATGGACCTGAGAGCTGGGTCAGAAGTAAAACCCTTGAAGCATCCAGGAATGCATCAGCAGAGCTAATCTCAGGTGGTTATGGTCACTTAAACAGAATAGGTGAAGAAAGATTAGCAAAACAAGTGTTCTCTGCCAGGTTGGCAGGAAAACCACCCAGAGGAAGACCAAGATATAGGTGGATTGATACGGTACAAAGTGCCTTAGACGATAGAAATATACGGTCTGATAATGTTGGAGTCTTGACAAGTAATAGACTGATTTGGAGGAAAATTGTAGATAGGAAGGTACTAATGATGTAATATTTTTCATGTAGTACTATCATATCCTGTACACCACTTGAGGGTACATGACAAGAATTTGATGATGGTTCTACCTCAATTCCTTCATAGTGATTATCATAACTTTTCATCACACCCTCGTATGGTTATGTTACACCTTCTCTCTTAGTCTGGTCCCAGGTATTTGAAGTTTCTCCGTAATATTGTTGAAGGATTTTTTTAAAAATTGTTTTCTGTTCATAATCATTTTAAAGTTATGCCAATGAGATCTAGTTGTTGGTTTCTCTCTTCCTCGTTGGCTCTGCTTCTTTTATGCCAGATGGTGGTGATAGGTAGCATAAAGGTATCAGCTTGTGTGAGCTAATTCCTATTTGGGTTTGCCTTGGTCAGAGATCCCCAAGAGGATGTATACAGACAGCATCTTCTGAGTGTCTGGACAGTTTCCAAAATCCCTCTCTATTAATACAAAGGATTAATGTTAGCCTTCAGGATATTGTTAGGAGAGCTAAAGCAAAGTCGAAGCTGGGAAGAATGCTTGTTCCATGGTGTAAGAACATGGAATGAGAAGTAAACAATTTCTTGTTTTGGCATGGGCCTACAATATGGCTTTGTGTGTATTTTGAATAAGTTAGTCAAGTAAAATACACATTCTATTAATTATTTACAATTATTTTATTATAATGAATGAGTTGTAAAATATTGACAATGCAAAAGCAGTTCAAGAGGGAATGTATATGTAAATAATTGTGTAGAGTATATACTGTTGGGGCTTACCATTGCTGATATCAGAGCAGAGCACTTCCAAAACCGCAACTAATTTTCTTCAGTGTGCATAAAAAAATACTGAAGAGGAGTATATAGTAATATTTCAGTGTAGTTTCTAGAAGATATTTACCTCCTGACAAAAAAAAAAAACACATGTTGAAGGCTATATTACCAAGTATAGTCTATAAAGAACATGGATGTGACCAGTGAAATCTGCATGACATCAAGCAGCATTTCATTGACTAGCAACAAAGCATGCTGAAAAGAATGAGTCTGCTGACTTCATGGAGGGTGCATTAATAATAATAACAGCCAGACAGTCAAGAAAGTAGTTTCTAGAAGATATTTACCTCCTGACAAAAAAAAAACACATGTTGAAGGCTATATTACCAAGTATAGAGTCTATAAAGAACATGGATGTGACCAGTGAAATCTGCATGACATCAAGCAGCATTTCATTGACTAGCAACAAAGCATGCTGAAAAGAATGAGTCTGCTGACTTCATGGAGGGTGCAGTAATAATAATAACAGCCAGACAGTCAAGAAAGTAGTTTCTAGAAGATATTTACCTCCTGACAAAAAAAAACACATTGAAGGCTATATTACCAAGTATAGAGTCTATAAAGAACATGGATGTGACCAGTGAAATCTGCATGACATCAAGCAGCATTTCATTGACTAGCAACAAAGCATGTTGAAAAGAATGAGTCTGCTGACTTCATGGAGGGTGCAGTAATAATAATAACAGCCAGACAGTCAAGAAAGAGAATGTAGCACTAAGAGACGTAAATTTGAAATATGGAATAAACTGGATCCAGTTGGTCTAATATGTAAACCTGCCACTGGTGCCACAAGTTGTTAGCATTTTATCTTCAAAAATATGTAATTGTTTATACATTTTTCACTTTGTCACTGAAACTGTGAACATTTTTTTAATAAAAAAATTTTCATAGCTTCTGTGATAGATATTATCATTGGTTGAAAACTTCTGGTTCATCACAAGTAGGAAGCACATGACAGACACGTGTGCAAGTTTTCTGTCACAGATGAGTCCTAAGAACTTGGCTTATATTGCTATTGGAATAATAGTTTGTCCCATTCTTAACAAAGGATCTGGGTGTGGGGTGCATTTTTTGCAGAAGTGTACACAGACAATTTTTTTTTTCCTGAAAACCTGAACCCATTACTTACAGCCAATGCATACACAAGATCAGTTGCATGTTTAAGTTGTCTTTCAATTACTTTCATGTCATGGGAATAACAATCAGTTGTGAAGTCAACGGATAGAGTATTGTTTCCAGTAGGAGTTGGGAACCTCTTTGAACCAAAGAGCCATTCCACCAAAAAAAAAATTAATTATAACAAAATTTTGGGAGCTGCAACTTCAATTCAAATTTTTCTGTTGACTCAAAGTTGTAGTTAGTTCAAACTTTGGTAAATTTCTTTTTAATTCAGTACTTCCAGATATCAAATACTTCTTTTATGTTTGCATATAAATTTTTTATTATATGTTCAATAAATAAAACAACATTAAGCTGGATTAAGTTTTTAATCACAAAAAATGTTTAAGTAAGTATAATATTGCAAAAAGTCAGAATTTGTATTGCAAAAAGAATTAGTCCGAACAAAAATACAATAGTTTGTATTTTAATAGATATTTGCTTGTTTTAATTTAAAATTCACTAATGAGACTTTTGATTTTGCATCTTCTCAGCCAATTTACTTAAATCTGGATTGTATGTCGTGCACTTTAATAGTAATTCGGCTTTCAAACTTTCATTAGTCAATTTGTTCCTATACTTATTTTTAATGTAATTCATTGAAGAGAAAAATTGTTCACAATTGTATGTTGAACCAAAAAGAGTCAAAACCCCAAAAGCAAGTCACCTGGTATTTGAATATTAGTGGTGTTTCTTCCATAGAATGGAATCTCCATTCCATTCTGAATGGAGCTTCAGGTTTATTCTGAAACTCCATTTGTAGTTCTGCAATTAATATTCCAGGTAAAGCTTCAATATCTATTAATTTTAAATTGCAATTTAACAGATGTAATATAAATTTCATCATCTCCTGATGTTTTTTAAAATCCTTAAATTTAAGTGTTAGCAGATCAAGAAGTTCTTCTCGAATACAGGAAGATGCGATATATTTAGCCATCATGCAGCATTGTGCCATATCGGAAATATCATTTAATTCGTCAGCCGCAATAGATATAAAAGCGGCAGAATTAATATCCATAATTTGCATATTTGAAACTTCTCTAGAAATTGTTGCAATCCGTTCCTTGACAGTTCTAGCCGAAAGAGGTAAATCTTTAATTTTTTTTTACGTATCTCGTCCTTATTTTTCACATCCTTAAATAGAATTTCAAAGACATTATGTTCATGCAATTTGTTAGAAATTCACCATCGGTAAAAGGTTCTCCCGCTTTTGCTATTTCAAGGGATAACAAAAAACTTGCTTCAGTAGTATTTGACGAAGATTTCGTCCACGTTGACAAATTTCTTTGTTGAAGCAATGTTTTCTTTGATAATTCTTTAATAGCTTTTTTCTATTATCACCCTCAGGATATTTTTTACTGAAGTCTAAATGTTTTCCTCGAAAATGTCATTCGACATTACTTGATTTGTTTTTTGAAGTCGTACATGGCAAATTAAACATTGCGGATTTCCATTTACTTCTATAAATGCAAATTTTTCTATCCACATTTTATTGAATCCTCTGTTTTCTTCGATTATCTTTCTTTTTCTAGAACTTTGCAGTGTGAGGAAGGTGTTCAGTGAGTTTGCTTTGACAGCAAAAAGTATCACACTTAAGACAGAGCCTTGGGGGAAACCCTGTTCTTGGTGATATGGCCAAGATGCTATACTTCCCACTCTGACTTGGAAGACTCAGCTAGACAGAAAGTTTTTAATAAATATAAGATAGGGAATAAAAGGCATTAGCTGGTTTATTTATTTTTATAGGAAGGTGTCCTCTGAGACCTAGGTTACAGAGATATTTTAATATCTCCAAGCTGTGTCATAAGTTTTTTCCATGTCAAAGAACACTGAAATGTTCTAATTTCAAGAAAATGCATCTCTTTATACAAGTTTCTAAATGGTATAATGTTGAACGGTGTCTATGCATGTCACTCTCCCCATTATGTAATGGGGAGAAGATTGTTTCTTTCTAAATATCAGAGAAGTTTGTCATTAACCATTTTCTCTGATATCTAACAAAGACAGCTGGCCAGAGCAATAGGTTGATAATTGTTTGCTTGCATTGGATTCTTTTTTTTTTGGGGGGGGGGAGATAGCTATGTTTTCATAGCTATGACAACTGACTAAAGCCAAGAATCTAGAAACTCTTTCTCTGTAAGCATTCTGCTGTATTTTAAGAATAGGAGATTCATGGAAGATGTTTTATCATTTCATAGTGGATGTCACCAGGACCTACAGCACTGGAGGTAAGACAATACTTTTTTGGTTCATCCTTAACAAATGGTTGAAAAAATGGTTTCAAAATTCATTTGAATTAAAATTTTATGAATGTAATATTAATATGAAGCTGTTTCTGAGATTCTAGAATTTTCTGCCAAAGTGTCTCCAACAGCTTCAAGATCAGCTATAACACTTCCATTATGGTCTAAATGGGTTGTTCTGTATCTATCTTTCATTTTCCAGTTTTTATCTCATACGATTTTTGCACTGGCTGTTTGATTAATCCATTATGTAAATTGGATCCAACCAAGATTGTTTTTGACTTTGAAATCTCACATAACATGCTTTGGCCCAAGTACATTTAAAAGTTATTAAGTTTGATGTGTTGGGGGTATCTACGAAATATACCCCATACTGTCTTGATCTTTCCTTTTTTTTTGTCCTGGCACCCTGGGGTCTACTAAGGCTTTGGATAGAGTGGAAATTGAGATGTTTTTGGAAATGAGGCTATTGCTGCCTGGACAATTCAATCTGTTACAAACTACTCCTTCATTGATAGGTGTTTGACTGACTGTATCAACATTAAATTTTGGTATTCAGGTCAGCCTAGTCCATTTTCATATGGACATCCTTGTGGAACGATGGTTCCTGTGAAGATTGCATACAAATAACAGGAAATATCAGTTCCACCTATATTCACTTTGGCATCTTACATGAGCAGTAGGAAAAAACTGTATGGGAACGGACTGTAAGATCAATTGCAGAATAGGAGTAAGTAGGCATATGGATGAAAGTATTGAGTCTATTATTCAAAAGGGAAAGGTTATTATTGTCAAGGATTTGTTCAATGATATGATCTCCATTTGTGATGGCACTACACCATTATAAAGTTATCCAAAAGAAGTAGGGGCTAAGAACATTACAAGATAAGGTTACTGAGATCGATTTCATTTAACTTAGCACCTGGTGGTAAATAAATGGAACATACTATAATAAGAAATCCCATGGATAGGCAAATTGCTACTGCTTCCAGAGCCTTATTAAGCTGGATGTGATGGAAAGGAATATGATTGCTCACTAGGATAGCTCCTCCATGAGCTGGAGGACCTTCAGTTCTGTCCTTGCATACAACAATGAAATTCATTAAGGTAGGGTCCTCAATGAGTTTTAAATGTGCTTCCTGCAGACAGAAACAGAAAGGCTTGTGTTTCTTTTCTTGTGAGAGTCTTCACAAGAAAAGACAGGAAACTGCTGATAAATGGAATTGTAACAGGTTTCCTATTGTTTTGGCTTTGTAGACTTGTCTGATTTTCCTGAGGTTGAGGGCTTACCTCTATCAGGTTTATATTTATCAATTGATTTCTGGAAGTATGGACAGTCGGTGTCCATCTCTTCCTCTGGAAAAATATTCTATACATCATCATATGTGTCAGGATCAGTTTAATTTATTTTCAGTGGATACTAAAATATCCATTTTTTCCCCCTGTTTAAGTGATATTCTTACTATAATTTTTGACAAATGGGTTCTCATTGAATGGAACCGTTTTTGAAATCATAGGTTATGTGAATGATGCTCAACAGAGAAGCACTCAGTCATAAAATTCAGGTATGGTGAAATGATCAGGTGGTAGAATAGACATGAGTTTTGAGATGCTGTTGACCTTTTCATATCCTGATATATTTTGTTCTGTTTTAATCTTTTTGTATTACTTTTTCATCTTTCCACTTCTGATATGCACATGAGTAAGTTGGATGATCTAGCTGACACATTTAACTTTCTTTTGCAGAGCAAGATCATCAGGCACAAGTGGTAGAGCCATGGCAGGCAGTTTGGGGACATCCATATTTAAAGCTCCTTAGTGGATTAGGGATGTACAGTGTACCAGGATCGTTGAGACTGTACAGATGTTGGAGACCTAGGTGTATCCAAAGGAAGGATGATATTCATGGTCAGAACCAGGTGACCATTTCTATGCATCAGTATGCACCTTGTGCATGTCACTCTGTGATCTTTAAGCTTTGAACATATCTCATGAGGAACATCAAGGAGATCCCATTCTGATATTATCCCTCTACAAGAATTGTTTTATGAGGTGTTACCAAAACGAAGTTTGCCAACTTTTTTTGGGAGATCCTGCCAGTTCTTTTAAACTCTTTTGAATAAAGAAGGGCGACATTTTCCCTATTGGCTTTTCACCTGTTGCATGGATGATCAGAAACACTGGTATATTTTTACTGATATCACATCTTTTGTTTCTTACTTCTGTTTTCAAATTATGTATCTCTGATATTGGTACTTGGTTGTGACTTTGTTAGCAACCTTGAAATATCTGAGAATGAAAATTCATTCTCAAGAGATGTTTTGTTCATTGCCAGAGCTCCATGCTGACCAGACAGCCACGCATGGTTGGCCACTGACCAGCAAGCAATGCCTGTGCTCAGGAGTGAAACACCAGGGTTAACCTGATTACTATACAAGCACCACAACAAGCCTTGGGCCATGGAGTTGGAGACTTACTGCAACACCACTTACCCTTGCAGGCAAGCCCATTAGCTGATTGATTCTGGCTAGGCCATCCAAGACTACACATCTTACCAAAGCAAAAGGCCAATGTAGTGTAAGACTACCAGGATCCCCTTTCTGGATGTCCGTGGAAGGGCATTGGATCCCAGTGATGGTGGTCTGGAAAGTTAAATAGAGGGGAGAATGAAAAGGGCCAGTACCATCACTGGGAGGTTCCCTCCACCATGAACAGGTGCCTCATGGGGATGGGAAGAGTGATATGAAAAACATCAAAATGGGGAATTGGACAATGGGAGTTATTTGTCCCTGTCATTCCACAGAAGGTTGTACTAAATAAGAAGTGCGGGAATTTTTCAAGTCATTAGAGAAAGCTGGCTGAAAAGGGAAAAGGTGGTCTTTGTTGGGAACCTAAACAGTCCGGTAGGAAATAACTACCAGACATATGGGAATGTTTGGGAGAAAAGAGCAGCTTTGCTCTTTACTCCAAATAATAATAAGTATACCAGCTGGATTTCTGCTCAGGACATAGAAAAACCATTATTAATACCATATTCCAACAAATTCATACACAGAGAGAGAGAGAGGGGGCACAAGAAATAAGTCTCACTGACTATGTTTATTGTTGATAGTGATATCAAAGTCTACAGGAGATTTGAAATAAGTGATCACCATTTAGTTTTGAGTAGGATTAAAACGAACTTCATAATTCAAATGAAAAATAATCAAATCACATGCACCTTTCAGAGATCATCTATAGACTTTATATACAAATGTTATCCAAGAAGAAATGAAAGTTAAAACATCGGCTGCATCCTGAACAGAGATCCTACAGTATAAGTAAAACAGTTGAGCTATATAGGCAAATTTTTAGTGTTGATGGTGAGTTATATATAGAAATAGACAACAGAATAAGTAAAGCTGATATGGTAGGGAGACAGGTGAATAAATTTATATGGAATAACAGAGAAATTAATCAATGCACTAATAACTGTATACAAGATAACAGTCAGACCAATTTCACTTATGGATCTGAGAGCTGGGTTCAAAACAGAAGTGACCAAAGACTGGAGCCAAGAGATATGAAGGTTATGAAGAAAAATTAGGGAGTAAACAATAGCAGAATCATATTAGATGTGGACAGCATGAATCAGCAGATTAGCACAATGAGTGCAGGTTGAGCAATTATCATGGAAGACTTCAACTATGGCAATATAGATTGGAAGGAGGAAAGGGCATATAGCAAAATGGAATTTATACAGTTACTAAGGGATAATTACCTGAAGCAGCATGATGGAAGTAACCAGGGGTTTGAGAGTGTTGGATCTGGTAATAGCATCAGAAGATCTATCTAGAACTGCAGTAACAACTCTACCTCCGATTGGGAGAAAGTGACCATAAAGTCTTGTCCTGGGAGATTACTGAACATGTGGAAATTTCAGTCAAAAAGGTTTATGTGGAACTACAAAGCTGGCAATTATGACAAACTTAGGAGGCTTGGGGAAGTGCCATAGCATAAGAAACTACATGGGAATGAATGTCATTAGTGCATGGGAAGCAGTCAAGGATTGTTTGAGCAAGGCTGTATCAGAGTGCATACCTATGGTCAGAAGGATAAACTGAGTAAGGATTAAATGGATGACTAGCAATATAAAGCAAGAGCTGGAAAAAAAAAAAGTGGAAAGAATATAAATGAGCAGTATAATGCATAAGCAAGAAGGGTAACTAGTATGGTAAGGGAAGCTAAATCAGATTTCAAGAGAAAATTAGCTAAGCAGGCCAAAGTAAATCCAAAAGTTTTTTCCCTAATGCAAGTAAGATAAAGAAAGATTATGGAAAGATAACTTTACTCAATGCTGGTAGGAAAGTGACACAAGCAGAAGAAATAGTTGTCACTAATTGATCACTTTGCAAGATCATCTAGGTCAGGGGTAGGCAACCATTTTAAGTGTGTGTGCCAAAATCTCCAAATCTTTTATGCAAAATTTTTTCAAGTGCCAACCAAAATTTTGGAGAATATATTATTATTTGTTGTCATTTAAGTATTGGGAGAACCTTCTCAAATAATCAAAAATCACAGCAGAGCAAAATCAAAGAATATTATGAGTGATTATTGTAAGTCATGTGAGATTAAATGAATGTAAAAATTAGTGACAGAATTTTTACTTAAAAACAGAGTAGAAGTAAAAAGATTTTTACTTCTACTCTGTTGATAATATGGATATTTTTTATTTGCTTTTAAGTGTAATTCTAGTTGCCATATACAGCCACAGAATTTAAAGACAATTTTTAAGATCAGCAAAAGAGTAAATTATTCTGAATTTTTTGTATTTTTATAAAGATCAATCAGAGATAAGTTTTTCCAATATATTATGCACAATCTCATAATCGTTTTACTTGACTACAGCACAAATTCTTTTATTAATTCCTTACGAGTAATATATAAAACTTACAGATAAAACGCTATTTTACCTACATAATAAATTAAACAGAAGTTAATCTTTACCATATTTTTTAGCAGAAAACATTAAATCAAAACAAGAGAAAGAAAAATAGTGGACATTTTATTTATTTAGCATCAATGAGACTTCTGTTACTGCTGCACCACTGATGACAAATAATTTATATCAGGTTTATATTTTGTAACCTTTAGAGATATGCATGCGCTACTAGTTTCATCTGCAAGGCTACTCCTATTATGAGACTTAACAAAGTTCATCACCAAGAACAATGATTCAAAGAATACGTAGATGCAAAAACGGATAGTAATGCTGTTGCAAGAGTTCTTAAACATGCAAAAGTTTCTGGAATGGTATTCCAAGTCCTTAGTACCTCAATTTTTGCACTTCTCTCTGTTACTCCCATCTCTAATTGCTCCTTTTCAATATTTTCCAAGTCAACTCTGAGTTCAACAAATTTCTGCCACCAAATTGAGCTACTTTGAAAATCAATCAACTACATTTCAAAATCATCCATATTTATCCATGAAAACATCTGCAAGCTAATTCATCCAGTGTTATAGTGTCTGGAAACAAACTGCTCAACAGCTGACACAATGATGTTTAAAAATAGCTTTTGAAGACATTGGCGGTCTTTTTTTTTTCATCCTTTTGAAGATCATTGATGTATTTCTTTACGTTTTGGAATATATCTAAATCTCTCACTGTTTATATCCCTCTTAAAAACCCCTATATAACATCAAGAGTTTCACCAGAGCCTTGTAGTTTAAGGTTTAAATCATTTAAATGTTCGCAAAAATCTGCAAAAAACATCAGACCCACACGATGTCATACATTTCTTTATAAGACATTTTATTAATCCCTTAATGAAATTAAGGGATTTATCAAAAGAGATTTATCTCATCCAGGCATTCAACAAATCACTTCAGAACAAGACCTCAACTAAGTCAACAAACATTGTTGTACATTATTAGTCCTTTGTACACTGAATGCACCTCATTCAATAGATTCTGAAATTGTCTTTTATTCAAAGCATGTGCAGAAATGTAACTTGGTTACTGTTTGCATCACTTTTTGAAGTTCCTTTAGGTTAAGATGTTGAATATGTATTTATTTATTTAATTATTTTTAAGGTGAGCCCTGGGTTGCATGCTGGAAAAAAGTTGTTGGCATGCCACGTTTGGCATGCATGCCAAGGGTTTCCCACCCTGGATCTATGTGGTGATTTTACTGTATGGTGTAGTTACTAAGGTGACAGACCACATCAGTCTGTCATCAATTGGGGTACTCAATGTATTGAAAAACATTAATGTGAATACAGCAGTGGGCCCGGATGATATGTCAGTTTGTGAACCAGCAGTGTCTCTGACATTGCTTAATCTAAGGTTCAGCTCTTGCAAGGTTCTGAAAGAGGGTAAGATAGTTCCATTTACATAAAGGTGGCTCCAAGACAGAAGAAGCAAATTAGACTAATTAATATCTCTGGAGTGGTGGTAAAAGTATTGGAAAAGTTGGTTGAAAGTAAAATGAATACGAATATGATGCTCTATAAGGAACAGCATGGCTTTGTAAAAGGTAGGTTCTGCCTCAGTAATTTATTCACATTTTATAAGGTGACAACAGAATTGGATACAGGAAATGGCCACACCATGATACTGCTGGACTTTGCAAAGGCAGAATACCTCATAGAAACTATTACATAATTTGGAGCAAATGGGAATGTATATGAGGCTGGTGGAGTGTCCTAGGCCCATTACTCTTTAATTTGTACATTAATGATATAGCAGAGGTAGTTGAATGGGAATATTCAGTTGTTCGCTGATGCAAAACTGGAGAAGGCAATAGTTGATAAAGATGTTGAAAGTTTAAAAAGGATTAAACTAAATTTATTATAGGTGATAAAGATGATGTAGATATCTTACATGATGATTTAAATAAATTGGCAGTGTGGGTAAGGAACAATGGTTGTCAAATCAACGTTGTAAAATGTAAGGTAATGCACTTTGGCATGAAAAGATTACACACTCGTATAATATTGATGGCACTATTTTACAGGAGATTGATGAGGCTAGGGATCTGGGGAGGATGGTGGATAGAGATTTGAAATTCAGAGAACATATTGCAAGAGTTGAAAAAATAGCTGAGAGGATTACTTGGATGCTGATGAGCATACTGACATGTAAAGATGGGGAGGTTATTATCTCTCTTATAAGGCTGTGATTCAGCCACATGTTGACTAATGTGCACAGATTTAGTACGTTTCTTGGGGAACGGGAGGTGGTGGAGAGGATTCAGAGACAAGTGACCAAGCTGGTAATAGGTCTGTGGAATGCTCCCTATGAGGAAAGATTGAGAGTGCAGGCTGCAGGGTTCAGCTGACAGGTAGACAAGAAGAAGTATGATAGAAGCTTATAAGTTTCTATCATACAAAGAGTCACAATTGGAAATTGTCTAAGAATGTGGTTAGTAAGGGTGTACAGACCAGGCTTTTTACTTGTAGAGTAGTAAATGAATGGAATGGATTGCCAGAGGTGGTTGTGAGTGCCCAACAGTTTTAAAGAGATATGATAGGTATTGTTAATGGACGGAATGGGTCTCCTGCAATGAGTCTTTTGACTGCATGGAGTATCTATATAAATAATGAATATTAAAAACGAAGATATTAGGCAACTGACATTGTTAGTAGTGAGGAATATGTGAGAAGAGCTAATTTCAGGTGGTATGATCTTATAGAGAATGGAGAGAAAAAGTTAGCAGAATAGATGTTTGATGCCAGGACAGAATAAAAAGACCCAGAGGAAGACCAAGATTGAGGTGGATTGGTGCAGTTAAAAATACCTTAGGAGTCCTGACATATAGCAGACTAATTTTGATTAAAATTAGTACTACATGAAACCTTTATTACTGTTATAGTATCATATACATTGTTTTGATGGTGCATATTAGAAATTTCATAACAAATGCCACAATTTCCTTGTTCATGCCCCTATCATTCCTTCCACTTATCCTCTAAACTTCCACAAGACAGAGGTTAGTTGTAGAGATAAATGTTGGAAGAGGATTTTAAATGTAAGTTGCTCTTTGTATGTAATATCTGGCTTTGGTTAAGGCTTTAGACAAGGGGAAACATCGAGTTTAAAGAAATATTTTTATACTGTTTACACTAAAATCACTTTTTAACCCATTTTCAGCCAATTCCTGCCATTAGACTAGCATTCTTGTGTTTCTCACTACAGTCCTGTTCTCTTTGCTATCTGTACTTTGCTGCTTTAATATTGGTACGTAAGCTGACATACTTAGAAAAATTAAACACGAAAACAAACTTACATGAAATAAATTTATTAGCTGTAAAATTTTCAGCAATGTATCATACGCACAGTTGGAACACAAATAAAATTACAATTAAAGAATCATTTTCAAAAAGTGTCACTATAGCATTAATAGGACAATGACAACAAAACATGCAAGTTTCCACATTTAATTTTTCTAAATATCTGTAATTTCCCACAAATGGTATATTGGGTTGGATGGGAGGACTTATTACTTTGATCACCTACCTCTGGACATAATTAATTTATTAAATAATTAATTTATTAACTTGATGCTGATATTTCGCTGGTATTATAACCAGCATCTTCAGAGCACAAAAACACTGTTTGTCACAATACGCGAGACTAAAACAACATGGTGTACATTAACAAAATTGTAGCAGCAACACAAAGACTAGAGTCCTGATTTTGGCGCCCTCTATCTGAGGAAAAAAAAAAAAAAAAGCTATCATATATTGCTAGAGTCCTAGAAAAGTGCTAGTTTTTCCTTAATATGACTGTCTCCCAGATCTTCGGCAAGTTAATACAGCCA
This sequence comes from Typopeltis vanoorti, assembly GCF_054136105.1. NCBI lineage: Eukaryota > Metazoa > Arthropoda > Arachnida > Uropygi > Thelyphonidae > Typopeltis > Typopeltis vanoorti. Next base: position 25,022,140 of record NC_143560.1, on the reverse strand, counting down.
TATTTGTTGAGATTTGGGGTGTGTTTTAGGGCTTCTGTCGCCTCTAAGAACAATCTCTCTGATTTATATGGGTTTCTGTGTAGTACTTTTGTTTTTCCAGTTGATCCTGTGTGCAGGGGTATCCAGAGCATGGTCTGCTAGGCCTGACTTCCCATAATGATATTTCCGGACATATCGTTTATGTTCGCTGATGCGGATATTCACAGTTCTTCCTGTTTGACCGTAGTAGGCTTGATTGCATGAGCAGGGTACTTGGTAGACTCCTGGATGTGATAAAGGAGGAATGCTGTCCTTGGGTGAGCGGATGAGGGTGGCTAATTTGCTACATGGTCTGAATGTAGTGCGTAGTTTATGTTTAATGAGAATTCTTGAGATCTTTTCGGATGTGCCTTTAATGTAAGGGATGGTGACTGTTTTGTTGTAGTTCTCTGTGGTGGATGGTGGGAGGGGTTTCTTAGGAGTGTTTAGTATTTTGTTTATTTTTTGTGGATTGTAGCCGTTGGCCAAGAAGGTGTGGCGTAAGTGAGTCAGTTCAGCAGTAAGAGCCTTGTCATTTGAACAGATTGCTCTCGCTCTATGGGTTAGCGTTTTTAAAATGCCATATTGTTGAGAAGGATGATGGTGTGATTGTTTGCGTAAGTATCTGCCTGTATGTGTGGGTTTTCTGAAAACTGAAAATGATAAGGAACCATCTGGGAGACGTGTAATGAGTGTATCCAGGAAGGGCAGACAGTTGTTGGCTTCCGGTTCCATAGTAAAGTGGATTTTTGGGTGTTGGCTATTTAAATGTGCTAGGAATGTTTTCAATGTCTCAGGGCCATGTGGCCAAATGGCAAGCACATCATCAACATAGCGTAGCCAAAGTGTTGGTTTGAGAGTGGCTGTATTGATTGCTTGTTTTTCCAGGTGTTCTATGTAAAAGTTGGCTAGGGGGGGGAGAAAGGGGGGAGCCCATGGCTGTCCCATCAATTTGTTTGTATATTTTCCCTTTCCATGTGAAATATCCTGCATGTATTGTGAATTTGAATAGTTCAAATATATCAAGGGGGGGAAGTGTGACTTCAGTAGATTGAGGGTTTCTATTAGTGGTACATTTGTGAATAGTGAAGTGATGTCAAAGCTTACTATTAAGTCTGAGCTTTTTAGGGTGAGGTGTTGTAAGATGCTTTTTAGGTGTGCTGAATTTTTGATAAAGGAGGGAGAATTGTTAGTGAGAGTGGCTAGTAGCTTTGCTAAATGTCTAGCCAGTTTGTATGTGGGACTATTTATACTGTCCACAATTGGGCGTAGGGGTGTGCCTGGTTTGTGAATTTTTGGTGATCCATAGATCCTCGGTGTTCTAACATGGAAGGGTTTGAGTTTGTTAACTGTGTCTTTGGGTCAGGAAGTGACTTTTTTTAATAATTTTCGTGCCGTATTCTTTTGTGTGTTGGTGGGATTGCGATCTATAATTTTGTATGTTGACTGATCTTGTAATAGTGTGTGCATTTTGTTTTCATATTCAGTTGTGTCCATCACCACGGTTGCATTTCCTTTGTCTGCTTTTGTTATGGTAATCTGGCTGTTGTTGTGTAGCTCTTTTATAGCCATGAATTCCTTATGTGGGATATTATTTTTTGGAGGCTTGGACTTGATTAGGATGTTGGCCACATCTAAACGTATGTTGTTAGCTATTGTTGGAGGCAGGTCGTAAATTCCTCGTTCGATGGACGCTATTATTTCGGCTTTTGGAACTTGCTTGGGAGTTATGGCAAAGTTGTGCCCTCGACTTAAAGCAGTTGTGGCTTCTTTGCTTAAGGTGAGTGACGATAGATTCACAACGACGAGGTCTTGTTGTAATTGCGGTCGTTGTATGGTGTTCTGTTGTTGTAGATTTTCGAACTTCTTTTGGTGCCGGTTTTTGACTCTGTCGAATTCTTTTTTTGCCGTTGCGTCGGTGATGTTCTCTAAGATCTGCCAAAGTTCCGTATTTAGAATATTATGCAGTGATTCTCGTAATGCGCGTTCTTAGAGGCGACAGAAGCCCTAAAACACACCCCAAATCTCAACAAATATGGCTGTATTAACTTGCCGAAGATCTGGGAGACAGTCATATTAAGGAAAAACTAGCACTTTTCTAGGACTCTAGCAATATATGATAGCGTTTTTTTTTTTTTTTTTTTTTTTTTCAGATAGAGGGCGCCAAAATCAGGACTCTAGTCTTTGTGTTGCTGCTACAATTTTGTTAATGTACACCATGTTGTTTTAGTCTCGCGTATTGTGACAAACAGTGTTTTTGTGCTCTGAAGATGCTGGTTATAATACCAGCGAAATATCAGCATCAAGTTAATAAATTAATTATTTACTTAGTTTCTGTGTTCTATTATACCGTTAAAATAATAAACAACATACCTCTGGACATGTCAAAGTAAGATCTGTGGAAGGCTCATACAGTTGCTCTGGACATTTTCAGGAACTTAGATCTGGCATGGTGTTTCTCAATTCCAGTGTTCTTAGCAAACTCTTGTTATACTGTCTTTTCCTAGTCCTTTGTAACTGGCAATAAGTTTTAACTGCTACACTCAATATACGACATGGTGAATCCTCAGTCTTTCAGGATTTTATTTTTTCTCTCAGTAGATTTAAACTTTAGTTATGTTGGGCAGTTGACAAACTTTTAAAATTATTCATTAATTGAATTTACTACAGTGTTTCACTAATAATATACATTGCTTGGAAAGAAATCAATGGACACCGTATTGTGAGGAACCCACCTTAATAAGATGCAAGACCTTTCGCTGTGATGACTGGAACAAACCAATGGGGCATAATTTTCACGAGCAGACGATAGCAATCAATGGGAATTTTGGATGATTCTTCCTGTAAGAATGTAAGTACAGGAGTGTTGTGAAGCAGATGTCCCTTGAACTCATCTGACACTCCAGTTCATCCCAGATGTTCATTAAGGTTGAGATCAGGGTTCTGTGGAGGCCAGTCAAGTGTTTTTAGCAGCATTATGACAAGGTGCACTGGTTTGCTGAAAGAGACAAGTCAGTTTCATAGAACGCCACAAAGTAGGAAGCATTTCATTGTCCAGAATATTCAATGTTCGTGGCCCCACAAGCAGAGGTAGGCCAAACCAGGGGAAAACAGGACCACACACTGCATCCTCTGAATTTCATGGTTGGGTTATGCATTCTGACAGATGTTCACCACCATACCAGTCTATCTGCTCGATAGAGCTTGGGGGGGGGGGGGGGGGAGAGCATGATTCGTCGCTCCATAACACAGCTTTCCAAGCTTCCACGCCTGGTTGTACAATGCTCTTTTCACCACTGAAGATGAATCTGCATGTTGGGTCAGGTAATGTAAGACTTGCATTACATTCGATTCTGAATGCTTTTGTGCAGATTCATGTTAAAGTCAATGCCCAGAAATCTGCATTCAATGGGTTGGCTGACAAATGGCGATTGTTACATATTATTCTTCAAAGCACCCTAGGTCAAGTTCACTGAGTGTGGTGGGTCATCCACTGCAGGTAGCACTTGTAGTTGACTCCCTGAGCTTCCATCTCAGTATGGTATCACTGATCGTTGACCTGAGAGGGAACAATTTACTGAATGGATAGGCCTGAAACATGGTATCCTATCACAACACTGCTTTCAAACTCCTCAGTTCCATTCTTGTGGTCATTTCACACCTGGACACAGTTGCAATGACTTGGGAGCATCATATTCCTCCAATTTATACCAGCTACAAACACCTAACTCGTTATTATGGAAGGATGCACCTTGCCTATGGAAGCGGCGGTGTCTGTTGGCTTCTTTCAAAGCAGTGTGTATATATATCAAGATTTTCATGCATATGTATAGGTTTAAATAACTTAAAAATTTAGATTTTTTTACTTTTGTTCTGATTTCTTAAATGGAGGGATTTATTATGCCACTGTCTTTTATCCATCACTGACTTATCATGTGCTGGTCAGAAACTGCCCAGTGATATTCCCACCAACCTTTCATCAGTGCTAATCTTCATATTATCCTTCATTGAGGTGAAGACTGACTTAAGTCTAGTTCATTCAAAATAAGTCCTAATTTCTCCAAAAAAACTTTTACTCCTGAAGTAATCCAGATAAGATCAAATCTCTCTCTATTCTCAGACTAAATAAAAAATTACCTCGATTCATTCCTATCAAATGCCATTTGACATCTACAGCTGCTTCAGTCCAATAGTCTGGCTGTTACTTTTTCTTCAACAAGTGGTCATATTTTGGGAACACTGTTCTCACTTAATATCTTTCAAAATCCTTGAAAATGTCAAGGAAGTAATTTACTAATTGACAATCCCATTGTTATTATTCTTTCATGGATGTCAAGTAAATTTGCATTTATAATTCCTTCACTTTTCTTTAAAAAATCATAAGCAATATAATCAGTATCTGCACACAGTCATCTGGGTTCAAAGTGACTGAACTAGCCCATTGTCCTCTTCTGTCATCCTAATATATTTTGAACAATTCTCATCTGCTCTTTAATGAGCAAATTATCAGTAAATTATTTTTCTGTTCCCAGCCTCATACACCATAATGATTTTACACCTTTCAAAAAAACTTAGCCTTCATTAGGAACTTTATTAATAAACATTTTTTAGTACATTACTTTTTGACTACACATGCTTAAATGTCAATAATGGAAGTGATTTGCTGATATCTTCATGATTCATGTTACTCTTATTAATATCTTCACTTATCTTTCCTAATTTCCATTTAAACTTTCTGACTGTTACTGTAGAATATATAAACTCATTGGATAAAACATTAGAGATAGGGGTGATGAGAAGTTGACAATGGCATCCCCCCGTGCAAAGTGAAACATAACCAAAAGGAATGCAGACAGTGGGGCTTCTCAACAATGTAGTGCAATTGACAAACATGGGTATATGTGGCAATCTTAGTGACTTTGACTGTGGATGTATTATTGGAGCATTACAGTGGGTCATTCTATTGCCCAAGTGGTAAGAACCCTAGAGTTCCCAAGGGCAACAGTATCAAGGGTCTATCATGAATATACCATCAACAGATGTACCAGTGAGCAAATGCTGGTGACCACCCATCATTGATGAACAGGGTCAACGCAGACCTTCCAGGCTCGTAACAGACCAACCACAGGGCAATGGTGGCACAAATCACAACCAGATTCAATGACAGAGGTCCAAGCAGCATCATCAAGAGAACTGTACAGCGCACCCTGCATACCATGGGGAGCCAACGCCTTAATTGTGTACCACTGTTAACAGCTCGTCATCGGGCATTGTACCTTGCTTGCATTGGGATCATGAAAACTGGATCTCTGCAGAGTGGACTAGAGTTATGTGGTCTGATGAATCCCATTATCAGTTGTACTGAGCTCATGGGAGGGGGGTGGGCCTTCGACAGCATGAGGCCATAGCCCTGGTTACAGCCTCATGCATACATTGCGCCAAGTTGGTTCTGTTCAAGAAGTGGTGGTTCTGTGATGGTTTGGAAAGTCTTCTCATGTGACACATTAGGTCCCTTAGTGTGTTTGGAGAGGTCCTTAAATGATGCAAGCTAACAGAATGTGTTTATTGATCACCTACACACTTTCATGGCCTTTGTGCATCCTCTAGCCAATGGCCTGTTTCAGCAGTACAATGGGCTGCCCCACCAGGCTGCAACCACCCAGGCATGGCTTGAAGAACACTCATCTAAAAGTTCATCCAGTGGCTCCCAAGGTACCCAAGATTTAAATCTGATCGAATCTCTCTGGGATGCTGTAGAGCAAGACATCACATCCATGTATCTGGGATCAGCATCTAATGTGCAGTATTGGACAATGCTGCAATTACCTCCAGCATCTGGTGGAGTCAATGCCTCGGAGAGTACAGGCTGTTATTCGCACTAGAGGAGGAGGACTGACATGCTATTGGGTAGGTATCCTAATGTTTTGTAATTCTCGTAGAAAGGCTTAAACGTTGGTTATACATGCTTACTAAATAACTTAAGGAAAATACAACATACAATAGAATATACATTAAATTAAACTTTAATATATTTCCAATATTTCGGCAACGTCACGTTGCCATCTTCATAGGAACTTATAATAAAGACACGTGCACACAGGCGCTAAACACGGTAAATGAGAACAAAGCAAGGAAGCTATGGTTTCCCTAAAAGTCCTGATGGTGCCCCCTAGCAGGCTATGTAGGTATTCTTGGCCGTTGGGATGAAGGTCTCCTGATGTAAGCCTCCCAAATTTGGGGCGGTCTCATGCAGCCAAACTTGTTGAGGTTTGGCATGTTTCTTAGGGCTGAGGCTGATTCTATGAATAGTCTTTCATATTTGAACTTGCTACGGTGTATTATTGTGGCTTTCTTCCACCATAATTCTGTGGCGTGTATCCAAAGCATGGTCTGCAAGACCAGAGTGGCTGTATTAGTGAAACCGGATGTAGTCCTTGTGTTCTGAAATTCTGATATTAGCTGTCCTGCCTGTTTGGCCAAAGTAGGACAACTTACAGCTGCAAGGGACCTGGTGTACACCAGGTAGGTCTAGGGGGAGTGGTTGGTCTTTAGTGGAGCAGAAAAGGGATGCCAATTTTCTCTATGGTCTGTAACAACACCCCAGAATCAAGTTCACCCTGGAAAAAGAGGAAAACAACAGCCTCCCTTTCCTAGACCACACTAGTCACCCGCCAGCCTGATGGAACCTTGGTTTTCTCAGTTTATAGAAAACCCAACCATACAGGCAGATACATTCACCAACAATTCCACCATCCCCCCTCACAACAATATGGAGTTGTTAAGACATTAAACAACAGGGCTAAACTAATCTGTTCAAATGACAGTGCCCTAACCAATGAACTAAATCACATCCTCAACAATTTCTCAGTCAATGGCTACCCCTAAAAAAAATATTGAAACCAGTAAACCCCCCCTCCCCTTCACAACAAGGATTACCCTAAAGTCATCACCATTCCCTACATCCGATGCACCTCGGAAAAAATTACGAAAATCTTAAAAAAACATGACATGACCTCTTGTTACAGAGCGTATAGAAAATTGGCATCCCTTATCTGCTCCACTAAAGACCAACCACTCCCCCTAGACCTACTTGGTGTACACCAGGTCCCTTGCAGCTGTAAGTTGTCCTACTTTGGCCAAACAGGCAGGACAGCTAATATCAGAATTTCAGAACACAAGGACTACATCCGGTTTCACCAATACAGCCACTCTGGTCTTGCAGACCATGCTCTGGATACACGCCACAGAATTATGGTGGAAGAAAGCCACAATAATACACCGTAGCAAGTTCAAATATGAAAGACTTCATGGAATCAGCCTCAGCCCTAAGAAACATGCCAAACCTTAACAAGTTTGGCTACATGAGACTGCCCCAAATTTGGGAGGCTTACATCAGGAGACCTTCATCCCAATGGCCAAGAATACCTACACAGCCCGCTAGGGGGCACCATCAGGACTTTTAGGAAAACCATAGCTTCCTCGCTTCGTTCTCATTTACTGTGTTTAGTGATTGCATGCACGTGTCTTTATTGTAAGTTCCTATGAAGATGGCAACGTGATGTTGCAGAAATATTGGAAATATATTAAAGTTTAATTTAATGTATATTCTATTGTACGTTGTAATTTCCTTAAGTTATTTAGTAAGCATCTAATGTTTTGTTCATTGAGTGTATAAATACACACATCAACAGTCTTTAAATATTTAGGGTCTTAATATTCATTCATACTTAATTATGAAAAGTTTGAAATAATGTATATTTTGAACTTTACTAACAGACAAAATATACAGTTAATGCATAACTTAATAATAAATCTGCATATGATAAGTACATCTTTATGGCAAGATATAGCCAATTTCTGGACAGTGTTATGTGGCTTTCTATTCTTTTACATAGAGAATTTATAATGATGTATATAATGCAATCAGGACTTAGGTATTTCATGATAACATGCAAGTTTACTATATAAATAAACGAGGAAATAGATTTTGTCTGTATAAGCAATGTACAAGATATCACAGAGATATTGCATTAAATCTAGAAGTAACAAACTGTCAGGATAAACATTAGGTGGAGCTTCCTTTCCCTTTAAGCAGTTTAACAATGTTCTTGGCCTCCAGGAATTCATGAGAGGATGAATAATAACAATAACAAATGTCTAGCTAACAAAATATTGTTATTTTGTTAGCTAGACATATTAAATGATCATTATATGCTTTCAGTGTAGATAATTATAGTACGTGATTTTGATGCAGTTTTGTTATAGCCAACTTTCAATCTCCACTGTTTGCAATTAGTTTAAAATGGCTATAAAGCCATGTTGTAGCTTGTAAAATGCATGTTTGCTAAAATCTTGTGCAAGTTAATCTTATAAAAATCTAGTACATACTCCAAATTTTGCATGTTTACATCAGCAGAAAAAATAGTGATTAATTAAAATGAGTAACATTTAAAATTATAACAACCTTGATGCAATTTTATTTTTTTGTAACATTTGAATACACACACATCCATAAATTACATACTATTTGGTTAAAAGATCAGTTATCAAAACTTAATAAGAAAATTTGGAACATCTGTAGTTTTTATCTCAGTGCATCCAGTTGTGCTTGAATGACTTCCAGCTAACAAAGGAGAAAAAAATTATATTAAAAATATTAACTCAACACTATAAGCCTTATTCATAATTAAGAGATGTTTGAAAAATTGCGTATACCAAGATTAGTTTTATGAATATAGCCTATTAAAGGTCTCAACAAGAGAAAACAGAATTGCTAATTTTATAAGCTATGGTTATACTGAGGTTGCAATGGATTACCAGTTGGAAGAACTCTGCAGGACATTTAGACATTATGTCCATTCCTTAAAAAAAAAAAAAAAAAAAAATACAGCGAATATAGTAACACTGTTATATTTCTGAGTAAGAGATAAATATTGTCTATCCCCTGCTTTCTTTTATCTCTATTTTCCAAGTAATCTAATAAAGATTCATAATAATCCTTTAATTTTGTTTGCAGAAAATAAAGAAGTGGAAGCAGAAACTGCAAAACTTGATACGGGTTCTGAGTTTTAAAATCAGTTTATAGTGCTGATTTTGAAACACAGAACTTGAAAAATATAATGAAATGTCATGTTCTTAATTGACAAAAGAAAATTACGAACTTTAGAAAATTAACAACAAAAACATGCTGTTGAAAGTTTTTCACTTGGTTGTATATTAAATTGAAGTTGCCAAAAAATTATATTCTCGTTTAATCCTTCAGCCTGGTAGTTTACAGGAAACCATGCTCATGTGGTTTGGTCTATGTAAGATAGACAAGCCATAGTTTCAATGTGAAAGAGAAGAAACATAAAGACATTGAGCACAAAAGAAAGGAGATATCAGGTCTGGCTCACCATATTTCAACTACTAGCCATACAAGAGACCAGGATATTTCCACTATGATGTATTTAGAAGAAAATATTTTCTCTAGACTTCTCAAAGAATCCATGACAGTTATCTAATTACATGGCTTTCTTAACAGAAACCAAGAACATGTACTGAATGACATCTGGAAATTTCTCATTAGATGTTTTAAAATCATGTTAGATTTCAATTATCTTCAATGTTTACCAGGTGACAGCTGACCAGTGGCGGCTCATACATAAGCACTGCGACACTGCCGCACCCCCAAGGAAAAAATTTAATTTAATAAAAAATATTTTATTAATAAAAAAAAACTATTTAATAAAAAATAAAATTATAAATAATAACAATGCTTACAACATTATATGAATGCAATACAACATGTTAAAGGTTACAGCTTATGCTTTGATATTGATTGAATAGTTAATAATTGGAATTGTTCGATTAATGTTTTAGATTGCACTGCAATGTAATGCAGTCTCGGAATTATCACGTTAGGTCAATTGCAGCTAGTCGCGCTGATATTCGTTTGCACTTCTCATTGCACATTACCAGTGATTCTGATACTGCTCGTTTAGGCAGCGTATTGTATGCTTGCACATGTTATTTCTACGAGATAGGAAACTTTTATTATTGGTGCATGTTCATGGTGAGGGCGAACTATTTTTTGTAAATCTTATTTTATTTTGTTAAAATAACATATAGTTATTATAAATACAAGGCTGAATTATGATGAGCATCACTGTTGAAAATATGAAAATTATATTTTTTCAATTATCGTTACACGAAACAAATGCACTGTGATCTAACGCAGTGTCAGAATTATTTCTGACAATTATTTATTTCTGCGAGATACGAAACTTTTATTATTGGTGTTTGTTCATGGTGACAGCAAAATATTTTTAATAAAGCAATTTTTTAATATGCAAATTTATTTATTAATAAAGTGGTTACTGATTAGGAAAAAAAATTTTTTTTTTTTTTTTTTGTCTATGCAGCATCCCCACTGCAGCCGACGCATGCATTCTTGCTAGGATGAATTTATTTATTTCGAATGTAACAATTTTTTCAGCTTTTGAACAACTCTGCAGTCATTTATTTGTATGTATATTTTATGTACTTTTTTTATAAACCCCAAAAAAGCCACAAGTTTGGTGTGTAAAGAATTAGTTTTTTTTTTTTTTACTAATTATATGAAGAACCAAAGGCTTCAATTCGGCGACATGAACTTATTTAAGTTAAGGGATATTACATCCCATATTGTTTCTTAGCTGAATAAGAAACTCAAATAGTTTCATGTCGAATATAGAAACTATATGAAGTTCGGCGATTCCAAGCATAAGCAAATACCTGGATAGTGCACCTGACCCATTTGGTAGTGCAACACACTGAGGCAACTCACAGTAAGGGTGGAGCAAGCTCCGATCACTATTCTTGGTATTTTACCCATAATGTGAACTTAGCTCCTAGGAGCTGTATCACTGTTCTACATTATGAGAGAAGGTCACTACCCAGACAGGTTTCAACCTTTATTGAGGTCTCATCAGTGAGTAGGTAGACCTAGTTAATACCAAGTTTGTAGCGAACAGAACTTACATACCCTACTATGAGAATTTCCAAGAAGATGTCCTAATAAATTACTAATTATATGAAGAGCCAAAGGCTTCAATTCGGCGACATGTAATGGGATGTAATATCCCTTAACAATAAGTTAAGGGATATTCCCATATTGTTTCTTAGCTGAATAAGAAACTCAAAGAGTTTCATGCCAAATATAAACTATATGAAGTTCGGCAATTTCAAGCATAAGCAAATACCTGGATAGTGCAACTAACCCATTTGGTAGTGCAACACTGTGGCAACTCATAGTAAGGGTGGAGCAAGCTCCGATCACTATTCTTGGTATTTTACCCATAATGCGAACTTAGCTGCTAGGAGCTGTATTACTGTTCTACATTATGAGAGAAGATCACTACCCAGACTGGTTTCAACCTTTATTGAGGTCTCATCAGTGAGTAGGTAGACCTAGTTAATACCAAGTTTTTGCACTACCAAATGGGTCAGTTGCACTATCCAGGTATTTGCTTATGCTTGGAATCGCCGAACTTCATATAGTTTCTATATTTGGCATGAAACTCTGAGTTTCTTATTCGGCTAAGAAAAAATATGGGATGTAATATCCCTTAACTTATATAAGTTCATGTCGCCAGATTGAAACCTTTGGCTCTTCATATATTTAGCAATTTATTAGGACACCTTCTTGGCAATTCTCATAGTAGGGTATGTAAGTTCTGTTCGCTACAAACTTGGTATTAACTAGGTCTACCTACTCACTGATGAGACCTCAATAAAGGTTGAAACCGGTCTGGGTAGTGACCTTCTCTCATAATGTAGAACAGTAATACAGCTCCTAGGAGCTAAGTTCACATTATGGGTAAAATACCAAGAATAGTGATTGGAGCTTGCTCCACCCTTACTATGAGTTGCCTCAGTGTGTTGCACTACCAAATGGGTCAGTTGCACTATCCAGCTATTTGCTTATGCTTGGAATCGCCGAACTTCATATAGTTTCTATATTTGGCACGAAACTCTTTGAGTTTCTTATTCGGCTAAGAAACAATATCGGATGTAATATCCCTTAAGTTTTTTTTTTTTTCAATGAGTAATAAAATATCTTATTATCCTAATTCATTTTATTTGTAAAAACTCAAATATTTCCTTCCCTGTATTATCAGCAGTCTATATCAGTCTAATATATGGGCAAAATTTGGAGTAATTTTTCCTACAAATTTTACAAAAGAAAATATTGTTGTGTGCTGGCCTGGTTTGATGAGTAGTTAATGTATCTGATCTCTAACCAATAGGCTGCAGTTTGAATCCCCACTGTGGGCATAAATGTGATTGTCTTTAGGTGGAAGATGAATTTCATTACCCAGTGCAAGCCCAATGCTCTGTTTACTGAAGGCCTGAAGTGGCTTGAATAAGTTCCAGGTTTGATCTCTAGGGAAGGATTTCCAGACTATGTAAAAAATATACAAAAAATCAAATAAAATCAATAAAACTAGAAAAAAAAAATCCTTATTTTATCCATGATATAAATATACTATAGGTTTACAAATAAAACTTTTGTGGTAGGAGTTACATAAATAAATGGAACTATATAGCAAGTGAAAATGTCTTTCCATCTTACACTCTTCTAATAAAGAAAGAAAGACAAACATATCTGCAAACAGTCACTGGTTCTTCTATAAGCCACAAGAAATACAAAACATAAGAAGATTAGTGCTAATCTGTAACTTTTTTTTTTTTTTATATTTAGCTTTCTTCGTCTTCTTCCCCCTCCCTCTTTATGTGTGTTAATTGTGAAAAGTGATATACACTATCTTCAAATCTGAAGTCACCTAAAAAAGGAAAAATAATCTATAAAAAGTTCCTCTTTTTTCTGGCAGTTTAATGGTATTGAGGCAAGCATTCCCACAAATAGTACAAACATACATAAAAATCAATTAAAGTATACTTCACTAATACTTAATGAAATGAATAAAAAATTTTCTGTCAGATGGTAAACTAAGTCATCCTAATACTCGTATGGATTAGAGTTGGTTCCCTCCACATGTTCAAAACTTAGACAGCTTTCTTCATAAAAATGCAGAATAATTCTCTGTCCATATTTTTAAAATTAATTTCAAGTGATTTTCAGAACAGTTTTATGAATGCTTCTTGTTGCAATCCGATATTGTTGCTTTGAGCAACAACAACAAAATTACTCAGGACTTTTAGCAGTTCTGGTCCTATCAACCACTTTGGAAGCATTAAGTACTTTCCTACTTCATTATAGTAGCACTGATTGAATTACTGATGAACAGACTTTGTACTTAATATAAACAGGAATGGTTTTTTTAAACTGCTTGTCTTAAATACTGAAAAATTTTACTTACATCAGGAATAGCAACCTATGGCACACTGGACCCCAATGATAATAAAAAAAGTAAGCCCATTTATGTAAAAAGTATTAACCAAAAACTGATATAGGAAGTTTAGTAATGAAGTAATTTTTTCATGTAGTACTGTCATATCCTGTACACCCCTTGAGGGTACATGGCAGGAATTTGATGATGATGATGATCTGTAGAAAAAAAGGTAAAACTTAGTAATTATTTTTAGGAGTTTTGTTTTGTGCATCTTTTGCTCATTCACTTGTTTGATCCTGAGGTGCCAAGCATTAGCAACAGCAGTGCATCGCAGGTTGTTGTCAGCAGTTTACAATTGATACTCCTATGCTATGGAGTTGTGCTTTGGTCATCCTTTGTGAACATTTGTAGTTTTTTTTTTTGAAAATTAAATCTTGTTTTTACATTCAGTTAGCCAGCACAGTGCAAAAGAAAATGAGTAAAAAAAAAAAAAAAAGAAACAGAAGCAGTGAATTCAATAAATAGTGGGAAAATGAGTTCTTATTTATAGCATATCTGTCAGAAAAACGGTTGGGCATTGTTTGTGAAAACATTTTCTCGCATAATAAAAGCCATCATCTTAACAGACACCATAAAACACAACATTAGACTGAAAGAGGAGGAAAACTGAAGCTAGTGCTCAGGTCTGGATTAGGGAGAGAATATGTGATTAAGAAAAAGGAAGAAATTAAAAAAAAAAAAAAAGGTGAAATATGTTTGTTAAAAGAAGTTATCACAGTTTGGGCAATAACAGAAGTGTCCCAAGAAATTGCTTCAGCATTAGCCAAAAAATTGAAGTCTTTCTCTGATGGAGAAGAAATTGTTAAGCTTTGTCTCCAAATATTTGCACGATGCCTTAGTGATAAAAAATGTCGAAGGAAAGGTAGGCAAAATTGCTCTGTCAAAGCAAACAGTTACCAGATACACCGAAGAACTCTCTCGTGTATCTGAACAACTGAAAGACCTTGTCTGTGCTTGTACTTTTTTGCTTTAGCTTTGGACAAACCTGCTGATAGATGTAATGTAGTCCAGTTAAGCATTTTTCTAAGAAGAAGAATTGATGATAAGTTTAACGTTTTTGAAGAACTTAGTGGTCTTTTGAATCACTTCATGGAAAAAACGAGAGAATCCTACATATTTGAGAAAGTAAAATCACATCTAGAAATTCTACAAGTAGATATTCTAGTATACTCAGTGTTTGTACTGACAAAGCACCATCAGTGATAGGTAAAGTCAGTGGGACTACAACTTTGCTTGAAAACTTTTGACCATCCTTGACTAAAATATCACTGCATTATACACCAAGAGTAATTGTGTGGAAAAATGTTAAATTTGCAGCATGTTATGTTACCAATTATGAAATGCATGAATAAAATTAAAGCAAGAGGATTAAGCAGAAGAGAATTCAGAGAATATTGAAAGGTTAGATTTGGAATATGGCGATCTCATTCTTCATTGTGAGGTGCACTGGCTTTCCAGAGAAGGTTCTGAGTAAATTTTGGAAACCAAAAAATACTATTCATAATTTTCTAGAAGAGAAAAAGAGCCCTTTTATGTGATAACAACTGGCTGTTTAACTTAGCATTTTTTGATTGATATTGCCAGCCATCTCAATGATCTAAATTTGAAATTGCAGAGCAAGAACAAACGTTTTCCTAGTTTAATGAATGATATTAATGGGTTCAAGATTAAGTTAAAACTGTCAGTTAGAAAATGAAGATTTCAGCCAGTTTCTGCACTTAAAAGAGCAGAATGAATGTGCTGAAGATAATGGCAATTTCACAAAATATATTGAAAAAATCAGGTTGTTGCAAGAGTCAGTTGAAAGTTGTTTTTGTGATTTTGCTAAAGAAGAGGAGTGCATACTTGCATTTCTAACCCATTTACGCTTAGTGAACAAAAAATCATGAAGATGCCTAGTAACATACAAATGGATCTTATTGATTTGAAAACAAATTCATTATTGAACATGAAATTTGATGAACTTCCCTCAGTCTCAAATGCTTCTGACATAATTTCTGGTGTTCATTACCCTGTGAGCATTTTTCAGAATTAAGAAAATTTGCCCAGAATTATATCTCTCATTTCGTAACAATGTACAGATGTGAACAAGCATTTTCAGCCATGAAATTGATTAAAACACAAAATTTGCTGATGATTGACTGATTCAAATTTCAAGAATTCTCTGGTACTCTCAGTAACTAATTTAACTCTAAACATTAAAAGTTTGGCAAAATCAAAACATACTGAAAAGTCTCATTAAGTAATGCTTATCCTGTTTTTATATTAAATCAATATATCATGTCTATATTAAATATATCTATATTAACATATTTTTACAGGAAATGTTTAAGGATACAAGAGCTATAATGATGCATCTGAAATTATACGTGAAAATAATCGATGCATGGAAAATAAAAAAAGGTGGGCCATCCCTGACTTACATCACATTGATTCTGATACAACTAACACTCACACTACCATGAACATTAGCTAGGTTTGTTATGATTTTAGGCTTGTATGAGTTCAGTGACTTGCTCACCATTGGTGAGCAAGTCATGTGTATAAGATTTGCTGATGACATAGCCCTTGTAGCAGAAAACAGAAGAACGTTAAAAACAATGCTAGAATTACTAAATAATAATAACCTTGAAAAATATAAAATGAAAATCAATACAGATAAGACTAAAATCATTGTTACAGGCAAAATCCCTATCAATATAGAGCATATAGACATCAGCAGGAAACAAATAAAACAAGTGAAAAGCTTTAAATATTTAGGAAGCCTAATAACAGAAGATGGCAGAACAAGAGAAGACATAAGATCAAGACAAGGCAAAAGCCAAATTCTCTAAGATGAAAAGCATTTTAACAGGAAAACTCAACCTACAATTGAAAAAAAAATTAGTAAAGTCACTGATATGGAGCATTGCACTGTATGGATGTGAAACCTGGATTCTAGGCAGAGAAGATGTAAGAAGATTGGAGGCTTTTGAAATGTGGTGCTGGCGCTGCATGAACAAAATAAAATGGACAGAAAAAAAATCAAACCAACAAGTCCTGAGAGAGATAAACGAAACAAGAACTCTAATTAAATCGATCAAAATTAGAAGGGATAGGTGGTTTGGACATATACTTCGACATGATGGACTTGTGAAAAGAATAACTGAAGGCAAAATAGAGGGGAAAAGAAGAAGAGGCAGACCAAGGAAAGCTTTCTTGAACAAGTCAAAGACAGCATGGGTTTGAGGAGTTACCAGGAGGTTAAGAAGAAAGCCAATGACAGAGCGGAATGGAGGAAACTGCTGCTGAGCTACCAGTCCCAAGACTGATGCAACTGATGAATGAATTCAGTGATTTCTCGGACATATGAACAAATCTTCACCCTCGAATGGGTTGGTGTGTCAAATGACTTCTTGTATTGCATCAATTGTGCATGTGGGAGTGCACTTGCATTTCATTGTCACCCACACACAAGAGAATTCAATTCCTGCAACAAATAAATGCCATGTGAGGGATGGAAAATTTTACAGTTATAATTTTATGCATTTGTACCTTCAGTTATCGAACTCTTGAATTATCCAACAAACAAATTATTCTTCTGCTGTGGTTTGATAATTCACGGATTGCTGTGTATTTTCAATTAACTGCATACATGACAAAAGAAAGGTCTTCCAATTCAGTCACTCATTAGATTATTATGTACAGCATTAAGAATTGACTTCTGGAAGATTTCCACTAATATGTGTGCAAAGATGTTGTCTACATGTGTAAGAAATTAGAGAATAGAGATTCTGCAAGTTGTCCAACTGTGTCAGGCAAACTGCAGATAAGACAATACAAAATAACAAACAAGTGGATTATTATATCTGTACACAAATGCGAGTAGCAGAAACAAAACAAAGGGATAGAGTTTGTTGCCTTAGTCAATATATTGCAACCTCGAATTGTAGGTATTAGTGAGACCTGGCTATCAGAATCAGACCTACTAACTGGTATTGAGTGTCAAAGGTATAGTATTTTTAAGCAGGAGAGAGAGAGGATACGGGTGCAAAATTAAGGATGCGAGTATTACAGCGCAAAAGCAGAGGGTGAAAGAAATGATAGCCGTAGCGGGAACGAATGATTTGAAAGGAGATAAATTTGATATGAGAGAGGACTTAAAGGAATTCTTAGAGGTAGCGAAAGAAAAGAGTGACAGAGTTAGGATAGTGAATCTGTTGCCGCAGTATGACAGAGAAGAGTTTAGAAGAAGGGCCATAATCGCAAATGACTTTATGCGCAGGTTATGCAGATGGTGTGGTGTGGAGTGAGTTTGATGGGCGAAAGGATTTGTACAAGATGGATGGCTTACATTTGAATGGATTTGGTGTGCGAAGACTGGAAAAAGTGTTGCTGAGTGAAGTGAGAGTGGATGTGCAAAATCAGGGAAACTATGGGAAACATCAGTGAGGCAGTTGAGTGTAAGAATGTATGTAATGTGCCCGAGCCAGTACGAAGGACAAGAAATCAGAATAGGATAGTTAGTATAATGCATCAAGATAGGGGTGGGACAAATTGACCTCTGCATTTCATGTATACTAATGCCAGGAGTATTAGGAACAAGGAAGAATTTTTGGCCTTGGTTGGCTCTTCCTGGCCACAGGTTATTGGCATCAGTGAAACATGGCTGACAAAAGATGATAGTTAGTGGGATAGAATGTATAGGGTATAGTATGTTCAGGAGGGACAGAGAGAATAAAATGGGGGGAGGAGTGTTATTGATGATAGCTGATGAACTGCAGCCATGGAGAATAGAAGTTGTATTGCAGGATAGTGAAAAGAACTCATTTGAGGCTATTTGGTGTGAGATTGAGACTAATGGAACAAAATATACAGTTGGGTGCTGCTATAGACCAGGTGATGGAATAGACAGTGGAGATAGTATGCATACACAAATTGATGAAATGAGTGGAAGGAGGGTAATTATTATGGGGGATTTCAACTATGGTAACATTGATTGGAAAGAGGAGAGGACACATGTGAGGAAGGAACTGGATTTTCTTCAGTTTCTAAGAGATAGCTATCTGAGACAGCATGTAATGGAAAATACTAGGGGTTTGAGAGTGTTTGATCTAGTAATGGCATCTGAGAATCTGACTGTAATGAATATGACTATGTTGCCACCTATTGGTGAGAGTGATCATAGGGTCTTGACCTGGGAGGTGGCTAAATGTGTGAAATTTTCGATTAAGACAAGGTACATGTGAAATTACTGTGCTGGCAAGTATAACAAGCTTAGGAGATTGCTTGGTTCAGTGCCATGGCATGCAAAACTGCAAGGGCTGGATGTTGATAGGGCATGGGAAGTGGTCAAGAAGCATTTGCAGGAGGTTATGGCTGACTGTATACCTAGAGTCCGAATATTAAATCAAGTAGGGGTTAATTTGATGAATAACACTATTAAACTTGAGTGGCAAAAAAAGAAACAACTATGGAAGGAATTTAAGGAGAAAGGTGACCTGCAGGTACATGAACGGTGTAAAGCGCAGGCCAGAAGAGTAATGAGGGTGGTAAGAAAAGCAAAAGCGGATTATGAAAGAAAATTAGCCATGCAAGCTAAAGAGAATCCCAAACAGTTCTTTCAACATGCTGCAAGTAAAAGAAAAACAGTACACGGCAAAATGATTTTAAGGAATGGTGATGGTAGGCGGGGTCACCGAATCAGTCGATATAGTGGAATTACTAAGTGAGCACTTTGCAAGAGTATATCATCCAGGTGGTGATATTGAAGGAATGAAGGAACCATTAGTTTATATGGGAATTGTGGTGAATGAATGGAGGCCAAGAGTCTATTACAGAACCTTAACGTGAATACATCTGTGGGATTGGATGGTATACCAGCACGGGTCTTATGTGAAGCGGCTAAAGAATTGTCATTGCCATTGACCATATTGTTTAATCTGACTCTCGGGTCTGGTTTAGTCCCGAAGGGATGGAAAGAGGGGAAAATAGTTCCACTGCATAAAGGAGGATCCAAGATTATTGCAAATTATCGACCGATCAGCATATCAGGAGTTGTTGTCAAGGGAAAAATACAGGAATGGATTGATGAAAATGAGATACTGTATGGGGGGAAAGCATGGTTTTGTGAAGGGTAGATCATGCCTCAGTAACTTGCTCAGGTTTTATAACACAGTGACGGCTGAACTGGAAAAGGGGGTAATAGGTTTACAGTGATAATGCTGGACCTGTCTAAAGCCTTTGACAAGATACCACATGAAATTCTAATATGTAAACTGCAACATATGGGAATGGATATAGGGTTGGTGAGATGGATAGGAGGGTGGTTGATGGAGAGATACCAGAGAGTAGTTTACTCAGGAGTAGAGATCAAAAGACGGCCTGTGGCTACCGGTGTGCCACAGGGTTCCAATGCTGTTTAACGTGTTCATTAACGATACAGGGAAGGAACTGAGAAGAACGGTTAATTTGTTCACTGATGATGCAAAGTTGGGTAGGGCAATAGTAAATGCAGAAGATGTCAAAATTTTGCAGGATGATCTGGATGGATTGGAGGTCTGGGCTAAGGAGAATGGATGTCAATTTAATGTGGCAAAATGTAAGGTTATGCATTTTGGGGTGAAAAGATTAGCAGCAGTATATCACAAACTGTACTCCAGGATATTGATGAGGCCAGGGACTTGGAAGTGTTGGTGGATAGGAAGTTGAAGTTTAGGGGACACATTGCAAAATGTGTCTAAATCAGCTCATCAAATCACTTGGATGCTGAAGAATATTTTGTTGACGAGCAGAGATAAGCAAGTTATTGTTCCTCTGTATCGAACCTTGATAAGACCCCATCTCGACTACTGTGCCCAGATCTGGTCACCTAGATTTCTTCTTGATGGGGAGGAGGGTTGAGAGGATCCAGAGGCGAGTGACCAAGATGATAGCAGGTCTATGGAATGAACCTTATGAAAACAGGTTGAAGATTTGTGGGTTGCAGAAATTGGTTGATAGGTGAAAAAGGGGAGATATGATTGAGACAATCAAATTGCTGAAAGGTTTCGATAGGATTAATTCAGAGGATATTTTTGAAAACAGGACTGGTGGTGGGGGGACTGGGGGACATCCATGGAAGCTGGGCAAGAGTGTGGTTAGTAAGGGTGTTAGAGCTGGGTTTTTTTACTTTTAGAGTTGTGAATGAGTGGAATAAGCTGCCGGAGTCTGTTGTGGATGCTATGACAGTAAATGAGTTCAAGGCAAAGAATGATAGATACTGTGTGGATGTCGAATAGTTGTGATGGACATGATGTTTAGAGCCTCCCTCAATGAGCCTAAGGATTCCTTGGAGTCGCCTGTAATAATAATAATAGGAGGGGGGGGGCTGCTAATGATATCGGATGACTTGAATCCAGCTAGAATCGAGACCTATGATTGAAGTACCACTACTAACAATATTTCATGTCATGGTGAGGCTGAAGCCATCTTGTGTGAGGTGGAATCTAACAAGATCAATTACATAGTGGGATGTTACAGAACTGGTGGATTGGTTGCTAGTGATGAAAAAATGAATCACAAATTTTTGAGCTGTTGAGAGACAACTTTCTCAAGCAGCATGTGACAGAAGGAACTCGAGGGCAAAGAGTGTTATATTTGATTATAGTGTCAGAGGGCATTTCAGTTAATGACATAACTATTCTGCCTCTGATTGGTGACAGTGATCATGCAGTACTCACTCGGGAAGTGACTAAGTTTATGAATGTTCCATTCAGAAAAGGTTACATGCTGAACTACAAAGCAGGAAATTATGACCAACTGAGGAGTATACTGAGTTCAGTGGAATGGGATCGGTTGCTGGATGGAAAGAATATTGAGAGTGCATGGGAAGCATTTAAACAACACTTGAATGATGTGATATCAGAATGTGTCTCAAGAGTTCGAAGAATAAATAGAGCAGGAGTCAAATGGATGTGTAATCTTGTTAAGCAAGAGATTCGTAAGAAAAGGATGATGTCCTTTTCCTACGAATGAAAAATTGTGTGCATAAGGATGACGTCCGTTATGAATGTTATAAGCAGCAGGCTGGAATAGTCAACTGTTGTACAGAAAGCAAAGTCTGAGTATGAAAAGAAACTGGCTCTCCGTGCTAAAGACAACCCACAAGAATTCTATCAATATGCTGCAAGTAAAAGAAAGAATGAATATGAAAGAATAATTCTTCTAAATCCTGATGGCATGAGGTTACAGATGCAGAAAAGGTTGTTCGGTTAATGAGTACCCATTTTGTTAAAAGCTATCAACCTGGTGTATGCAACATTGAGCTCACTGTTACTTCTTCACTAGATGAAGAAATGCAGGTGTATGAGGACGAGATATGAGAGCTGTTACACAAATTGAATTAGAATTCAGCAATAGGGACTGAGGGAATTTGCTAAAAGAGCTGAACACTCTTTTAGTAATTGTGCTAAAAGAGTGTTCAGCTGAACTGGCCATTCCTTTGACCAGGCTGTTTAATACGAGTGTCAGAACAGGGAAGATTCTGTAGGAATGGAAGGAATGTATGGTAATTCCATTGCACAAGGGTGGTGCAAAGAACCGATGTATCCAACTATCGGCTGATTAGTATCTTAGTAGTGGTGGTGAAGATTTTGGAAAAACTGGTTAGGGCTCGCATTCAGAAATGGGTTTACAGTGAATCTCTACTTTGCAATTAACAACATGGGTTTACTAAGGGAAGGTCATGTTTTAGCAACTTGCGCACATTCTATAACAATGTTACCATTGAACTAGACAATGGGAATGGATATACCATGATACATTTGGATTTTGCTAAGGCTTTTGACAGAATACAGCATGATAGACTGTTGCATAAATTGGAGAAAATGGGTTGGATTATAGAATATCAGCATGGATAAGAGGATGGCTGACAGATATCAAAAAGTAGTATATGAGAGGATGTGAGTCTACAAGATTTAAGGTAACAAGGAGTGTACCACAAGGATCAGTGCTTGGTTCACTGTTATTCAATCTGTACATTAATGATATTGGGAAGAATTTGAAATACCCAACCTATCTTTGCTAATGATGCAAAGATAGGTAGGGCAATCAAGAATGCTGCCAATATGCAGTATTTGCAGCATGATTTTAATAGGCTAGAATTGGGCATGGGAAAATGAGTGTCAGTTCAATGTCAGTAAATGTAAATTCATTCACTTTGGTTTAGATATCCAATGTCATATTATATTGGTGGGATTAGGCTAGAAGAAACCGATGAGGCTAGGGATCTTGGAGTTTTAATAGATATTAAGTTAAAGTTCAGGGGCCATGTGGCAAAGATTGCAAATAAAGCTCAAAAGATAATTGCAATGCTGAAACGATCGTTCACATGTAAAGATAAGGATGTTATTTTGCCTCTTTACAAGGCCTTGATAATTCCCTAGCCATTTGGAATATGGTGCACAGGTCTGGTCTCCTGGTTTCCATTGTGATTCTTATATATATATATATATATATATATATATATATATATATTGCAGAGAGTACAAAGGGAAGTTAAAAATGATATCAGGATTGTGGAATATTGATTATGAAGACAGATTGAGAATTTGTAGACTGCAGACACTAGCAAACAGGAAAAAGAGGGGTGATATGATTGATTTGCAAACTTCTGAAAGGGTCATACAGGATTTCAATTGATAGAATTTTTCAATTTATAGAGAGTGGGGAAAGGACGAGAGGGCATCCTTGGAAGCCGAGAATGAAGGCAATCAGCATTTGAGCCATGGATTGGAATGAATTGCCATTGGATGTCATGAGTGCAAGCAGTGTGAATGAATTCAAGAATAGGTATGATGATGATGTGTGTAATATGTGACCTTCCTCGATGAGTCCGATTCACCGGAAGTCTCTCTTAATAATAATAATATGAAACAGTAATTATTCAATGTAATTATATGGCTAGATCTAAATACTGAAACATAAGTGGATGACATACTGATAAAATTATAGAGTAACAGAATGAAACTTCGCTAGGAAAAAATTACTTAATATTTGTAGAATTTTCAGCTAGGTTCCCTAGCCATTGTATATTTAAAAAATGCATCTGTTTTAGGAAATCTCTTTTCAAGTGTATTGACAATGGCTTGGAAACCTAGCACAAAATTTTACAAATAGTAAATAATTTTTTCCTAATGTAAGTGTTATTCCATTACTCTTTAATTTTATCATTATTAAATATAGTATTTTAAATATATTAAGCTGAGTTAAAGACCTGATGTTTATTTAAACTGATTTGAAAACTTAAAACTAAAAATATTACCATTCAGTTTTTTGCTTTCTTTTATGTATCTGGAATTATTAATTTAATATTGTTAACATTTACTTAAAAAGATCAGATGATATGCTTTAAACAAATGATTGTTATTACAACAAGCACCATTACAAGCTCATTCCAGTGTAATGAACTACTTGTGAGAAAATTTGCAATCAAAGCTAAGTGCAATTCTTTCCTAAAGAAATACAAATAGTGACCTATCTACTATAACTAAGTTATTCCTGCAGACTCTGTAAGTTTCCTATAGTAAGAGTCAACTGTTAATTAACATTTTTTTTATAATGATAATCCTAAAAGTTTGTCTGACGGTATGTCCAAAGAATGCAACGCACAAAGTAATTTATAAATTAAATGTCCATAAAAAATTAATTTTAAACAAAATGATTTCAAAGCACATGTTTCTGATTTCACTTTTGAAAATTTATCTAAAAAAAGGGTTGAAAGGAGAAACAATTTTTTTTTTAAATAAATTTAATTTTAAATGCCACTACATTGCAAGCATCCATAAATTCCTTCTCCAAAAGTAACTTCTTCACCAGCTACAAGGATTAGTGTGAAGTGCCTTACGATCTATGACTGTCCTCCTTATTCATAGAAACTCCAAACTACTGTATTAATCAAAAAAGAGACATCCAGTCTCCAGTGCATTCCAAACTTTCACTAATTCAAAAGGTTGAAGTTGTTTGCAAACTAGAGCTGCATAGTTAATTCTCACTTATAGCAAACACAGTTATAACAAATTAACTCACCATAACAAACTTCTGAAAAGCTGCAACAAAACTCCCACAGATACAATGCTATGCTAAAAATTCACTACAGCACACTGCCCACTATAATAAACTATTCATGTGATTCTTCAGAGTTTGTCATTGTAAGAGCTGACTGCATTTTTCTTGGCTAATGAATTCGGAAGGAAAAAAGTATAGCTGGTTCAAGGGAACGAACCCTTGAATCTTGAATTTTTGTGTGACCTCTCTGTAGATCCTTCAGATGGGAGGGGATCTACCAACACAGATTAGTAACATTCATCCATTATTCTAGGATTTCTAGAGATCTCTGCACAAAGAATTGTAAAAAATGAACACTTTTAAACCAATCAGCATTTGAGCCATTAAATAAATATATTAATGTCCTCAGACTAAATGTGATCTACCACTAAGGTATATCACATTTAGTCTGAGAACAATATTAATAATCTAATTAGCTACCTAATAATTAAGGTTGTCTTATTTATCCCCTACACGGCTCAGTTTATTATCAACAGTGCCTTCTGGCTGAAAAGACCTATGTTCAAATCCTCTCTGGGACACAAGGAACATGCATAAGGGCTTTACTTCTTGGAAACTTAGGTTTTACTTCTGCAAAGACAAAACAGATTTTGTAGCTACTATTATTGGTCTTGTTGTGACATTACTTAGGTTTCGTGTGAAACCTACTTGGTCATGACAGACTGCTGAGCCTAATGACATGAAGCATTAAATATCAGATTTTTGTGTATACAGACT
This sequence comes from Typopeltis vanoorti, assembly GCF_054136105.1. Taxonomy (NCBI): domain Eukaryota; kingdom Metazoa; phylum Arthropoda; class Arachnida; order Uropygi; family Thelyphonidae; genus Typopeltis; species Typopeltis vanoorti. Next base: position 24,996,944 of record NC_143560.1, on the reverse strand, counting down.
GTCAAAACACAAATTTTTACTGTTATGATGAATGGCCTTTTTAGAGAAAGGAATGGAGTTAATGAACTGAAAGAATGTCACTTGTTTGTGAACTGTTCTAAAAACAAGCTTAAAAGTATTTTGTTGCAAGACAGGTAGATGGGAGGCCTATACCCTACACACAAGCAAGTAAGCATGAAGCAGTCTTCTAAAGCTATGTGCACATTGAAAGAAAACACAGCTTTCCTAAAAAAAATTTTTTAATCAGAAAGAGAGAAAAACATAGACCCCCCCCCCCCACCACCACCACCACCAATGATCTCAAAAAAAAAAAAAAAAAATCTTTCTGAGATCACTGCATATTAACCTGGGTCTCATGAAAATCTTTGTTAAAGCATTGGAGGGGAAAAAATGCACCTGCATTGTAAACCCCAACAGATTTTCAAAAATTTCAGATGCCAAACATGTTGGCCCTCAAATTACTAATATTAAAGAAATGGAAAAATTTGAAAAACCTTACTCCAACAGAACCAGAAGCTGGATATCATTCAGAGATATAATGAAGGGGTTTGGGGATAATGCAGTTGCTGACAATTATAAAGAACTAACTGATCATTTTAAGAACAAGTACAAGATGGGAACCAGAATATCACTGAAGGGTCACTGCCTTCATTCTCACCCAGACTTCTTTTCTGTAAAATCCTGCTGCAATGAGTTCCACCAAGACATCATACTAGAATTCACAAAAGACATTAAAGTGAGTTTACCAGAAGCAAAACACTTATAAGCATTTAAATTTGTGTATTTTAACATTTTTTATTTTCTAATTTATTGCAAATATAGATGTAAATGCTTGAATTTTAGTCTACTTGATTCAATTAACTGAACATGCAAGCACTTAATTTATATTAATTTTACAAAAAAAGTTACAATTTTTTAAAATTGACAACTCTTTATCATTGAACAATAGTTAGCCAAGCATATATTTTGGCATAGATGCAACTGTGACGGATGGAGTGGAGGAGGAATTTTTAAATTCACTAAAATATACAGAATCCATCTCTTTTAATACCAGCTATTTGAAAGTTGGATAAAACTTTACATGAAGGTTGTGCATGCAAAATTTAGTTTTTATTTGCTATATATGTGCTATGTCACCTGGACACAAAGTGCCCCACTGTTCCTTTCTAATACAATGTTCCCAGGCTGACATTTATCTTTTTTAGCTGAAAAATGTGCTAATCCCTAAGAGACTAACTAAATCACCGTACACCGAAAAAGTCATTTTATTCCAAGATGAACCCAATCCTAGAGTAAGTGGCAACCTCTACAAACACAACAAGATATTGATTATTATGCTAGTCACATAGTCTCCCAGATTTCTGGTAATGTGAAGTAGCTACATTTATTTAAGTTGGGAAATGCTGTACAGCTGTGACAGATTTCAAAAACAGTCTTTCAGATTTAAATATGAATGTACATAATAAAGACCATGATCTAAATCAATGGATAGTCTGCAACCCCTGAATAGCTGTTTAGGTAAGGATGTATTTTTTAAGTAGCCAATTTGAAGGACCATGGGATCCCAGATTCTAAGCACACTGAAGAGTTCAGATGTGCATATAAAAAAGGTGGTTTGAAAGTTTTAAGTTTTAATAATTCCTACTCTTTTTTTAAAGGTGACCTGGATGTGAGGGATGACAATGGAATTTTTTGATCTGGATTTTGAAGAAGAGTGTAGAAGTAAGTATATTTTTTTATATTTTTCAGAGAAGAGTATAGTGAATAATTTTTAAGGAATAAGAAATAAATTAGCCAAAAAACACTCAACTATCAGTACATAAGCAGTGCTGAAACCAATTTAACTAATGGATCTGAGAGCTGAGTTAGAAATAAAGCAGCTAATCAAACACTACAGGCCACAGATATGAGTTTTGATATGATACTGCCATGTAGCAGAATCATATTAAAAATTAAAATATTAGGAAGGAACTTGACAATTGTTACCATTGTTTGTTGAGCTGGTTGGCTGAATGGTTAGCATATCCAGTCTCCAACCAATAGGCTGCAGTCAAATCTCAGTGTAGACATGGATGTTTGTGATTATCTTTAGGTGGGAAATGAATTTCATAACCCCCTCCCCTGACTTATTGGAGGCATGAGGTAGATTGACAAAAGTTCCATGTTTGGTGTCTTAGAGTAAGGTTTCTTAAATGTAAATATTAAATAAAAATACAAAAAATATATACAGCAATCTCTCAATTAATGCACCTAATGTGTTCTTTAAAACAGGTGCATTAATCAAAAATGCACTAATCGAATATAATAACCTATGGGAAAAAGCATAATTCGTTCCTCAATTTTTTTTTAATAAGAGAATTAGAGTATGTCTCAGGGCATAGTTAAAGGAAAACCATGAAGCTGAAAGACAATAAAACATATTCAGAATATAAATTTATTATTCTTCTTCTTAACAAAGAATTGAGCTAACATAGTTTGGCAGGCATTCTGTTTCTTTTTGTCATGCAACTGACAATATGGCCCTATCGCCTCTTCTACTACTTCTGCAAATTTTACTGCTTCTCTCTTCATCAGGGTCAGCCTCTAAGATTGATGCTTAAAAACTTTGATTGTACGAAAAATATTTTCAAATTGTTTCTGGGAAATCTCTTTCCCAGAAAAATCACTCAATTTCTCATAATGAGATTTAATTAACTTAGATTAATTTGAAAAGCCTCTAAAATCATTTACACAATGTGGAAGAATGTGCTTCCAAACGGCTCGCATATTGCTAGCAGTAATTTCATTCAACTTTGCAACTTTATAAGATTTCTCTGATTTGGTCAGAAAAGTCTTGGAAGGCATTCGCTTCCAAAAAAAGGTCAGGTTCATCGACATTAAATATTTGTTGGTCACAATAGTCCCCTTCTACAATTTTCTTCAAAATCTCTGGATAATTTGTGGCCACCTCCTTATTTGCACTTGCAGCTTCACCTATGATTAGAACATTATGTAGGCTATTCCTCTTTTTGAAATGCTCAAGCCACCCAGCACCAGCGTGGAATTCTTCTTTTCCATCATTGATAGCCCTTTTTTTCAAGGTTGCAAAGAGACTTGATGCTTTCGATTTAATAAGGTCAATGCTTAGCAGGATCCGTTTTTGGTTACAATCTTTGATTCATGTAGAAAGAAGTCTCTCTAATTCAATCATTATAATACTTTGATTTCGAGTGGTCTGCATACATGATGAACTTGATGCAACCTTATCTTTCTCTTTGTATTCAGCAGCTTTGCTTAAAATTGCTCTTATAGTTGATTCACCCATTTTTCTGTTCTTGTCCTGTCTTTGCTGCAGACTTGCCTTGTTCATTTTTCTTTATTATTTCAAGTTTTTCTTTCAATGAGATTACTTTTTGAATCTTTTTCACACTTATTTTTTTGCTCACTAATTCTTTTACTCGTGAATAAAGGTTGGTAAAATACTTTAAAATAAAAAAAAGTACGGAAAATAATTGCAAAGGAGGCATGAGATATATTCATCAAAATGCTATGTAATTAGCAGACAACATAAATTTTGGTGATAAATTTGGAACATAGTGCACATGGAAATAGTGTAGTATGTCATTAATAAACAACTGTAAAATGTTTTAAATCGGTAACTAAATATCCCATCCTGGTGAGTGATTTTTTAAAATAGTTAACATAAAAAATGTATAGATATAAAATTTTTTAAATCTGTAACATTTATTTTTAAGATGTATATAGGTGCACTAATCGAATTTGGGTGCAGAAAAAAAAAATGATGCACTAGTCGGAGGTGAACTAATCAAGAGATTGCTGTATATACAAGCAGTTCCCATTTTACAAGTTCTACCTTTTACGAGTTATTTTTTCAAAAATTAACAAAATCAAAAATCTGAACATTAATTGCAATAAATGCAAAACGTTCATAAATCAGGTATTTCAAACCACTCACCTATGTGTGTGGTTAGGAATGAAAGATAGCTATAATACAGAAATTACATTCTGTTTAGGTAGATGGAAGCACTTAACTGATTCACATAACATAAATATTGACATTACAAAGAGTGGTTGTGGTGCTCTTCATTTTCTGTCTTATTTCAAATTTATCCTCTTATTAATACAACACCATTCAATATACCAAAACAAACTAATACTACATAGAGTGATGTTAATAAAAAACAGCAAAGAGAATAACATTGGAAAGAAAATATGAGATCATAGGTAAACATGCAACCAAAATGACTTTAAAGATCATTGTGTGAAATATTGCCTAAGCACTTCAAATGTGTGCACCGTTTTTCAAAGTACAGAGAAACACATTCGAAGGAAGTCAAAAATGTGCTCTGATTTTAAAGGCTATGTTATCATTTCTTTGGATTTCTTAAACTATAACTCATTATAGTTTAAGCATAAATTGTTGTTTTATCAATCATTATATAACATTTCTATGGTTAAATTTTACTGCCAAGAATGCAGGCCCTGTTTTTAACATTACTTCTAAGGGAAATGAATTTCCACTTTATGAGTTTTTGTTTTATAAATGCACACTAGGAGCAAATGAACTCGTAAAATTGAGAGCTACCTATATATAAAATTAACAAAAAATAGAACAAAAATCCTTAGCTTGCCCATGGTAGTATGAAATGCACTACAGATTCACAAAAACATTTAATGTGTAAGAGTGACAAAATTTCAAGAACACGTGAGCAGAACTAATTGAAGGTAGTATGGTCACTTAAAGAGAACAGATTAGCAAAAAGGGGTTTAATGCCAAAATGTCAGGAAAAAGACCCAGAGGATGACTAAGATCTGGATAGATTGATGTAGATGAACATGCCCTATTAGAAAACTGAAATACACATCTACTACTGGAGTCCTGACAAAACTTATTAATATGGAAAATTACTGATAGGATGTCAAACAATAATGTAAACTTAATCATGAAATTATATCATTGTATCCTGTATATTTCTTGATGGTACATCAGAAGTTTGATGATGAGTACAGTATGTTTGAACAGATGGCCTCTATGAGCTTATGCTTTAATAATATACTGTTCAGAGGTGTGGTGGTGATGGTGTGAAAGATGATAGCCATAACTATGTACTTACCAGCATAGGTAAGTTTCCTGTAGACAAAAAAAATAAAAGACAAACAAGTGAGTACAGTGTCAAGGAAGAGCAGACAATTATTGTTTGCTTTTTTCAAAGACAAAATTGGATCTAAGCTGTTAAAGGTATAATAAAAATGTTTTAAACACATCTATGCTGTTTGATAGACTGGTGAACATGATGTTAGCGCAGCAAGCCATGTGGTCAGTTTGTGGGAAAACAATATCAAGGCCCTTGTATGAAAATATTCCTTGAAATGATTGCTGAGGATACATAGCAGTGCCTTCATTCTAGTGTTAGGTTTAACATGCCTGGTAAAATAAACCAAGTGCATGGTAATGAATAAAGCAGAAAGCTCAGAAATAATTCAGAACCTAAATTATTTCTAAGGTTTCTTTTAGGGGAAGAGTAGTGGCAAGGAAGACTATGACAATCTTTGAAGATGATATTTGAGAGATAGGATTTAAAGCACACACAAAGTTTTAATGGGAAAGCGGGAGAGGGGGGGGGTGCACCATACATGTGGTGAAAAACACTAGGCACAATCTCAGCAGTGTTTCACCAAGTGCTACTTGCATTCTATCTAGGAATAACTGCTATAGTAATGAAAAAATTATTCATCTGTTGATCACTTAATTCACTACCCTTTAATAGTCTGGCTCACACTATATGGAAACAAAGCTGACTTACAGAACCGTTCTATTGTTGGGGGATACAACAATAATAGGAATGCTGTATCTCCCCAACAATCTTATTATTTTTACTGATCCATGCGAGCTTCCAACCTGCACCTTTATTTCTTGTTTACTTTGATAAATACCATCATCATCATACGTATCAAGGATTTAGGCCTAGTATGGCCTGTTCCGGCCTTAGAAGTCATCGTTGAATCGTTTAAGAGGAAGTCCTGGTTTTCTTTTTCCTAATGGCTTGTACTTTAAGGCTTGTTTTGGTAATCTTTCTGTTTTCATTCTTTGAACGTGTTCCATCCATTTTTGTTTATATTTTTTAATTTTTTCAATTACTGGTTCTTGGTTTAATTCTTTCATAATATCTTCGTTTCTTTTGTGATCAAATAGGGTATACTTTGCAGCTTTTCTCATAAACTTCATTTCTGCTGTTGTTAATCTTTGTTTGTCTTTTTGTTTTATTGTCCAGATTTCGCTTCCATACTTAAGACCGGTAGGGCTAATGTATTGTATACTTTTAGCCTGGTTTGTTTTTGAACTAGGTTTGGTTTAAATATAGAGTTAATTACTCCTGTTATTTTTAAATATTTTGCAATTTTTATGTTTATATCTTTTTCATTTTCATAAGTGATCATACATCCTAGGTAGTTAAATGAATTCACCTGTTCTAAGATCTTGTTATCTAATACTATTTTAGTTCTTGCTGGATCTTGTCCTTTAAAGGCCATAGTTTTTGATTTTTCCGTTGATATTATCATACCATAATCTTTGGATATCTCATTTAGATTTAAAATAGCTTTCTGTAAGTTATCTTCAGAATTTGTAATTATTATTTGGTCGTCTGCAAAAAGGAGAGTGTTTAAGTTAACTGTAGGTGAAAGTTTAATTCCTTGATGATTAATCTGTATCTCCCCAACAATCATATTATTTTTACTGATCCATGCAAGCTTCCAACCAACACCTTTATTTCTTGTTTCCTTTGATAAATATGCAATGAATAAATTTAGTTTAATCCTTTATACAAGTGTAAGCAAACAAAGTTTGCACCTGAAGTATCTTCAGAACTGAGGCAACTTGTGGTAAAGGTGGATCAAGCTCTCATCACTCCTTGTCTTAATCTCTCCCATAATGCAAAGCACATTTCCTTGCAGACATGTATAATGCTATGCATTAAGGGAAGGGCCACTACCCAGACCCAGAAGTGGTGATACTAAGGCAGAAGCAAAGGAGAAGTCATATTTACCTATACGAGTTGCCAAAAGGTGTACCACCTTATTATTAAATTACTCTGGATTCAGAGAAAGATGTTAGAAACTTTTTTTTTCACTTGGTTAGACTATAATAAATTTAGTTTAATCCTTTATCAAAGTGTAAGCAAACAAAGTTTGCACCTGAAGTATCTTCAGGACTATATAGCATAGGTAAATATGACTTCTCCATTGCTTCTGCCTTAGTATCACCACTTCTGGGTCTGGCTCCCACTGAAGAGACCTCAATAAAGGTCAAAACCAGTCTGGGTAGTGGCCCTTCCCTTAATGCATAGCATTATACATGTCCACAAGGAGATGTGCTTTGCACTATGGGAGATATTAAGGAGAGATGAGAGCTTGGTCCACCTTTACCACGAGTTGCCTCAGTCCTGAAGATACTTCAGGTGCAAACTTTGTTTGCTTACACCTGGATAAAGGATTAAACTAAATTTATTATAGTCTAACCAAGTGGGAAAAAACTTCCAACATCTTTCTCTGAATCCAGGGTAATTTAATAATAAGGTGGTACCACCTTTTGGCAACTCATATAGGTAAATATGACTTTTCCATTGCTTCTGCCTTAGTATCACCACTTCTGGGTCTGGCTCCCACTGATGAGACCTCAATAAAGGTCAAAACCAGTCTGGGTAGTGGCCCATCCCTTAATGCTTAGCATTACACATGTCTGCAAGGAAATGTGCTTTGCATTATGGGAAATATTAAGACAAGGAGTGATGAGAACTTGGTCCACCTTTACCACGAGTTGCCTCAGCGATGAAGATACTTCAAGTGCAAACTTTGTTTGCTTACACTTGGATAAAGGATTAAACTAAATTTATTATAGTCTAACCAAGTGAAAATAACTTCCAAAATAAGCAATGAAGATTATGATCTTTCAATAGGCGAGTTCTATCTTTTTCTGCATGTTCCTCACAGCCTTGAAATGATAACATTTTGAAATTGAAGGAGGCAAAGCAAGCAAAAATGGGAAAGATGGGAAAGGGGAGAGAGAGAGAGAGAACTTGCAATGTTGCTCTGCAGTCCAAACATGGATTTCAGAACAGGATGGTTTTATCCACTTCAGGTGGTCTGGGGGGGGGGGGATTAAAGAAACAAATTGGTGCCACCACTCTGCTTTTTTTTTTTTTTTCTAGATGACAGTGATGAAAGCCATCAGTCATCTACAACATCTAGATGGTATTTATTTAAACCAGAATGAGAAATATTTTATATTCACCACAGCTCATTTAGCAAAAACAAACCAGCATCAAGAAAGTAGAATGGCAAATGATAAGGAGAGACTGAAGTCAGATTGTTGTCATTTTTGATGTCTGATTAAAGTATCACTTAAACAGCTCTAATCAAAAGATCACTCTTGGATACTGGCCCTACAATTTATGTATCTGTTATTGTTTGATGCTCATTCATTATTTCTTAAATCTGTTACTAGACATTTTCATATATTAAAAATATGAGATGCCATGGGTAATTAAAAGTTATTTTGTCATTCCAAGATGGTGTGTATTTAATCATTTATTTAGCATCTTGACAATTTTCTTCACATAAAATTAATCCCTAAAACTGCAAAAATTATATATGAAATTTAAAATTACTGCAACTTTTGATAAAACTAATTATTTTATAGTGCATTACTTTACTCATCTAGACTTACTTGATTGTAGAAATCAAATAACTGTTCATGTGTAAACTGAAGATGTACTTGTTCAGAAGCACTTCTTGAAGTTAACTGGAATTCAATTGTTGACAATGGCCGCTTCAACTTTGATAAAATTGTTTGAGCCAACTCAAGTCGAATATCCCAGTTCACATTGGTTAACTAAATAAAATGTTATGTTTAAGTGAAGATCAAAATATAATCATATATCAACTTTTTTTGTAATACAAAAATCTAGTAGTTGTAATGAATTAGATATCTAGCCAAAACACTTAATATTTAACTACTACAGGTATAATAACTTCATAATAATAATAACAAGCTCCAACTCAACCTCTAAAAGAACTGAAAATTTTTATTATTATTATTATCCCATGGTATTATTACACCAGATGGGATGTAATCTAGCTCACCTCCTTGTGGTGCACCCTAGGTAAGGCTAATTGAGCTAGAATGATTTGGGAGCCAGTCTAACACTTAGTTCTCCTGGCTAAGGCATGCAGTCAAACCACACTGATTTTATTGATGATGTGACAAAAAATGGGAATTTAGCCTAAGACTAGTCAACTGAATATTGAGGAAATTAACAGAGCAAAATGTGATTATCTCTGAAAAATACGAGGAAACAACATTGATGTTCTGCTTATTCAAGAAACACATGCTGAAAACAAAGGTGACCTTAACAGAAGAGGAAAAATAATTGGTTACACCCTGAGTGGTGATTAAGGGTCAAAGCAGTATAACTGAGAGGAGACCTCCACATAGCCTTTAAAGGAATGCAGAGAACCGACCAGGGCTTCTGACCTAATGTCCAATCCCCACCTTCTCGTGGTGCACCCTGTTGGGTATCTACCTGGATACTGGATGAACAAGGATGGGCTGGCAATTTGGGATTTAGCCAAACAAATTGTATTCTTATTGGCTTAAACCAATATACAAAATGATGGTACAACATGACAAATTTTCATGCCAGCTGGGGCGTCACCTGGTTAAACAAGGTCCCCATTGTTTTAGTCAGGGAACCAGGGTGAACAGCGAAAAGTCAGCTACTGGAACAAATCTGAAAACACACCAACTAAACATCACCAGAGTCAAAGATCGGTACTATCAACATAAGAAGCCTGAATGGCAAAGAAATGGAGCTAGCTGATGAATTAGTACCAGATCGACATAATAGGGGTGACTGAAAGAAAAGACAAAAACTGGTGAGATCTTTCTGACAATAAATACAAAATGTTATATTCAGGCAATAACAATCAAGGAAAAGAAGGAGTAGCCATAGTATCCAATGCTAAATATGAGGCTAATCTTCTTGAATGGCAGGCAGTCTCAAGTAGAGTGATGTGGGCAAATATCAGAATGGGGAACTGGACAATGAGACTTATTTGTGCCTATGGTCGCACAGAAGGTTCTACTAAGATAGAAGTGGAGGAAATTTTTGATGCTTTAGAAAAAGCAACTGACACAATGAAAAAGAAAAAGTTGGTCCTCGCTGGGGATCGAAATAGCAGAGTAGGAAATGATTGCAGACACACACAAAAATATTTTGGGAATATTTGGAGAAAAGAGCAAAGCTAATAATAATGGCAAATACCTGTTGGAACATGGTGTTATTACTAACACCATGTTCCAACATAGAAAAGAGCAAAGCTAATAATAATGGCAAATACCTGTTGGAACATGGTGTTATTACTAACACCATGTTCCAACATAAAAATGTGCACAAATTCACATGGAGAGAAGAGACAAGAAATCTCACTGACTATGTTATTGTTGATAGTGATGTTTTCTCCCTGGTGCAGGACACCAGCGTGTACAAAGGATTTCAAATTGGAAATGATCACTATTTAGTCTTGAGCAGGATAAAACTGAATTTCATATTGAAAAGAATAACATGTAAGAAAGTTTTAAAGCGAACAAAAGTTGAGCAGCTCTCAGATGTCAACTGTAGCAGCCTCACATGTGAAGCTTATTAAAGAAAAAATGAAAGAGTTTGACAACAGGAACCTCTTCTTCTTCTGCAGCTTCTCCTGCTTAAGTGGGGTCACTGTTGATAATGAGTCTCCTCCACACCTTCCTGTCTTGGGCTGTCACCACATCCAAGTTCTTCATTCTCAAGTCCTCTTCTACCAGTTCCCTCCATCTCTTCTTTGGCCACCCAAGCTTCTGCCTTCAAGGGCTCACTTTAGTGAGTATGGGCATGGCATACCCGAGGTACCAGATGCTGGACCATGCCTTACTTCATGTAATATACATCTGTTATATTATTCTGTAGACTGGTCCCTCCTCTTCTTTCTTTGCTTCTTTCTCCTCTCCTTGCTCCTTCCCCCTGATGCTATTAGAGTATTCGAGGGCCAGGGGTGAGTCATTCCTATCTTGCTAAGTCATTTTGTCTTATGCAGCCACCGAAGGAGGCAAGCTAGCCTCAATAGGTGCTAGTCCCAAGCCCGGATAAATGGCGAGGGTTGATGTCAGGAAGGGAATCCGGTTGTAAAACTTCAAAGCCAGCTTCAAACTATTTGAGAACAGGAACCAAACCATGGAAATTCAGTGGCAAGCCTTTAAGAAAACCCTGAATGATTCAGGCAGAGAGGCATGTGGTGAGGTTATCTTCAAGGAATAGAAAAATCAGAACGCCATGGAGGACACAGGAAGCTAAAGAGGCAGTGAAGGAAAAGAAGAAAGCATATCAATAGTTGCTGGCAAATAAGTCAGCTGGTGCTCTTAGAGAATATAGAGACAAATGTAAAAAAGCTAAACACTCTGTAAAACAAGTCTAAACAAAAGTCATAGGAGGACTTTGACAAGAATATAGAAAATAAATATCAAGAAGGTGGCAAAATATTCTGGAGGTTGTTGAAGAAGCTTAGAAATGGAGGAAAGAGTGCTGTAAGAGGAGTTAGAGATGATAAAGCTGACATGAAAACTGGAGAAAAAGATATCGTTGAAGTATGGATTAATTACTTTGAAAAATTGCTAAATGAAACAGCCAGTGATGACAGCAGAGTGGTAAAAAAAACACTCAACAGGCATACAGTCATGAATACATATCCATACTTGAAGTAGAAATAGCCATCAAAAGCCTGAAATGTGGAAAGGCAGCAGGAGTATATGATATTTGACCAGAAATGCTGAAACATGGTGGTATAAAAGTCTTACAGTGGTTGTACTGCATAGTTCAAAAGGCCTGGACAGAGGGACAAATTCCCGATGATTGGAGTAGAGCTCTCATAGTACTATATAAAAAGGGAAATAAAACTGAATGTGAGAATTACAGAGGTATTTCCCTACTGAGTGTTCCTGGCAAGATTTATGCAAGTATACTTGAGAAACGGTTGAGAAGAACTGTGGAAGAAAAGCTTGGTGAAAAACAAGCTGGATTCAGGCCAAATAGAGGCTGTCAGGATCAGATCTTCACTTTATGACAAATAGTCGAGAAAGCATGGGAATATAACAAAGATCTGTATTTAAGTTTTGTCGATTTGGAAAAGGCATATGACAAGGTTCCAAGAGAGAAGCTAATCAATATGCTACAGTTATATGGTGTTAATGGGGCATTTTATCAAGCAATACTTGGTCTTTATTTCAGTTGTAAGTCAGCAGCTAGAATTGAAGGAAGTACAGGAAGATGGTTTAAGGTTAAATCTGGTGTCAGACAAGGATATACATTATCCCCTCTGTTATTCATTATTTATATGGATCACATTATGAAAGAAAGTGGTATTAAACATGATATCAGAATTGGAGATGTTAATGTCAGCTCTTTGCTTTATGCAGACGATGTTATACTTCTAAATAAATCTGCTACAAGTTTGCAAGATTCCCTGACTAAATTGAGTAACTGTTGTAATAGATAAGGTATGAAGGTCGGCAATAAAAAGACAAAGACAATGAAAATAGGTAGAATCTTTGAAAATGGCAATTGCGTTGTGAACGGAGAACCTGTGGAACAAGTAAAACAATTCAGATACTTAGGCATAATTTTTAGTGAAGATGGTAAATTAAATATGGAAATAGACAACAGAACCAACAAAGCTGGTATAGTAGGAAGTCAATTGAATAAATTCATATGGAATAAGAGAGTAATTAGTCGAAACACTAAATTAGCTGTATACAAGACAGTGTTCAAACCAGTTTTAAATTATGGATCTGAGAGCTAGCTCAGAAGTAAAACACTTGACCAAAGACTAGAGACTGCAGATATGAGAGTCCTGAGAAAAATTAGAGGTGTGAACAGATGGCATCAATGGCAATATCATATTAAAAATGAGGATATTAGGAAAGAACTTGACATTATCCAGGAATGCATTAGCAGAGCTAATCTCAGGTGGTATGGTCAGTTAAACAGAATGGGCGAGGAAAGATTAGCAAAACAAGTGTTCTCTGCCAGGTTGGCAGGAAAAGGACCCAGAGTAAGACCAAGATATAGGTGGATTAATATTGATACGGTACAATGTGCCTTAGATGATAGATATATAAGATCTGATAATGTTGGAACCTTGACAAGTAACAGGCTGATTTAGAGGAAAATTGTAGATAGGAAGTTAGTAATGATGTAAATTTTTCATGCAGCACTATCATATCCTGTATACCCCTTGATGGTACATGTCAGGAATTTGATGATGATGATTAAACCAAAATACAGAACGATGGTACAACACGACAAAATTGCATGCCAGATGGGGTATCGCCTGGTTAAACAAGGTCCCCATTGTTTTCGACAGGGAACCAGGGTGAACAGCGAAAAGTCAGCTACTGGAACAAATCTGAAAACACACCCCAACTCAACATCACTACAGTTAAATATCGGTACTATCAACATAAGACGCCTGAATGGCAAAGAAATGGAGCTAGCTGAGGAATTAGATAAGTACCAGATCGACATAATAGGGGTGATTGAAACAAAAAAGACAAAAACTAGTGAGATATTTCTGACAATAAATACAAACTGTTATATTCAGGCAATAACAATCAAGAAAAAGAAGGAGTAGCCATAGTATTCAACACGAAATATGAGGCTAATCTTCTTGAATGGCAGGCAGTCTCAAGTAGATTGTATGGGTAAATATCAGAATGGGGAACTGGACAATGAAACTTATTTCTACCAACGGTCCCACAGAAGGTTCTACTAATGTAGAAGTGGAGGAATTTTTTGAGGCTTTAGAGAAAGACTGACACAATAAAAAAGGAAAAGTTGGTCCTTGTTGGGGATCTAAATAGCAGAGTAGGAAATTATTGTCAGACATACAAATATATTTTGGGAAAATTTGGAGAAAAGGGCAAAGCTAATAATAATGGCAAATACCTGTTGGATTTCTGCTCAGGACATGACTGGTTATTACTAACGCCACATTCGAACATAAAAATGTGCACAAATTCACATGGAGAGAAGAGGCAAGGAATATGAAAAGTATCAATGACTACATTATTGTTGATACTGATATTTTCTCCCTGGTGCAGGACACCAGAGTGTACAGAGGATTTGAAATTGGAAGTGATCACTATTTAGTCTTGATGTAGAATAAAATTGAATTTCATATTAAAAAGAATACCATATAAGAAAGTTGTAAAGAGAATAAAAGTTGAGCAGCTCTCAGATGTGAACCGTAGACTAAAATACACAAAGATTATTGAAGAAAAATGAAAGAGTTTGAGAACACGAACCAAACCTTTGAGATTCAGTGGCAAGCCTTGAAGAAAACCCTGACTGATTCGGCCAGAGAGGCATGTGGTGAGGGGTTGTCTATAAGGATAGAAAAATCAGGACTCCATGGTGGACACAAGAAGTTAAAGAGACAGTGAAGGAAAAGAAGAATACATATCAAACATTTCTGGCAAATAAGCCAGCTTATGCTCTTAGAGAATACACAGACAAATGTAAGAAAGCTAAACACTGTGTAAAACTAGCTAAACAAAAGTCCCGGGAGGACTTTGACAAGAACATAGAAAATAAATATCAAGAACGTGGCAAAATATTCTGGAGGTTATTGAAGAAGCTTAGAAATGGAGGAAAGAGTGCTGTAAAGGAATTAGAGATGATAAAGGTGACATGTAAACAGGAGAAAAAGATATCCTTGAAGTATGGAGTAATTACTTTGAAAAATTGCTAAATGAAACAGCACTGTGGTAAAAAACACTGACCAGGCATGCAGTCAGGAATACATATCCATACTTGAAGTAGAAAAAGCCATCAAAGGCTTGAAATGTAGAAAGGCAGCAGGAGTAGATGATATTCGACCAGAAATGCTGAAGTATGGTGGTATAAAAGTCTTACAGTGGCTGCACTGCATAGTTCAGAAGGCCTGGACAAAGGGACGAATTCCTGATGATTGGAGTAGAGCTCTCATAGTACCCATATATAAAAAGGGAAATAAAACTGAATGTGAGAATAACAGAGAAATTTCCCTACTAGGTGTTCCTGGTAAGATTTATGCAAGTATACTTGAGAAATGATTGATAAGAATTGTGAAAGAAAAGCTTGCTGAAGAACAAGCTGGATTCAGGCCAAATAGATGCTATCAGGAGCAGATCTTCACTTTACGACAGATAGTTGAGAAATCATGAGAATATACCAGAGATCTGTATTTAAGTTTTGTAGATCTGGAAAAGGCATATGACAAGGTGCCAAGAGACAAGCTATTCAAAACGCTACAGTTATATGGTGTCAATGGGGCATAATAGTGATTGGAACTTTCAACTCATAGCAAAGGTGGTAAAGTTCTAATCACTATTCTTAGTATTTCCCATAATGTAAAACACATCTCCTAGGAGATGTGACATGTTTTACATTATGGGAAATACTAAGAATAGTGATCAGAACTTTACCCACCTTTGCTACGAGTTGCCCTGGTATTGAACCATGTGTTTTAGCATACACTACAACCCGCCGAAACTTTTATAGTTTGCTATATATTCGGCATGAAACGCTTCGATTTCTATCTTTGAGTTTCTTATTCAGCTTTGAAATAATGTGGGATTTAATATCCCCTTAATTTAAATAATTTTACATCGCTGAAGTGAAGCCTATTGGCTCTTTATTTAAGTACTAGTATTCCTATTTCCTATTCTCTCTATCTGGGATACATGTATATACATATATCTGGAAAGATAGCCAAGTACTAAATAAATATGATTTTCATACCATGTTCAAACTATTCAAACTAGCAACCCCATCTGCTTACCAAAGAACAAACTCCATCTTCTATCATATCCAGGAGTGTCATGCACCTTTTAGCCTACTACAGAATAGACAGGAAATTCTATTAACATCTGTCTCAGAGAACAAAATACATTCCCTGCCATTATGGTATACCACTTTATACAGGATTAGATGTAGAAAATTGATGTGCTATACATAAATGATTACAACTGTTTCAGATATTAGACTATTTTTAGAGTCAGGAACAGCAATCAAACATTCTCTTAACTCCAATAAGTATTACCTAAAAATTGGGAAGCTGTCATTTTAAGATCAACCCAAAAATCGTAAAAACTTCTCTTTACTGTCACTGCCTGTACATTATGACAAGTTGTTCATGTTCTGAAGATGCTGGTTTAAAATCTAGCAAATGTCAACTAGTTAATGTGTTATTTTACTTTTGATGTTGCTTAACACTATCAAACTTTCTAGCAGCCGATTACTGTTGCTGAAATGTATAGAATGCTGTAATCACAGAAAGCTTAAAAAGTTAAAAGAAAGATTTATTAAAATCCACCTTACTTGAAAGAAAATAAACCATTGTCACCTGATATGGAGCAATGCACTTTTTCTTTGTTCTTTCTGTCACAATCCGAGCATTAGTTGTCCATGTTTGTACAATAGCAGAAGTCTGAAATTTCAAAAAAGAAACTGTAAAGAATATCAAGAAATGCATTACTCACAAAAATAACTTATGCTTTGGCTTCAGTGAAACAATGTATTTCCAATTAAATATCAAATAATTTCATTTGATTCAGAAATGTGGAAATAATCTCTAAATTTGATATTGTAATATTCATCTTAAATTGCCTTCAAATGAATATGATTCAAACAAGTACTTCAGGATTAATGAATTTTTTTTTTTTCCCCTATGGATGACATAAAAATCAATCAAAAGAACTGCAAAATTTTTTCTAATTAAATATATTTGGAGCACTTCTGTAGTGCCGTCAGCAGTGACAATATGCTTTGGTTGGAAAGACCTGAGTTTGGATCAGGTTTAAGATAAAGGAACTCATAGCTTTTTCAGCTAAAATAAGTTTGTCTTGTATAAAGGCTTTGCAAACTAGACAAACCAGTCAGAGACAAGCAAATTCTGAAAACAGGATTAATTGTCCTGTCATCACCAAAACTGGATTCATAAAGAGTCAAATTACTTGACCATTAGAACAAATATATACAACAGTGGTTCCATATTCCACTATAACCGTGTCATCCATTTCCCTCGTAAATCCTTTTCAATGTCTTTTATGCGTTTATTTATTTATTTTTTTACAAATTATCTACATCACATATTTTGCATAATACAATATTTGAATTAAAATTTCAAATCCCATTTGGCTCATATCATTTACTGTTTAGTAATGGAAGGGCTTATTTTTAACACATATAATAGCTGCATGGCACTCTGGTAATGTCAGATCAGCAGAATGATCTTATAGATTCAATTCTAGTCAGTGACTTAGAACTTTTTCTAGACTTTTTGTTTTTGCACTGGTAAGTATGATTTTTTTCTCTGAAACAAAACTTTACTTTTTTTTTTTTTTTTTTTAACTAACACAAACTGAAGAATTAACCATACCTATAAATTACACAATGCCAGATAGGGTTAGAAACACAACATCGCAGCAGTTATCCACCGTATTTTTCACATCACTGCTATTTCTCCACTGGCATGACATGAATTCATCTTCCAGTGATGATGAATGTAGAAACTAACTACTGACTGATTTCCTTCCAAAAAAAAACAGGACTACCTACCCCTTTTCAAGAATAAACAGGTATAGAGGAGTTCTGTTTTATATAGATTTACATAACAGTTTCAACATCTTAGATATCACTGCTACTCCAAGAAGTCTCTTAGATGCAAAGTCGTGCCACTGGAAACTACAGATGCAAAGGATGGATGGAGGTGAATTATTTGAATCCCATTTCATCCCAATGATTATTTCACTATATTGAAATATATATTGAGAACACACATATTTTTGAATGAAACTTACTGATATATTTGCTAGCATATCAGCTATTATACCATATGTGAAACAGATACATCCCTAAAGTTAACTGTACATTGTATAATTTCAATGGGATATGGTGGAAAAACTTAGATATCAAAAGAAAGAGGTAATGATAAAATGCTACATCAGTGGCTTACGGCAATGGTAACAGACTACCAAAATCGATTTTATGCAACATGATCAGCTGATGAAAAATGCAAGAGTGAAAGATCCAAAACTATGGTGCTATCTTGTAATATTTCAACAGCGTATATTTGATTAAATATTCAATAGGGTCTTGAGGAACTAGTAAAGTCCAATTTTTGCTGGCTTGATTAGCTGAGTGGACGGCATTTCTGCTGTCCAACCAAAGCCATGGGGACAAAAGTCTTGCTGCAGGTATGGATGTTTATGCCTTCAGGTGATAGATGAATTTTATCATCTGATATGACCACCACTTTGTTTATTAGAAACCTGAAGTGTGAAAATTTCTGAAAACTTATCCACTTGGCATCCTTGCACTCCACTGCCTAAAACCTGAAGTGTAAAAAACTTGGTCCATACTTGGTCTCTGAATAAATGTAGCCAACTTAGACCTTTACATCACTGAAATGAGTCTTGCACTCCGCTGCCCACTGGCTAAGTATTTTTAGCTATGTTAATGATTTTGTTTAGTTTTTTCTTTCAGTTCCTAACAGTATCAAGTGACTAGCTGGAGAGCAGTAGAAAGGAAGGAAGGAAGGAAGGAAGAAAGAAAGAAAGAAAGCACTCTAACATATGTTGTCATTTTTTTCTCGCTTTGTATAACTGTCCATTCTTTTCGTATGTTCACACAGATGAAGTGATAAGATATTCATTGTGAAATATAAGTGTATATCTACAGAATATAAATGCTTCGTCTATGTGTATAGTAAGTTCAATCATATCCAATAAACCTTTATAAGAGACTTGTTAACTAAAATTACATCAGCTGATTTTGTTCAGCAAAATATATAAACTAGCTTGCTAGATAGAAAACATAGGCAATGACAGACAGAGTGACAATGGAGATAGGATAAACCATCATACTGTTTATTAAAAACTAGGTTTATAACAAGTATATAACAGTACAGCTGTTTAGCTGTAACAGATTATTCAACCCATTATTAAATTTTAATAATGGGTTGAATTAAACCTTTGATCAAATTAAAATCTGAGAGTTGGATCAAATTAAACCTTTGATCCAACTCTCAGATCTATACCAAAAATGGTATAGATCTGAGAGTTGGATCAAAAACAAGAATTTGCAAAAACTGGAAACTAGTGATCCACCAAGAAATAGTATGCTGATTCCATAGCTTAGCTAGGTATTTAGAAATTCCACATCGTTACAACATGTTATTTTTTTATTTTTCACAGTAATTCAGCAAGAGAGGTAGTTGATACAAAATTGTGCTAGTACTAATAATGGGTTAAAAAAAATTAGCATTAGTACTACATGACAAAATTGACCAGTTTTCAAAATGCACTATTTTAAAAATAAGAATTATACCCAAGAGCCCATATATTCATCTTTTATTAGCATTTCTGGTTAAAGTTTCATTGGCTTGATAGCTGTTTGGAACTGCTGGACTTTGGTTTTCTTTCTTTAAATATCAACGTTCTTCAATACAACTTTTCTAATAGTGAGGGCATCTTTCTTAGAGACTTTCATGTTCACAACACCTGCTGGCTCTCTTATTCCAACTACAGAGATCAAGCTGGTAGAGAGGCTAAGAAATATGCTATCACCAAAGACTGCAAATAGTACACAAACCTACCAGACCACTTCCTTACTAGTGGAAAGGAATTGGCATGGAAACATTTATTTCCTGTTCTACCCTAAATTTTCATCCCTATCTAAGCCTTGGTTCTCCCACAAGTGTACCAAGGCTGTACAGGAGAAGAGCTAAGCATACCATAACTAGCTTGCATCCTGAATGCCATCTAACTATACCATCTATATTAAAACCATTAAAAGTTGCAAGAAAACTATCAACACATCAAAAATTGACTTTGAGAAAGCTAAA
The DNA here is from genome assembly GCF_054136105.1 of Typopeltis vanoorti. Lineage (NCBI taxonomy): Eukaryota > Metazoa > Arthropoda > Arachnida > Uropygi > Thelyphonidae > Typopeltis > Typopeltis vanoorti. Next base: position 24,976,970 of record NC_143560.1, on the reverse strand, counting down.
AGCAGGAAACTTGCCTCCTGTCCAAATGGCAGCCATATATTCTAGTCTCTAGCCACTGGTTGTAACTTTGGCCCAACACTGCTCCCACCACTATTACGTCCTGATGGTTCTGTTGCATCATCACCCACAGAAAAAGACAACTGGAAGTAAAATGCCTCCTGGCTTCCTACTTCTCCAATTCTTACACTGCTGATTTTAGTAAATGTCTCCAACATTCCAAACATTCAACACCCAGTTAGACCCTTCACCAAAAAGATATATGAAAAATTCTGCTCAAATTGGATACAAAAAAAAAGTTCCTTGGCCTCATACGGCATTCCTCCAACTGACCTTTTGGAGGTCCAGGAGGCTTTTGTGCTCCAGGAGTACTGTCCAATTTTTCTCACCTCAATCCTATCCAAATTAATGGAAACCATCAACACTGAACCATGGAAAAGTTTTTTTTTGTCTCAAATGGTTGCCCTTGATATATATCTCCAAGGCTTGCTTTTAACCAGGTCTCACCCCCCCCCCCCCCCTCCATTCGTTCTCTATACTTTTCTTTTGCAAACCTGACCTGGCAATGCACAAATCTTTGCTACTTCCAGAACCTTGACCACTAATACTTTAAATTCAGATTTCCAAAACATTCATCAGTGGGGGGGGGGGGGTTTGGATAACCTTATTGGTTTCAATGCCAGCAAAATGTAGCTCCACTTTATTTCCCACAATAAAAGAACCCTTCTCTTCCAGCCAAACTTTTGACAACACCCAAATCTCAATGCACAAAGAGATTTATTTTCTTGGGATAATGCTAACTGCAAATCTCTCTCTCTCTCTCTCTCTCCTGGCACAAAGATATCACAAATATTGTCTCTTCTACATCCAAAAAATTAGGTTCTCTTTTTTACTCATAGCATTACTTTATCTCTAAACAGCTACTAATTTTATGCAAATCACAAATCCATTTGACCAATGAATACTGCTATCACATCTGGGATGGTGTCCCTAAGAGCTCCTAAAGATACTAGACTCTGAACAGAAAAGGGCAGTCAGACTGATTCACACAGTCACTCAGTTTCTGCTGCTTGCATCTTCTATGAATACTGCAGCCACTGTTCATCAGAATTGGCATTAATAATACCCCACTGTGTCAAACTATTTGCATGTGTACAGCAACTAATCAACATTCCTTCCCAGTACATCCAAACTCACAGAACAAATTTCTCCTAATTTTGTTCATGTTTTCCTGCTGCTGTCTGGAACAGTCTACCATCTTATGTTTCCAAAGGAATATAATCCACAGGTCTTCAGCATATAAATGTGAACAAGTTCATTCTTGACCATCCACATTACTAGTGGTGTTGACTAACCTTCTGTGGATGGGTTCCCCATAAAAATCACTTGCAATTCTGAGAAGATATTCATCAGAGGTTTCACTCTGCTTCATAAAAAATCTGAGAAACCTCAAACTTTAATTAGATTCATCTACACATAATTTCTGAATACTTTTTTACACCTACTATCAGTGTTTTTTTTTTTTTTTTTGGGATGGTACATAATAGTACAGCATACTGTTACCTTTATTAATAGTGACACGTGGCATATAGATGCAGTATGGTTTTAATTTTCAACTTTTTCTGCTAGCAAAGAATGTGCACTAGCACCTACTGTTTAAAAAAAATAAAATAAAATAAAAATGCCTGCCAGAAATTTTTAGGTATAGTATTCAAGCGAAACTAAAGAAAAATTGAGATCTTTTGATTTCACAGCAAATTCATTTTCTTTAAGAGGCCAAATGGTTAAATTCATGACTTCTTCATTATGAACAGAGGTGGGTGGCAGGTGAACTTTGTTGTGATTTCTCTGTTCTAACAATTTGAATTTCCAAATTAAGTTTGTGCCTGAAATGAGCTCATCTGGCTGAGACAATTTTGTGAAGTATTATGAAGATCTTTAATTTCTGATTTGTTTATTTTGCTTTTTGACAATGGTCATTGGTCTATTAGTAAAGCCCTGATCACTTTTATTTATTTATATATATATATATATATATATATATACACATATATATATATATATATATATATATCCTACATATGTAACTAAGTTAATGTTTGCTTTTAATTAGGAAAAATATCAGAATTATGATGTATTTAAGAAACTTGAGTCTAGATTTTAAATTGGTTTTCTTTAACTAAAGCTCAAGATTCTGTAAGCTTCATTTAACAAAACTAGCTTCAAGCCCTTGCCATAGAGGTTATTATTCATTTTAAGATGTGTCATATTTGTAAAGTGAATAATTAACACACAAAAAATATTGGTCAAATTTTTTGTGTGTTAATAAACATAAACAATTCCAAACAAATTAATTTTTAGTTGCTTGCTTGCCCAGATTTTATGCATAGCAAAACCTCCTCCAGTAAATATCTCCTTCTGAACTGCAAATGTTACACACTTTGTATTGTAACATCATCAACATAAGTAGCAACTAAGTTAACGCCACAGTTCTAATAAATACTACTGAGTATAACTACAAACTCAATATTGTATTTAGTGAAAGATCTACCTATTATATTGTAATCAGAAGAGATTGCAAAGCCAATAAAACATTAAAAAAATTATTACATCACAAAATCATGTACAGTGTTGAGATATGTCTACAGTTCTAATAAATGCTACTGAGTATAACCACAAACTCAATATTGCGTGAAAGATCTACTTATTATAATCAGAAGAGAACTATTGCAAAGTTAATAAAACTGATTAAATAAATTATTACACCACGTACAGTCTTGAGATATGTCTACAGTTGACAAATTATGTATTCATCATGATAGAACTAGATAGTTTATGGTCTTCTTATGATGCCTAAAGAAGATTATCCTCTACATCTGATCTACAACATTGGTCTTAATGGTGTAGGATTTTATTTTAATCTAAAATCTAGAGTGACCATACTTGCCACTCTAGATCTTATATTAAAATTAGCACTGATTTCAACGTTTCATTGTTTGCAAAGACACCAAAATAGCACTTCGAGAAATTGATTTCTTATTAGAAAATGTTAACTTATTTAAATTTACCTATCTCTTCTGCATTAGCAGACTATTTTATGATGCACTTAGAAAGCTAACTTTCAAGTACCATATTCTCTCGATCTTGTATTTGGTTTCATTTTGTGAATGGCAACTTTGCAGTCTGATCTCAATCAAGAACTGAATTACCACAACTTTTTAATAAATTAAAATTTTGTATTTGTTTGTTTGTTTTAATAAATAAAAATTTCTGTCTATCAGACTCTTTACTAGCCAGCACATCCATCTGTCCATCTTCACATTATTATTCATCACAGAGAATGGGCATTACCAAAATTTCATGCACCAAGCTCACTACATCTATTCAACTGAATGTCTTCTGTTGGGGAACTCAACAGAACTAAACAAAAATCAATAAGAATTCAAGAATACCAAGATTACATCAAATACTTAATCTGATAAATATGGCCTCACTTGTCATGCCAATGACATTAGCGATAAAGTTTGCTGGAACCAAACTAGGTATATTGCTCAAACAAATTTAAATCTGATCATCTTTTCCAAGAACCAAGTGAAACATTGTCACCATTCAAATGTTGAGTTTCCAGAAGTATGCCTATATCCACACATTCTGGAAAGTAATCAGTTTAACTGTCAATATATATATATATATATATATATATATATATATATATATATATATATATATATTATTATTATTTATTATTATTTTTTCTTTAAATGACATCAGCAACCCTTAACCTTCTGTAATCTTTGCCATTCTGCAATATGGCCTTAGGTATCCATGTGCCAATAAATCCTAAACCTACCTGCAGCAATCCTTAATGCTTCTTGTCATACATTTTTCTATAGTAGCTAATATCTTTCTTGAAGTTTCAGCAAACTTGCATTTCATTCAACATTGGGATCACCATCCATAATTTGCTGTTTTAAAGTTTGAAGAGTGCAAAGCATGTCATTGAATTCTTTGAAAGTAAACTCCTTTGATATTCATTTTCATCTACTTCACAACTGCCCGCATATTCAAATGCATGCTGTTGTTCTAAATTGATAAGATCATTATCATTGAGTAATGGAAGGAGACAATAGGCAAATGTATGCTCATACTTGGCAGTCAGAGCCACTCTAATTTTCCATGCATGTGTCATTTGAAAATTTTAGTTTACATAAAGTAGTATGCTCAAACCAGAAATCCATACAAACTGAAATGTGGACCTGATATTATATGAAATGCAATCAAAGGACTGCATTCTAAATGTTAAAGGGTATTCAGACCCCCAACCCAAGTTCTCAGATTCATTCCAACTGCTCTCATAGATGTTTTGTTTCTGCATTATATTTCTTCTACAAACATTTTCATTGACAATGTTCTGTTAATCTGGGCCACCACCACCACCATTTCTTCACTTTCTTCTAAGATTATAAAAGACATGAGCAGCTTGAATCAACCTCTCTTTCATTCCATCTACTTCAGCTCTTTGAAATAACTCCCTCCACACACAATATCTTCTCCAAAGATTACAATCTTGAGTTGCTCGAAAAATACAGCAATAGATTCATACTTACCTCTTAGTCTCTACACATAGCAATTGATGTTATATTAGTTTTTCAATCTTTCACATTTGGGATTGATGCAAAAAAAAAATATTTCGAAGAATATATAATAAAAGAGAAAAAAAGAGATGCTTTCTTATTCCTAGAAAAAAAAAAATTTTAAAACTTTTATTTTGTACTTGAATAAATGATCACTTTATCGGTCTTCTCAGTGGAAACATTGGCTTCTATTTGCTATTTTGACCATTTCTGCATGTCCCATTTTCAGTGTGTAGATATTGATACAATTCTAAATATTTCAAGTAGGCAGCTTTTGCTGAGAAAAAAATGTGCCATTTGCTTCATATGAGCCTGTATCCTGAATTTGGCAATCATAGCTCTTAACAATTAAGAATATAGCTACTATGATGCAAAACTCTACATTTAGGGAGGGAAGGAGACTAGTTTTCATTTGGTCAAACCAAACCCTTATATTGAGTTATTAGAGACTGTATACTAAATCTTGGTCACTCTAGATTTGGTATGTAACTTTTTATTCCTTTATTATAAATGAGAAGCTAGTACCAAATTTATAATAAACAAACTAAAATCTATAACGAATTCTGATTACCTTTTCTTCAGTTAGTTTTAGCTGGTTTAACTGTTGACTGAACATCTCAGGTTTAGCAATATGATAACTTGCCTACAATGGAATTATAAATATAATCAAGTTCAGTAAATATTAGTATAAGTAAATGAATATTAATAGTTGTTTACTTCTACTCTTTAGCAGGAGTAAAAGTCCCCCCCCCCAAAAAAAACCCTGCAAGTTATATACAAAATGTATACAACCCAACTAAAAAAAGTAAAATTTAAGTGACATTTAGACTATAATGTGAAAAAAATAAAATAAGAGCTATTTAACAGCAACATGTGAATGTATTCCTTAGATCAAAAGGATTTTTGTTCATTCATTTTACACATACCTTGAATAACGTACGTGTCAAATGATTTTTTTCAACGTGATTGGATGGTGTTTATAGGGAAGCTTCCCCTTCATATTCCACCATGAAGGAATAGACTAAACAGTTTTGCCTAGGAAGAGAGAGCATCGAAGATGATACTTGTGATGAGCCTGTGGAAGTGACAACTGAAGAAAACGTCTCTCTTGTTGAGGAGGAACTGCTCAATAACAGACAGCTGAAGCTCAAAGAAATCTCAGCAAGGTTGGGGCTTTCTATAGCAACTGTCTTTCACATTTCACAAGAAGCTTCACATGAAGGTCAGTGCAAGGTGGGTGCCACAACTTCTCTCTTCAATTCAGAAAGAGCATCATGTGACCTACTCCTACAAGTTTTTAGAACTTTTTTGCCAAGAGAATCAGAGAGAAATGTTGGAATCCATTGTCACCATGGTCTTTTTGTTATGATTCTCTTTCTAAAAGGGAATCCATGGAGTGATGCAAACCAGGCGAAGCACCACCGAGAAAAGCCAAGGTCACTCAGTCCACCAAGAAGATCATGGCAACAATCTTTTGGGATTGCTGGGGAATTCTCTTGATTGACTTCAAGGAAAGGAATACCACCATGAATGCAGAATATTATGCTTCACTCCTGCGCAAACTGTGCAATGCCACAAAGGAGAAGAGACAAGAAATGCTGAGTCATGGTGTTCGCCTGCTTCACGACAATGCTCCAGCTATTGTTGCAATGGCTGCAGTGAAGAACTGTAGCTTCCAGGAGACTGAACACTCAACCTACAGCCCATATCTAGCACCCAGCGACTACTACCTCTTCTCGAAACTGAAGAAAGACCTTTGACGAAAAATATTTGCAGATAACAAGGTGAAAGATGCAGTTTTAGGCCATTTTGCAGACAAAAGAATAGACTATTTTTTCAAGGGCATAGAAATGTTAATTCAAAGATGTGAAAAGTGTGTTGAAGTAAAGGGAAATTATATTGAAACGTGACATAGTTGTTTTTTTTTCTATCACTTCTAAAACTTAGTCAGGTTGGAAACTTATGGGACCACCCTCATAGGTCAATGACAATGGCAGAATCCATACTGGCAGTTACTCATTAGTCCATAATAAAATTAGTTTAATCCTTTGTCCAAGTGTGAGCAAACAAAGTTTGCACCTGAAGTATCTTCAGGACTAGGGTAAAGTGATACAACACCAGGGCAACTCGTTGCAAAGGTGGAGAAAGCTACCAACACTCCTAACTCAGTATCTCCTATAATGCAAAACACATCTCCTTGCAGATATGTCTAATGTTATGCATTAAAGGAAGGGCCACTACCCAGACTAGTTTCGACCTTTATTGAGGTCTCTTCAGTGGGAGCCAGGCCCTAGTGGAAATAGTGGAACATTAGACATATCTGCAAGGAGATGTGTTTTGCATTATAGGAGATACTGAGTTAGGAGTGTTGGTAGCTTTCTCCACCTTTGCAACGAGTTGCCCTGGTGTTGTATCACTTTACCCTAGTCCTGAAGATACTTCAGGTGCAAACTTTGTTTGCTCACACTTGGATAAAGGATTAAACTAATTTTATTATACTCTAACCAAGTGAAAAAATAAACTTTCAACTCATTAGTCCAGTATCTTCAAAGTAGCATAGGAGTTGGGTGTTGATAGTCCTTTATATTACTATGGAGAGAATGGAAGTGAGAGAGAGAGAGAGAGATTGGGAAGTAGTTTGACAGTAAGAATTTATCACCCTTCTTGGGAATAGGTTTGACATAGGTTAATTTCTAGAGTATTGGGTAGATGTCAGTGGAATAACAGAGCATAAAGAGCCAACATAAAATGGCAGTTAATTCTGGAGCATAAATTTTGAGGCTAATGAGAGGAACTGTCTCTTGTCCAAATTAGATACCAAAAATATCAGAAATTAGCAAAACAGGAAATTGCATCATGCCCAAATGGCACAAAAATGTCCCATGACCCCATCAGGGACAGGGGACTTTTTTGGGTATCTAATTTGGACAGGATTTTTTTTTTTCTGATCATTTTCTGGTGAAAGGGCAGAGAAGGCATTGAGTGTGGATATTTGCAATGGTTGGGGAACATTTACCAAAATCAATTATGCAGGCATTTAAAGAATAGTATGATGTCAGGAGATTGGCTTTTTCTGTAAGTGGTGATACAATAGGCCCATCTGGGTGCAGTGCCAGTGGGAACAGTGTTGGACAAAAGTTATGGCCAATTGTTTTGGTAAGAGACAAAAACGCATAGCTACCATTTGGTCATGATGTAAGTTTCCTGCTTTTGGCTCTTTGGAAATAGTTTTTTGGTGCATAGATGATTTTTTTGCAGCTGTTTTGTACTTGGTATAAACAGTGAGGGAAGGTGGAGTCTTGATGATAGCTAGCTGCAATATGCTTGGTTTTTCATTTCTACAGCCTTGGCACATCTATATTAGAGGATGGGAGTTAAATATAGAATGGGGAGTATATGCTCGGGTCAGAAGACTGAAGGCAATAATCCAGCTAAGAGAACAAGGCATAGAAATTTCAAAGGTCATCCCACTTGGCATTCTTATGATGTCAGACAACTCTTAGTTACAAATGGCTATATGAGTGTTTACTGGTGGTGGTGAGAGAGGGAAGATAAGCAAAAAGTTGTGGTCTGAATTACCTAAGGTATATAGACCCTTCACAGTATATTTGGAGGGTTCACCAGTGAGGAAGAGGTACAGAATGTTTGGGGGTTATCTGGTATTCTGCAGGGCATGTGACCAATTTGTCTAAGGTTATTTGTGATGACAAATGTCTAAGCAACTCTACCTGCTTGGTCTGTGAAGTCAGAGAAGGAAAAGGTCAGAGTGGTTAGTGACACTGGGAGATTGACATAGACAAACATATATATATTTGACAAAGTGCAGCAGAAAGATTTTCAGCCAAAGTAGACCATGATTGGGAGATTGAAAGTTGAATGCTTTTTGGCATGGTATTAAAGCAAATGTAATGTAATGTACAAATGCCACCTTTGAGCTGAAAGAAGTTGAAAGGGGGGGGGGATGAAATGGGTGCTTGAAGAGACTAAAAGTTGGGTTTCTGTGAAGAAAAGCAGGTGGGAATTTTGCAGAATGCAGGTGGATGTTGACACTGCTAAATGAATGAACAAAAGCACAGTCAGGAAGAAGGCAATGGGGCAGCACAAATTAAATACCAGTAATACTAAACAACAAATTACACGATAACCACAGTAATTAACTTTAATGAAAGTATAACTATTTCATAGTGAAAATAACAATACATCATCAGTCTGTAGAAATGATAAATCAAAGAACACAAAGAACAGGAATACAAGGTACATACAACAATTGGTTTACCAATTAAAAACGGCTGCCACGAGATAGAAACAAATATATTAATAAATAATATTAAAACTATTTTTGATGTTTACATAAAATGAGAATCTTCATCAAAAAACATCAAAAATATTTTTAATATTATTTATTAATTTCTAGCTCATGACAACCGCTTTTAATTGGTAAACCAATTGTTGTATGTACCTGGTATTCCTGTTCTTTGATTTGCTTGTTTTTACACACTGATGATGTACTGTTATTTTCAGTAGGAAAGAGCTGTACTTCCATTAAAGTTAATTACTGGGATTATTGTGTAATTTGTTTTATACTTATGCCACAGGCCTTTAAAGATCACACTGGTAATACTAAGTTGCACAAGGAGTACAAGGAGTCAGTAAGGTGAGTTGCTTGGTCAAGACAGCAAAAGTACAGTATGAGAAGAAATTAACCAATCAGATCAAGAAAAATCCTAAGGGTCAAAGATGGATAATTGGTAGGTGACCTCCATATAACCTTCAAGGAATGCAGTGAACAGATTAGGGCCTTGGTCCAATCCTTACCTTCATGTGCTGTCCTATCAGTAGGTATTATCCAGTGGATACTGTAAGAACAAGGACAGACTGGCAATTTGGGACTTAGCTGCCTAAATCATATTCTGTATTGGCTTAAATCAGAAACAAATATAATGATACAGCATGATGAAATTTCATTGCCCAGTTAAACATGAAGAAGACTACAACAGGCAAAATCCTACTAAATAAAACAGGATATTATAATCGGGCAACAGTGACAGGCAAAAGGAACAGGTAGCAACAGTATTCAACCAAACATGAGATAAACTTCTTGATTATCAAGTGATTTCAAGTATTATAAGGACAAATTTCAAAATAAGGAATTATGACAACAAAAGTTACTAGTACCTATAGTCCCACAGAAGGTTCTCCTAAAGAAGAAATGGAGGAAATTTTCGAGTCATTAGAGAAAGCAGCAGAAAAACAAAATGGAAAGCTGGTACTTGTTAATTATTTCAACATCAGAAGAGTAAATGAATCCCAGGCATACAAAGATGTTTTAGGAAAATTTGGAGAAAGGACAAATCTAATAATAATGGTAATTGTCTGCTGGATTTCTATTCATGACATGGACTAGTAATCATTAATATGATGTTGCAATGTGAAGACATGCAAAGAAGACACGAGATAAAAGAAAAATCTTATGAGGTATATTATTTCCTAGACATCCTTATAGAAATAAATGAAAGAAAAAACAGATTATCGTTCTCCATTTATAGAAAGTCAACAAACACATGAAGATTCCATCATGCTACCTCACACCACCATCCCAAGCAAAAAATAGGCCTCATAAAAACCTTAAGGGATAAAGCATACAGCATCCCCAGTACAGAAGAAAAGCAGAAAGAAATATAATACTTAACACAGATCCTACAACTGAATAGTTTCAAAACTAAAACAATTAAGAAAATTCTCAATACAGCATCTACAAGAAACTTAAATAAACAAGCCTTCAAGAATGCAGTCACCCTTCCTTATATCAAAAATGTAACAGATAAATTAGCCAAACTTCTCTACAAGTACAACATAAAAGTGACTTTCCTGCCACTTGAAAAAATATCAAAATCTCTTCATCCTCTGAAACCTCCACATCACCCAATGAAAAAACCAGGAGTTTATATATCCATTGTTCCTGAAGCATCTGCTACGTATGCCAGACGAGGAGATCGGGAGAAATCCGCATGAGCGAACATCAAAAGGATGTACAAAAAAAGAGAGAAAATAAGTCTGGCTTGGCATTTCACACAGCTTCTACTGGTCATGATGTACTCTGGGACAGAACAAACATGTCCTACATTGATAAAAACTGTTTCATAAGAAAATTCAAAGAGGCAGCAAATATAATTAAAATTCCTACTCAATGCAACAAAAATCGAGGCTTGATTTTAAATCAAGTTTGGTCAGCATTTATTAAAAATTTACCCAGTTCAGACCTTGGACAGAGTGAAAGTGAACCACAGAACGTGACATCAAATAGCATTGTTTCCAGCTAACATGTATAAATGGTTGTATAGATCTGTTATTCGTTTTTTTAATGAACTTTTTTGATGTTCATAATACCAATAAATGAACTTGTTTTTTCGTAATTTCTTATAGTTTGTGCTTTAAACTGTTATCTTTACCCCTGAAGATGTTAGTCTGATGACTAACGAAACTTGTCGGGTTTGTTTTTTAGTACTTTTTTTTAGTTTAAAAAAACAGTCTTTTTTAATAAAAAAATGGTCACAAAACCAGAATGATTCGATTGAACTTCTTAGCCACAGAAACCTCTGCATGAGGTATATTATTGTTGATCTTTACACTAATTCAGGATACAAGAGTATACAGATTTGAAATTCAAGTAATCACACAGGTTTAAGCAGTAGAAAAATTAATATCATACTGAAAAGAAAAATGTGTAAGAAAGTTTAAAGAAATTTATAGCTGAGTAGGTTTTACAGGTGAAATGTAGACAATACTATAACACACTATTCAAGAAAAAAAAAATGACAGTTGAAAACAAGAAGCAAAACTTGGAGATATTGAAGAAATTTATTAATTCAGATAGGGAGCTGAATTAATGAATTTCTATCAGAACCTTCCATCTTAACCGAGTTAAGAAGGAAGGCTCTGATAGCAAATGATTTAATGCACAAGATATGTAGAAAAATGAGTGCAAAGTTTTGGATGTGTGGAGCGAGTTTGATGGTGGAAAAGACTTGTGTAAGAGAGATGGCCTGCACTTGAATGGATCTGGCATCAGATGCCTAAAAAATTTATTGGAATGAGACCTAATGCAAAGTGTCAGGGAAACTAGATCATCTTGGGAGGAACACTGAGGATGTGCATATAAGTTCAGACAGAATGTGAGGATGTAATAGTGATTAGAATGTCAATGGGCACAATTATGAATCTGCTGAAGGGGTGGACTATGGTTTAGGTTCAGACATTATGAGTGCATCTAGGGAAGGAAAAAAGAGAAAGCTGCCCAATTGGGCCAAGCAGACTGTAGATCTGAGTATAAGAAAAAGCAAGGAAGTAACTTTTTATGTGTATACACAAATTCCAGGCCATTAGAAAAAAAGTAAGTGGTTGAGTTTGTTGCTTTGGTGAATATGTTGTGGCCTAAATCATTGGCATTTGTAAAACCTGGCTCTCAGCATTGGACGTAGTAACTACAATCAAGCATATAGAATATAGTATTTTTAGGCATGACAGAAGAAATAAGAGAAAGAAGTGGGAAGTACTACTAATGATATTTCTAATGATATTTATGACTTGATTCTCATAGACAGGTTTATACGTTAGTTATGCATTATTAAAACACTTAAGGAATTGAACAACGTAGTTAAGGATATAAATTAAATTATACTTTAATAAATATTTTCCGATATTTCGGCAATGTCACATTGCCATCTTCTAAAGGAACTTACAAAAAAAAAGCATGTGCATGTAGGCACTACAAACACAGTAACTGGGAATGAAGAGATGAAGCTATAGCTATTGTTCTCCTAAAAGTCCTGATGGTGCCCTCTAGCAGGCTAAGTAGGTGTTCTTGGCCGTTGGGCTGAAGGTCTGCTGATGTAAGCCTCCCAAATTTGGGGCAGTCGCATACAACCAAATTTGTTGAGGTTTGGAGAATTTCTCAGGGCTGAGGCTGATTCCATAAATAGTCTTTCGTATTTGTATTTGCTACAGTGTATTACTGTAGCTTTCTTCCACCGTATTCTGTGGCATGTATCCAGAACATGGTCTGCAAGACCAGAATGGCTGTACTTGTGAAACCGGATGTAGTCCTTGTGTTCAGAAATTCTGATATTCGCTGTCCTGCCTGTTTGGCCAAAGTAAGACAGATTACAACTGCAAGGGACCTGGTATACACCAGGTAGGTCTAGGGGAAGTGGTTGGTCTTTAGTGGAGCGGATAAGGGATGCCAATTTTCTGTAAGGTTTCAGGAGGTCAGGTCATGCTTTTTTAAGATTTTGGTAATCTTTTCCGAGGTGCCTCGGATGTAGGAAATGGTGATGGATTAGAGTAATCCTTGTTGTGGAGGGGGGAGGGGATCTGTGGTTTGTAGGTTCTAATATCTTTTGGACTTTTTTTGGGGGGTAGCCATTGGCTGAGAAAGTGTTGAGGATGTGATTTAGTTTAGTGTTTAGGGCCAAGTCATTTGAACAGATTAGTTTAGCCCTGTTGTATAGTGTTTTCACTACTCCATATTGTTGTGAGGGGGGGGGGAATTGTTGGTGAATGTATCTGCCTGTATGGGTGGGTTTTCTGTAAACTGAGAAAACCAAGGTTCCATTAGGCTGGCGGGTGACTAGTGTGTCTAGGAAAGGGAGACTGTTTTTTCCTCTTTTTCCAGGGTGAATTTGATTCTGGGGTGTTGGTTGTTTAAGTGTGTTAAGAAGGAGAGAAGTGTTTCAGAGCCATGTGGCCAAATAGCGAACACATCATCAACGTAGCGAAGCCATATGGTTGGTTTTTGTGGGGCAGAGGCTAAGGCTTTTTCTTCAAAGGTCTCCATAAAGAAATTGGCCAAGGGTGGGGAGAGTGGTGAACCCATGGCTGTCCCCTCTATTTGTTTGTAGAATTTTCCTTGCCAAACGAAATAGCCTGAGTTCATTGTGAACTGAAATATGGCTGAGATATCTGGAGAAAATTTAGCTTGGATTAGCTCTAGAGTTTCCTTGAGTGGGACATTTGTGAATAAAGAGGAGACGTCAAAGCTGACCATTATGTCAGTATGCTGGAGTGTAAGGTTATCTATGCTGGCTTTGAAATGGGCTGAGTTTTTTATGTGTGATGGTGTGTTGCCAGTATAGTGTGTGAGCTCTTTGGCCAAATGTTTAGCTAATTTGTATGTGGGGGAATCAATGCCATCCACTATGGGACGTAATGGCACATTTTCTTTATGTATTTTTGGGAGTCCGTAAATACGGGGGGGGGGGGGGGTATAGAGTTAAATGGCTTTAATCTGTTGGTAACTTCTACAGGCCAAGAAGTGACTCTCTTAAGGAGCCTGTGAAGTTTTCTAATTTGAGTTGGTGGGATTGTAATTGATGGGGAGGTAAGTAGCCCGATCTAAGAGAAGAGCATTCAGCTTACCTATGTAGTCCTTTTGGTTAAGGACTACAGTTGCGTTTCCCTTATCCGCTTTGGTGATAACTATTTTGGTGCACGTGCTTTTTTTTTGTAAGTTCCTTTAGAAGATGGCAATGTGACATTGCCGAAATATCGGAAAATATTTATTAAAGTATAATTTAATTTATATCCTTAACTACGTTGTTCAATTCCTTAAGTGTTTTAATAATTTATGACTTGAGTCCAGTGAGGATAGAAACACATGAAAGAAATTATAGTAATGTCCAATGTAGCAATGAGTTTGAGGCTATCTGGTGTGAAGTGGAGGATAACAGGATGAAATATATGGTGGGGTGTTGCTATAGACTTTGTGGTTCATTTACTGTGGATGAAGAAATGCATTGCCAAATTACCCTGATGGGAACTAAATTAGTAACTATTATGGGTGACTTCAATCATCCAAATATTGATTGGGCAGTAGAGAAACCTACCCTTTCCACAGCTTCTTTATCCCCTTGGAACCCAGGAAACCAAATCCGCACACAATAATCCAGGTGCAGTCTTATCAAAGACTGCACCTGGATTATTGTGTAAATAAAGAATAAAGAGACAAAATGACTTTCTTATCCTTACATGTCAAGATTTGCTTCAACATCGCAGTTATCCTTTGAGTTGTATTTGCAACTTTTGCTATGTTCCAGTCACTCACTCACAGTTCTGTGAGAGATCCCTTTGTTCTCTTCCCCCTTCCATATAAAAACTTATCAACTAATACCTTATAACATCTTCTCAAAAAAAGTTTATAGCCCTGTCATATCACTCCTCTTTCAGCTGTCTACCAATATTCTTACAGAAGCTGCAGACATCAAAGAAAGATGGAAAGAGTATACAGAAGCCCTTTACAGAAAGGACTCCAAAATTACTGAGAAATTTGAAGAGCAGGATTATACACAGGAGCCAGTAACACTGGAGAGTGAAGTGAGATGGGCATTGCAACAGCTATCCAGTAAGAAGGCACCAGGAGGAGATGGAATATTGAGCTGCTCAAAGCCCTGGGAGAAGAGGCAGTTAAAATTTTAACAGCTCTATGTCAGCGAATTTGGATCACAACTAAATGGCCTAGGGAATGGAAAAAATCAATTTATATGCCTTTATTGAAGAAAGGCGATGCAAGAGAGTGCGAAAATTACAGAACTATAGCACTGATTTTTCATGCAAGTAAAGTCTTACTTAAGATCATTCAGAAAAGACTGGAACCATTCATGAAGAGGGAAATGCCAGATGAACAGGCAGGATTTAGAAAAGGCAGAGGAATAAGAGATCAAATTGCCAATGTGAGATAGATAATATAAAGAGCACAGGAACATCAAAAGAATGTCTACCTTTGTTTCCTTGACTACAGAGTCAAAAGCAAGGCTTTTGACTCTGTAGATCATGTAAAGCTGTGGAATGTGTTAAGAACAATGGTAGTACCAGAGCATTTCAATATCCTTCTGAGGAATCTTTATTATGAACAAGAGGCTAATGTCCAAACAGATTTTGGAGAAACTGAGTATTTCACAATAGGTAAAAAGGTGCGACAAGGATGTATTTTATCTCCGTACCTGTTTAACTTGTACAGCGAACACATTTTAAGAATGGCAGGGCTGGAGGAGTCTTCAGTTGGAATTAAAATTAGTGGAAGAAATATTAATAATTTGAGGTATGCAGATGATACTACCTTGCTAACAGAATCTAAAAAAGATTTGGAAGAACTTATTATGAAAGTTAAAGAAGAAAGTGCTAAATATGGTCTTAAACTTAAACAATAAACTTAACATCAAAAAGACAAAAGTTATGGCAACATGTGAACTTAATGATTTTGAAATAGATGGGGAGAAAATGAAGCAGTTAACAATTTTGTGCTCCTAGGATCCCGATTTGATTAAGATGGTTATTGTACCGAAGAAGTTAGAAGATTATTATTACTCAGAAAGAAAGCAATGACAAATTTAAGATCTTTAAAGATATTAGCCTCGCAACAAAAATCAGAATCATGAAAGCAATGGTATTCCCTGATATGGATGTGAAAATTGGACCCTGAGAAAGAGTGAAAGAAAGAAGATATATGCATTTGAATTATTGGTTTGGAGACGCTTACTAAAGAATACCATGGACTGCAAAGCAAACCAATAAATCAGTGATAGACAGAATAAAGCCAGACTGCGCTCTCTCTCGAAGCTATGATCATCAAGTAAAAATTGTCATACTTTGGACATATTATGCGAGCAAATGACAGTCTGGAGAAGATGACAATGCTTGCTAAAGTTGATGGAAGCAGGAGAAGAGGAAGACTAAGAATTAGATGGGTGGATGGAGTTAAAGAAGCAATTGGAATGCGCTTGGAAATTCTGAAAGATGTGGCCAGGGATAGATCTATCTGCATGGAGGGTGTATGTTCATGGAATCACCAGGAGTCGAAAACGAATCAATGGAACATAATAATAATATCTTCATCGTCTGCACGTTTATCCTGTTTCCGATGCAGGGTCCACGTGTTACATTAGATGTGACTTCATTATTACAACCTCCAGCCAGCCTGTTGTTGGGGGAGGGAATGTACTTTTTGACTGTAGCAGCGAGTGTTCACAGGGCTGGTTTGCCTGTTCTGAGGGACAAAATAACCAGAGTTTCCGGGAGAGGGAAAAAAAAAACCCTCTACCTCTGTATGAGACTGGCTAACTCACCTTTCATCAAAAGACGCCAGATAAAGGTTCGTCATGTCACCGATGGGAACCAAACCCAGGTCTTTCCGACAAAGGGCTTCATCTATACTGACTGTGCTATGGAGGCCCCAAGGGAGATGTATGTACAGCAGTATCAGGGCCGGCTCTACCGATGGTGCAAGATGTGCATTTGCACGGAGCGACAAAGTTGGCATAAACTATACTAAAAATAAGGGAGAAGGGGTGGCAAAATTCCTAGGGGCGGCCCTGAGCAGTATAATTAGATTTTGTTGGTAACAAAACTGGAACAGATGGGTTAGGTACCAGATTAGTAATTTGGATAGATAATTGGCCATCAAAATATTAGCAAGTTGGGAGAGTAGGCAGTATCCTCAAAGTGGATAGTCACTAGTGCCAGGTCACCCTGGTTTGTTTCGAGACAGTTATTGTTTAATTAATGATACAGGGATAAGTTTAACTGGAGATATGCAGTATTTGCAGATGACGCAAAGTTGGGGAAAACAATGAGTCACGAAGTTGGGGCCCTAAAGGAGGATCTGAACAAATAGTACGAGCAGGCAAGTGTTAAAGTTGTGGGAAAATTTTGAAAGTGGAGGAGATGAGTTATTTAGACAAGCACCTTAAGTTTAGTGGGGGGGTCACATTGCTCAAGCTGTGAAACATCACATTGGATTACAGCAAAGATGAAGAGGACAGGACCTTGGAAATCAGAAGTATACAAGTTATAGTTCTATTGGATAAGGTCTTAATCAGGCCTCATACAAATTACTGTATGCAGATTTGGTCATCTGGTTTTCATGGGGGATAAGGATATGATGGAAAGGGTCTAGAGAAGCTTTGACAAAGGGAGTTTTCAGTCTGTAGTATGTCTGATAAAGTGTCATTTGCAAAACCTTCTAAATATAGGGAGGAAGAGAGGATATAACTGAGACATAAAAGTTGGTAAGGGGGGGGGGAGTTATCAGGTTAACGTGGAAGAGGTAAAATAAGAAGTCATCCCTGGAAATTGTATAAAGACAGAGTGAGGGAAGGGATGGGGATGAAGAGCAGGTTCTTTGCATAGAAAACCATTGGTAAGTGGAATGCAATGACTGAGAGTGTGGCAAGTTCACAAAAATTGGATGAGTTTAAGGTACAGTTGGATGAAAAGTTGGAGGTGTCCACTGTTGCATACAAGTTGTATGCAACGGTGGACACCTCCCAAGATGAGTTGACTTCATGGAAATCTAGTACTACTGCTAATAAACATATTTTATGATAGAGGATAGCAATCAATGCTATCCAACTTGATACACTAAGTGTATCAAGTTTGAGAGCATTCTTACACAAATGCATTTATTACCTGTTCATTGACATGATCTGTGTATAATTTTTCTCATGGTGTAGTCAGATTAATCAGATGAGGTTAACTACTAAAGAGTAAAGCAGGAAATAGGATGTCTGGGAAGAAAAAACTTTCTGTACTCTCAAAATGGTGAAGAATCAGCTGCTTATTATTATTATCTGGAAGCCTTGGGAATGGAATTTGAAAGATGTGTAATAAAAAAAAAAAATGTGCATCCATTACTTACATTAATTTCTACCTCAGGTGAGTAATTAATGAATGCTAAGGAGCCTATATTATGAAAGAACCAGAAATACAAGCAATGGGGCAGTAATTCAATATTATCAATGGCTTCATCAGCCTTCTTTGGATTTGGTCTGAATGGTTTGGAATCATTATGAGACAAATATTATGACTAGCAGATAGTCATAATATGTCTTACTACTTAACCATTCCATATAAGTGTAATTCTAAAAGAATAAAAAAAGTTCCTCCTTACATAGATCGGATAAATATCACTTAAACCAGTCAAAAATAGGACTATCTTATTTGGCTCCAGCCTTCCCTCACCTTGGGTTTACCAAATATGCTTCTATAAAATATTGGTAAGAACTTAAAATCTATGGTAAGAATTAAGGCTGCTTTAAATTTATTCAAATTGAAAAATCGCTGTTCTTCGAACATGAGCTTTCCATAGATCACACACCTCCTGAATGAGAACAAACGTGTTACACAAAAACAAATTTAAATTGGAAAGATGCAATTTTAGAGTGCAGCAAAAGCATTATTTTTAAGAATGAAATGCCAACCCAAGTTCAAAATTCATAATAGATCTTTGCAGTATAAATAACAACAAAAGAGGAAAAATACATTTATTAAACACTAATATTTTTCTGGTTTTCTACCCAATATCTTCAGAACACAGTTGATTGCAGCTACAAGAATGTATAGCAGTAAATTTATTGTCGCAGCCACTCTCAAAAGACATAGCATACTTAGTTGCAGGTATAACTGCACAATCACGACCAAAAAAAATACCAGTTTTGGAAATAATGACTAGCATGAAATGTAGTATCAATGATCTTGCACCCGTGACTAATAACATTCATTTGGATGTGGCTAGTATTTTGACAAAACCCAAACCTCCCAAGAATAACGTTCCAAGTAAGGAAATATCAGCACTTAAAAAAATTATGCAAGTTATTGTTATGCAAGTTATTTAAATAAATTATTGTAATAACGCAAACAAAAGAAATGCTACTGTTATTATGGACCAAGCATATCGCAAAAGAACAATGGATCATCCCCTTAAGGACTATGCTACTTATCACATTGTAGATCGGGATCCTACAAAATCCCAAAAGAAAAAAAGTGTATAAATTATTAAAGAAAAGTTACATCTTGGCCCAAAGAAATTACCAAAAAGCTTAACCCTTAAGTCAAATTACTCCACATATATGGGATCATTAAAATTCATAAACCTAATATCCCCCTTCATCCAGCACTAGAGTATAGGCAGTTCTGCTTTCAAACTGGCCAAACATTTATCCAAATCACTTTACCCCCTCACAGGCAACTTCTCCCTCGTTTATTTAAATTCTCTACACTTTAACACTAATAAAAATCTAACCTTGACAGATTGTAGAATCATGGTTGGTTTTGATATTACTTCACTATTCATTAATTACCTTTCAAAGAAACCTTGACCTCATTAAATCACATTTCTCCCTGATATAATTGAACTATTCAGATTCACCATGTATTCAGGTTATTTCTTATAGAGAGAAAAAATATACAAACAGCTGGATGGGATTGAAATGGCTTCCAATCTTTCTACTCCTCTAGCTAACTTCTGTATGAAACATTTTGAAAACCAATCAAAACAGCCACACTTAAACCAATAGGAAGGTATTTACATAAGCAATTGTACCATCACTCTCCCCAACAATATAGTACCCTCAAAACACTTGCTTACCAAATTACAGCTATATGTTCCAAACACAGCCCTTGAAAATGAGCTCAAGAGACCTTTATAACACTTCTTTAGCCAATTGCTACAGCCCATATAAAACAGATAAAACACTGCATGCACCCCTCCATCTCTCCTGCGACCAACACACAAGATTACAGCAAAACTGTTTCCATTCCATATATTAAAGATCAGAAAAAAACAGCCAAAGTTTCCTGCAAATATGATTTCCTTGCTACTTTCAAACATTTTATTCAGCTACATTAATCTGTTTTCCAAAACATCAACTTCATCCTCTTGCACATCCTGGAGTGTATAAAGTTCCTTGTGCCTGCAGTTTAACCTACTTTAGACAGACTGGTAGATCAGTTAACATCTGCTTTGAAGGCAAAAATTATATCAGCTATCATCTGTATGGCAAGTTGAGATAGCAGACAATGCTCTGGATACCCTTTTATATAGGAATAGTTGGAGGGAAAATTGATACCATACAGAAGTTACTATAAGTCTGAGAAACTATTTTTAGAATCAGCATCATCATCTATGAAGCACTCTCCCAACTTCAGCAACCATCTTGTTAAAGTTGAGAGAGTGCTTCATAGATGATGCTGATTCTAAAAATAGTTTCTCAGACTTATAGTAACTTCTGTGTAGTTTCAATTTTCCCTCCAACTATTCCTATATAAAAGGGTATCCAGAGCATTGTCTGCTAATCTCAACTTGCCATACAGATGATAGCTAATATAATTTTTGCCTTCAAAGTTAACTGATCTACCAGTCTGTCCAAAATAGGTTAAACTGCAGGCACAAGGAACTTTATACACTCCAGGATGTGCAAGAGGATGAAGTTTTGCCAAAGATCTGGAAAACCATCATTCTGAGACCTGATTTATCCAAATTAACTTATGGTTATACAACCCACAGAGGGCACCATATAAGGACATTAATTCAGTTTCAGTTACGATGTGAACTGCTTTTCATATTTATTTAGTCCAGTGTTGGATGCTTGTCATAGTTATGTTGGAAGTTTATTTTCCACTTGGTTAGACTATAATAAATTTAGTTTAATCCTTTATGTAAGCAAACAAAGTTTACACCTGAAGTATCTTCAGGACTGAGGCAACTCGTGGTAAAGGTGGACCAAGCTCTCATCACTCCTTGTTTCAGTATCTCCCATAATGCAAAGCACATTGCCTTGCGGACAGGTATAATGCTATGCATTAAGGGAAGGGCCACTACCCAGACTGGTTTCGACCTTTGAGGTCTCGTCAGTGGGAGTCAGACCCAGAAGTGATGATACTAAGGCAGAAGCAATAGAGAAGTCATATTTACCTATACGAGTTGCATTATGGGAGATACTGGGGCAAGGAGTAATGAGAGCTTGGTTCACCTTTACCACAAGTTGCCTCAGTCCTGAAGATACTTCAGGTGCAAACTTTGTTTGCTTACACTTGGATAAAAGATTCAACTAAATTTATTATAGTCTAACCAGGTGGAAAATAAACTTCCAACATCTTTCTCTAAATCCAGAGTAATTTAATAAGGTGGTACACCTTTTGGCAACTCATATAGATAAATATGACCTCTCCATTGCTTCTGCCTTAGTATATCAACTTCTGCATCTAGCTCCCACTGACGAGACCTCAATAAAGGTCGAAACCAGTTTGGGTAGTGGCCCTTCCCTTATGGGAAATACTGAGACAAGGAGTGATGAGAGCTTGGTCCACCTTTACCATGAGTTGCCTTAGTCCTGAAGATACCTCAGGCGTAAACTTTGTTTGCTTACACTTGGATAAAGGATTAAACTAAATTTATTATATGTCATAGTTATAATTGTGCTCTGAAAATGCTGGGTAGAAAAACGAGAAAAATATTAGTAAGTTTAATAAATGTATTTTTTCCTCTTTTTAGTTGTTTATACTGTGAAATATTAGTAAGTTTAACAGATGCATTTTTTTCTATTTTTTAGTGTTGTTTATACCGTGAAGCTTTATTGAATAATCAACATCCAAGGTTTTCTGCACTATGCCAAAATTTTGTCATGGGTTGACACTTAAACTAAACTAAGGCTAACACAGAATCATATACAATGGTCAAAGAATAGATAACATTTTTTTTTTTTTTTTTTTTGAAAACAGAGTATTCTAAATGGTAGCTTTATGATCTAATTATGCTGACACGTTTTTCCCATGTTTAAAGTTTATTCTTGCATTCCCTGTAAAGGATTTTGTTAAATTGAGGAAAATTAAAGATTTTTTTTTTAAAAAAAACATAAGTAATATCACATTTTATGGTAATATTTAAAACTGTTTATTAACAATAAAACTCACCTGTTCAAAGAAGAATGCTAATGTTTCAATTACCAATTTAAGCTGATCATTCTCTAGTAACAAAGAAGTTTGTAGCTTAGCTTCTTCTTCTTCAGTAAATATTTCGCCATCCTATTAGATTACAATACAATCTATGTTTTAAAATTTATTTAGGTAGACTGAATGCAAAATAAAATCAAACCAACACCATGAAATTTGCATTTCTACAGAAATGAATTTCTATAGCAAAAGTTAAGCTGCTGCAAAATGATTATTAGCATACTAACATCCAGAAAACTCCAAAATACCTAGATATCTAAATATCACTCAGTGCAAGTGGAATAATATGCATGGTATTTGATCACTGAGATGAAATGATGGTGCACATTGTGTTTTAGATGGTTGATGGTAGTTACCTTTGGCTTGGCATTGATCTTATAATGTGAGATCACATTAAAATCATAAAAGATGTTAATTATCTAAACAATTATTGTACTTATTAATACTAACAAGACTAGGCTTTCCGAAGAAATGTAGTTTTCATTTTAAATTTCCTGATATTTTTATGTAATTTTTTTTTTCTATAGCAAAAAAAAAAAGCAGGCTGGCAGCATTAATTAGATAGGTCCTATTTTACCACAGTGTCACAGTAGAATTAACTTCTATTCTGTGTGTAGTATGTATACTTCAGATGGTGAATTGCACATGAAAGTTGCTCAAAACAGCTGTTTCAATGAATGCCTCATATATCATCGAATCACTTAAAGACAATAAGAGTTTATTGTTAATACACTGGATAATTACTGATTAATTACTTGATATTAAAGAGACTTGTTTAGATTCAGGCATTTCCATTTGTTACAAAAACCATAATGCTATAGATAATCATACATCCTGAAGAAATAATGAGAAATTCTAATTTTTTTTTAATTAAATGCTTGAAAAAATTAACTGAAACAGTTTTTCACAGAATTTTTCAGGAATAACTTAAAAATCAGAGAGGATATTTTACCATTTTTTCCTCCCTTCTTTTATTTTGTAGAGCATAACAAACATAATTGCCTTGCTTAGAGTACATTGTTACTTTTTTTTTTCCCTGCTAGTAGATTATACATTCTGAAAAACTAATGAGAAATTCGAATTTTTTTTTTTTAAATTTAAATGCCTGAAAAAATTAACTGAAGTATGCCCTATCTTTTTACTATTTGAAATATTTTAACAGCAGTTATATTTTAATTAACTTCAGAATGAGAAAGATTTTACAATTTCTTCCTTTTTTTTTCCTTCTCTTGTACTGTTTTTAAACTAAATATAGTAATACTACATGTATACAATTTTTGAAGGAAACTGTTTCTTGATTCTGCATGTATTAATTTAATTCAATTAGCATATGACAGAGAATCCTGGTTTTCCTTCACGTCATAAGAACTCCAAGTCTTATCTTAGTGTAAACAGACTATTTTTGTTTTGATTGGGTTTCCCTATTTATAATTGTAAAATTAGAAATAAACTATGATGATAAGATTTCAAGCAGCATATACACACAACAGACAAAACATTATATATACCTACCTAATAGTGTGTGTGTGTCAGTCCTCTAGTGTGAATAACAGTCTGTACTCTCTGAGGCAATGACTCCATCAGATGCAGGAGGTAATTCCAGCCATGCCTGTTGCTGCATTCCACAAGTGTGCCTTAGAGATCAGTCCCAGATACATGAATTTGATGTTTTGCTCTTATGGCATCCCAGAGAGATTCGATCAGATTTAAATCCTGGGACCTTGGAGGCCAGAGGATGGTCACAAACTCAGATAAGCATTCCTCAAGACATGCCTCGGTGGTTGCAGCCCAATGGGGGCAATGCATTGTTCTACTGAAACAGACCATTGGCTGCAGGATGCACAAAGGCCATAAAAGTTGTAGGTGATCAGCCAGCACATTCTGTTAGCTTGCAGCATTTAAGAACCTCTCCAGACACACTAAGGGATCTAATGTGCCACATGAGAAGGCTTCCCAAACCATCACAGAGCCGCCACCACCACCTTGAACAGAGCCAACCTGGCACGATGGGGCCCTTCATACCATACTGTAATAAGAAATCCCATGGAGAGGTGAATCACTACTGCTTCTAGAGCAGTATTAAGTTGGACATGATGGAAAGAGATATGACTGACCACCAGAATAGCTACTCCTCCATGAGCAGGACCACCTCCAGTTCTGTCCTTGCATACAACAGTGAAATTCCTTAAGGTAAGGGGTCCTCATTGGGTCTTAAGTATGTTTCCTGTAGACAGAAACAGAAAGGTTTGTGTTTCTCCAACAAAATCTTGTTATCATCGATATTCTGGCAAAACTCAAGACAGTTCCATTGTAGAAATTTTCTTATTGTTTTGGCTTTATAGACATGTCTGGTTTTCGGGAGATTGAGGGGGTTACTTTTGTCAGGTTTATATTTATCAATTGTTTTTGGGAAGTGTGGATGGCAAGTGTCCATCTCTTCTTCTGGTAAAATATTCAATACATCTGATGTGTTAGGGTCAGCTGGCAAGTTTAATTTACTTTCAGTGGATACCAAAATAGCCATTTTTTTCTGTGGGGATGTCTGGTGGTTTATCTTTAAGTGATATCTTTGCCATAATTTTTTTGACAAATCAGAGAAACAACTCCATAAATTTGACATTTATGGAGTTTTCTCTCCAGTAAGGC
This sequence comes from Typopeltis vanoorti, assembly GCF_054136105.1. Lineage (NCBI taxonomy): Eukaryota > Metazoa > Arthropoda > Arachnida > Uropygi > Thelyphonidae > Typopeltis > Typopeltis vanoorti. The sequence continues at coordinate 24,951,915 of NC_143560.1, read as the reverse complement.
CACAGGTCATGTGATTGATGTGCTCAACAGAGCACTCGCGATCATAAAGTTCAGGTATGGTGAAATTATCAGATGGTGGAAAAGACGAGTTTGAGTTGCTCTTGACATTTTCTTAATTGTTATCTTCTCAGCATATGAGGATCTTACAGCAGGTGTGGTGGTGGCTAGCTTTCTTTTTGCATCCTGATATGACAGGTTTTGTTCTGTTTTAATTTTTTATATTTCTTCTTCATCTTTCCACTTCTGACATGCATGAGAGTAAGTTGGATGATCTCCCTGACAATTGACATTTAGCTTTTTTTGCAGAGCAAGATTTGTTATTGTGCTCTTTACTAACACATTGGGCACAGGTGGTAGAACCAGTAGAACCATGACAGGCAGTTTGGGAATGCCCATATTTCCGACATTTAAGGTATCTTAGCAAAGATTAAGGATGTACACCCCTAACAGCTGAGATACCTTGATTTTACAGATGTTGGAGGCTTAGCTGTATTAAAAGTAAGGACAATGTTCCTGGTTGAAACCAGGTGACCATTCCTACATATTAGGATGCACCTCATACCAATCTTTGAAATACCTGACAGCTGAGATACCTTGCTTTTACAGATGTTGGAGGCTTAGATGTATTAAAAGTACAGACAATGTTCCTAGTTGAAACCAGGTGACCATTCCTCCATATTAGGATGCGGCTCATACCAATCACTCCCTGATATTTAAGCTCTGAACATATCTCCTCATCAGGAACATCAAGGAGATGGCATTCTGATATCACTCCTCTACAGTAATTGAGTGTTATATGAGGTGTTATTATGACTGGCATTCCATTCCACCCATTGAAGTTGCTCCCAGTAGTTTCTCAAAATATTGCCGACACAATGTTTCCACAAGGATATCACCAGAACATAATTACTTAACAGTTTTGGGAGGTCCTGCCAGTCCTTCTAAACCCTTTTGAATATAGAAGGGTGACATTGTTTTGTTTATTTAATATTAGTTGTCGGTTGTTGTTACTGTTGTCTTTGTCTGTTGACTGCACCTTTGTATTATTTTCTTCTTTTCTTTAACTATGTTTACTTCAAAATTTTCCCTTCTATTATATCTATACTATAGCTTATGCTCTTACACGGTTACTCTCTGTTAAATAATTCTTTACCTTATTCTAACATGCATGAGAATGGTTAACTTAGTCCCCACTTGTAATCCTCAACTTCATACAAGTGCTCACACTTTTAGTGAAGAGACTTTTGGAATAGTTCAATTCACTTTTACAGGTTACTATCTCCCATGCTATGTAATTCAGGAAAATATTTATATTATTTATCGACTGCGCCATCCTGAATTAATTGTATAGCACAAGAAGATTAGTTATAACACTTATCGGATAGATCATTTTCTAAAATAAACCTTAATTATTCAATCATGGTAATTTGTCTATTTTAGACACAAAGGTTTGATTGTTTTTGTGAGACAGTGTATTGGTCAAAGATCATGCGATAATTTTAAACAAACAAAAATTTAAAAAATAAAAAAAAATAGATGCTGGGAAAAATAAAAGTCACAAAAGAATGGGGTGCTTAAGGGTCAAAGCTGTATAACTGAGAGGAGACCTCCACATAGCCTTTAAAGGAATGCAGAGAACCGACCAGGGCTTCTGACCTAATGTCCAATCCTCACCTTCTCATGGTGCACCCTGTTGGGTATCTACCGGGATACTGAACAAACGAGGATGGGCTGGCAATTTGGGATTTAGCAGATCAAATTGTATTCTTATTGGTTAAACCAAAATACAAAATGGTACAACACGACAAAATTTCATGCCGGTTGGGGCTTCGCCTGGTTAAACAAGGCCCCCCATTGTTTTTGCCAAGGAAACAGGACAAACAGCGAAAAGTCAGCTACTGGAAGAAATCTGAAAACACACCCCAACTCAACATCACCAGAGTTAAAGATCGGTACTATCAACATAAGAAAGCCTGAGTGGCTTTCTTATGTTGATAGTACTGATCTAACTTGGATCGAAAAAATTGGATCTAACTGAGGAATTAGATAAGTACCAGATCGACATATAGGGGTGACTGAAACAAAAAAGACAAAAACTGGCAAGATCTTTCTGAGCAATAAATACAAAATGTTATATTCAGGCAATGACAATCAAGGAAAAGAAGGAGAAGCCATAGTATTCAACACAAAATACGAGGCTAATCTTCTTAAATGGCAGTCAGTCTCAAGTAGAGTAATGTGGGCAAATATGAGAATGGGGAACTGGACAATGAGACTTATTTGTGCCTATGGTCCCACAGAAAGTTCTACTAAGGTAGAAGTGGAAGAATTTTTTCAGGCTTTAGAAAAAGCAACTGATACAATGAAAACTGAAAAGTTGGTCCTTGTTGGGGATCTAAATAGCAGAGTAGGAAATGATTATCAGACATACAAAAATATTTTGGGAAAATTTGGAGAAAAGAGCAAAGCTAATAATAATGGCAAATACTTGTTGGATTTCTGCTCAGGACATGGACTGGTTATTACTAACACCATGTTCCAGCATAAAAATGTGCACAAATTCACATGGAGAGAAGAGGCAAGGAATAAGAAAAGTCTCATTGACTATATTATTGTTGATAGTGATGTTTTCTCACTGGTGCAAGACACCAGAGTTTACAGAGGATTTGAAATTGGAAGTGATCACTATTTAGTCTTGAGCAGGATAAAATTGAATTTCATATTGAAAAGAATAACATTTGAGAAAGTTTTAAAGCGAATAAAAGTTGAGCAGCTCTCAGATGTGAACTGTAGACTAAAATACACAAAGATTATTAAAAAACAATGAAAGAGTTTGAGAACAAGAACCAAACCTTGGACATTCAGTGGCAAACCTTGCAGAAAACCCTGATTGATTCAGCAAGAGAGGCATGTGGTGAGGTTGTCTGCAAGGATAGAAAAATCAGAAATCCATGATGGACACAGGAAGTCAAAGAGGCAGTGAAGGAAAAGAAGAAAGCATATCAAAAGTCGCTGGCAAATAAGTCAGCTTGTGCTCTTAGAGAATACAGAGACAAATGTAAGAAAGCTAAACACTGTGTAAAACTGGCTAAACAAAAGTGATGGGAGTACTTTGGCAAGAACATAAAAAATAAATATCAAGAAGGTGGCAAAATATTCTGGAGGTTGTTGAAGAAGCTTAGAAATGGAGGAAAGAGTGCTGTAAAAGAACTTAGAGATGATAAAGGTGACATGAAAATGGGAGAAAAAAGATATCATTGAAGTATGGAGTAATTACTTCGAAAAATTGCTAAATGAAACAACTAGTGATGACAGCGGAGTGGTAAAAAAACACTCAACAGGCATACAGTCAAGAATACATATCCATACTTGAAGTATGGAAAAGCCATCAAAAGCCTGAAATGTGGAAAGGCTGCAGGAGTAGATGATATTCGACCAGAAATGATGAAGTATGGTGGTATAAAATGGCTGCACTGCATAGTTCAAAAGGCCTAGACAGAAGGACAAATTCCCAATGATTGGAGTAGAGCTCTCATAGTACCCATATATAAAAAGAGAAATAAAACTGAATGGTAGGAAATCAATTGAATAAATTCATATGGAATAAGAGAGAAATTAGTCAGAACACTAAATTAGCTGTATATAAGACAGTGTTCAAACCAGTTTTAACTTATGGATCTGAGAGCTGGGTCAGAAGTAAAACACTTGACCAAAGACTAGAGACCGCATATATGAGAGTCCTGAAAAAGATTAGATGCATGAACAGATGGCATCAATGGCAATATCATATTAAAAACATGGATATTAAGAAAGAACTTGACATTGTCAGCATCCAGGAATGCGTTAGCAGAGCTAATCTCAGGTGGTATGGTCACTTAAACAGAATGGGCAAGGAAAGATTAGCAAAACAAGTGTTCTCTGCCAGGCTGGCAGGAAAACGACCCAGAGGAAGACCAAGATATAGGTAGATTGATACAATAAAAAGTGCCTTAGAAGACAGAAATATAAGTCCTGATAATATCGGAGTTGTAACATTTAACAGACTGATTTGGAGGAAAATTGTAGATAGGAAGTTAGTAATGGTGTAAATTTTTCATGTAGTACTATCATATCCTGTACACCCTTTGAGGGTACATGGCAGGAATTTGATGATGATGAACATGTTTATTTGACATAAACAACTTTACAATATAATACACAACTGAACATTTTCTTTCTAATGCCTATCTTGAGCTCAAATCTTAACCTTTACATTTAGACCTGCCATTCACAATACTTAAATAACTTATTTACAAATCTAGGCAATTACTGGCTGTTACAAACGACATCGTTGGCTAAACATTCTTTTTTGATATATATTAGCTAACACTCATCCTCAATTATCTCTTATTGTCAGCATCCAGGAATGCGTTAGCAGAGTTAATCTCAGGTGGTATGGTCGCTTAAACAGAATGGGCAAGGAAAGATTAGCAAAACAAGTGTTCTCTGCCAGGTTGGCAGGAAAACAACCCAGACGAAGACCAAGATATAAGTCTTCCTCTGGGTCTGTTAAAACTTAACAATTGTTTTAGCAGAGCTATATTCATTGGATATACATATAATGCTTAATTGTTACCTTAGCATTACTACAATAGAATCTACTCACAAATTAACAGTATCATATACAGTCGTGCCAGGTTTGAAGATTTATGGTGGTTCTGCTGACTGCCTCCTTTCATCCTAAATACTATCCTTCACTGATCGGCTCTTGGCAGTCGTCCCTCTGTAGTTCTTTCCCGGGAATCGTAGCATTGCTTTCCGTTGGTACTGGATGTACTGTAGGCACCATGTACCTGGTCGCATGTGGCACATTCCATTACTGGAAACACATCTCCGAAGAATAAACTGCCTCTCCTGGGGTTCCCTGTACCTAGTGGGGGTCATGCTCCAACAAAATCTCGGGAGTCCGAGTGGGCCAACAAACTGCAGCAAGAGAAAAAACTAAGAGCCTTTTATGAGGTTCTAACCACCTCTTTTATACAATCCGAAGTTCTCTGTTTTAGGGTCGGAGGTTCCTGGATCTTCTGTAAACATACTGATGTCAGTTGTCTTGCCCTTCAATTTTGGCGGCAAAATCTCCACATCTGAGTGACCTTCAGCACCTTTGTTCACTTTCACATCGCCAACATAATGCTGTTTAAATGTTTGTATCTTGAGGTACAAATATTTTAACATTCGGTTATTTTTACAATTTTGCATCAGATTTTAACATTAAATCAACTTTATGTACAATTTGAACCATTACAATATTTTATAACTCATGAACAATTCTATGTCATTCTTTTAGTCAGCTACCTTTACAAGTCAACAATCAGTATTTAACTATTAAAATACAGTAATATATAATTCTGTTTTTTTTCCTTTGCATGATTAATAACCTCCGTAAAATCAATGTTGGAGAATTTTAACAAAATTTCGCCGCATCGGATTTTACAATATTTCCATATTGTCTTTTCACTTGTTGCATGGATGATTAAAAACACCGGTGCATTTATACTACTGTCGTATATCTTTTGTTTCTTATTTCTGTTAATAAATGTTATATCAAAGATATCAATGGTTGGGACTTTGTTAAGGCCCCTAAAACATTTGAGGATGAACAATTGATGCTCAAGAAGTTTTTAGTTTGGTGCCAGAGCTCCCCATCCACCACAAAGCCACACATGGACATCCACTGACCGGCAAGCAATGACTGTGCTCGGGAGTGGAATGACAGGGCTACCTGAACGCTATACCAGCACCACAGCAAGCCTTGGATCCTGACCCCAAACCATGGGGTGAGAGACTTACTGCTACACCACTGACCCTTGCAAGCAAGCCCACTAGCTGATTGATCCTGACTGGACCATCCAGGACCACTCATCCTGCCAAAGCAGAGGCCAAAGTAGTGCAAGACTACTAGGATCCCCCCTTTCTGGATTTTCACAGGTCTCACCGCACAGCAAACTTGACAGAACGACGCTGGATCCCAGTGATGGTGGTCTGGAAAAGAGGATAGTAAAAAAGACTCAGGAGAAGTAGAGCAAAGGATATGGGAAGAAAAGTAGAAAAAGAGGAAGAATGAATAGGCCCAGTACCATTCACAGGGCAGCACCCTCCATGTGAGGCATGGAGGGGTTTTTCCATGGAGGAGAGAAAGTAAAAGGATATGAAATACTAATACTTCATCACTGTATTCAGCTTACAATTGAAATCATTCCATGATTAAAATACACTAGCTTGAAAAGGATTCAACCAAATTTCATCAACATTCTCAACATGAACCTAGGGTGAAGAGTGAGTGAGCGCTGTAGTTTAAATAATGGCAACAGATCAATAATGAAGTCACAGTGTTGGCATATACTTCAATGAGAGAAAAGCAGAGTTTACATCATTTGAGAAATGTTCCACATAAAAAGTATTTTCCCACAATATTTTGGCTATGCTTCTAGTGGTTCCTAGTCTACTGAGAAGGGAAAATAAAGGCTGGAATCCATTGAACTGTCCATAAGTTGCACAATGTCATCAAGAAAATACTGTATGGAAGTGTCCCAAAAAGCAAGGTCATATTCACTGGTCTCCTAGCTTTCAAATGCAATGGGTACAGAAAGATTACAAAAAAGCTTTAAGGGGAGGAGAGGAAAACAGTGAAGATGGGAATTTCCTATAGCTCACTGCCACTTTATTCAAGTCTATATTCTAAAATATATATTCAAAAATTACCTTAACATGAAGTTTCTGAATGATGTGGGATAACAACAGAACAAACTTGGAATCATCTACTTGGTTAATCAGACCAACTGCAACTTCAAGTCTAGGTTATAAAGAATACAAATATACAGAGAATTAATAATAATAGTAATAATAATAATAAACTATATTGCAGATTAAGCAACACTTAAATTATTACTGTTCACTATATTTACAAAAACACATAAGTGCCAAAGTATTAAATACTTTGGCAAATTCCAAGTTTGCTTAAAATTTGGGAATTAATATAGCAAAATGTTCATTAATATGAAATCATTAACAAAAATATTTTATATAAATGTTATCTACAGTCAAAATAACCTGTTGATATTATTCTTGAAGAGTTGGAAGTTCTAGTCCTTGGAAAAAAATACTTCATGGGAAAGATGTTCCATAGAATTTAGGTAGATGGAATAAAAGATTACTGGGAGTAACAGGTTCAGTGAATCAGCAGTTCAACTGAAAAGGGATATCAGGCAGCTGTTGCTTGTGTTCCTTCAGGTTTAGCAAAAATGGGGGCCATAATGAATGTTAGCTCTGCAGAAATGTGACTGTGGAAATAACTGTAGAAGAGAACATGCTGAAATTGACCATCTGTGATATGGGCTAAAAGGAGTCTATAAGAGAGGGAGATCATTAATCAACTAAATTGCTCTTTTCTGGACTGCATCAAGGGTTTTTAGAGAAGTTTTATATGCACCACCCCAAATGTGAGAGCAATATTCCAAGGTTGGGCAGATTTGACATTTGCATAAAGTAAGCAAATGTATACCAGATATATAAGAGTCAGTCCAAGAGGAGAAATCTGGTCTTGACTGTTAAGGTGAGCATTATGAAAAGTAAATGAAGTAGTAAGTTATTTTTGGCAAGAAAACAGGTAAAACTGTGTTTAGGAAACAGTGACTATATTGTTGTTATTGCCCTATTGCAGGATGGTGTAAAGATCAGTGTTTAGATTACTTATCGTAGATGATCTTGAAGCTGTTTGATCAGCGCAAAGTTTATCATAAGCAAAACTGTGAACAGGGCTTGAGGTCAGTGAGAGCAGATCATTTATGTACATAAGGAAGAGGATTGGTGAAATAGCAGAGCCCTGAGAACACTTGCATTAACAGGAAACTGAAGAGAGAACACCTTCCACCATTAGATGTAGTAAATTACCAGAGAAAACTGGCAATCCAATTACAAAGGAGGGAAGCAGACCATAAGATGACAATACGCTGAGAAGCCCTTCATGCTACCAATTCACACCTTCATACTAATTTTGCCTGTTTTCTTGCAAAAAATAACTTATATAATGGTAAAAATACAAATAGCAAATGCATCAGCACAGGTTTCTCCAATTTTTTTTCACAGCACATGTCCAGAGGTAGGTGATGTAGGTCAGGAGATCTGCTGTGGATCTTGATTGGCAAAATCCACATTGGTGGTTGCTGATTAGTTGACAGTTCTGCAGATAGCACAGATTTTTGATGACCTTTTCCATTACTTTAGACTACACTGAGGTAGATAGTTGGCGAGGTAGCATTTATCCCCCTCCCCTTTTTTTTTTTTGAAATTGGCTGTAAGTGGACTTTCTTCAATGATGTACAATGGGTACCAGGTCAGTATAATATACCGTATAGATGATAAAGAACAGATATTGGTTCAGGAGTACATCTATTGAGCACAACTGGTGATATTGAATGCAACTTGTTTAATTCTTCTGATATTTTTCTGGGTGGAAGGCTACAGGAGGCATAAAATACAATCTTTCAGGTAAAGAAAGGGATGATTTGCCTTCATTATCTGTGGAGTTAGATGAGAAAAATGATGCCAAGAGGCCCTGCTATACCATTTGGATGAGAAAGAGAGGGAAGCATAGACAGGCAAAAGTTATTATGCTTAATGGCTTTTGCAAGGCACCAAAAGGCACAATTCTCATCATCTCACAACTCTCAAACTCATAGGTGGTGAGTTTGCTACACAAAATACAACAGGTAAAAATACTAATCGTATTTTTGTTAGTTAACTGATTGTTCTTGGGCTGATGTGCTTGTATACAAGATGAGAAAACAGAGTTTCTAAGAGCAAAACCCTGATATCTCCACATGAGATTGGCTAACTCATCATCAGTTAAAAAAGTCCACAAAGTTCAATGACTAGAATCAAACTGAGGTCTTTTCCAATCAAAGGATGTCTGTCCTGTTACCGTTCCAACTGTACTACAGGAGTGCTATTCAAATACAGCAAACTATAATGTGCATTTTTAGATGCAGTCTTGCATTCTAGGTTCAAAACTAAACACAATTTTGAAATGGGGGAGGGGATATTTAATGGCAGTAAAAAATTACTATCTCCCAAATTTTGCAAATCTATCACTGTGCTTTAAGATTCAGACAATGTAGCAATGCTTCCAAGTTTTCTTTGAACAGGTGTTCACATTTGAAGATGCTTTGATGAAGCAATCTGATATCATTACAAAGGATCACATGAATAGTGACAAATCCATGATAGGCTAATCCAGACTTGAGGTCTAATCAATCTTATATATTATATGACCTCGATCAACCAAGTTTGTATAACCAAATTACAAATTTCAGAGTAGCCTAGTTCCATATTTCACCACCTGTTGTGTGATGTTTCCATTCTCAATTGTAATTTGTTTGTGTATGTAGGCCGTCTAAAGGCAAACTGATAACTGCAACTCTTCACATTTTTTTAAACATAATTTGTATTTTAATTGAAATCCCTTGTTGTGTCGGAAAAAGTGCCGATTCACTTTTAATGAGTCATCCTATTTCCGACCCAACATAAGGTAACGTTAAAAGCCATGGATATGGACATGCTTATGCCTCCAGAAGAAAATGTGCATTTTGGTAACTCAGAACTGTGTCTAACCATTTTTCTAGTAGATATTAAGTGAATTTTGAGAAACCCATAACTTAAATAGATAATGTTTGTGGAAAAATTTGTATAAATGCTGAAAGATGTATATAAGATGATATATGTATTGAGCCATGTCAAAAACAGTTCGGAGTTGCGGTGACCAATCGGCCGCCGCTATGTGCATGACGTAGTCACCAAGAGAGGGTGCTCACATTAGCTATATAGGTTTCGGTGCGTAATTCAATCGCTCTCTTGTTTTTCTGTTCCTGGTTCCTGATCCAAGTGCTGGACAGCTGTGAAGCTTGCTGCCGTACCCAGCAACATTTTCCCGTTGCAGTGCGTGCTGACCGTAGCCACAACTGAGGAATGCGGCCAGAGTTCAGGAAAAGAGTCATTGGTTAGCCATGCCAACGTATAAATCAGCGAAGAGGTGAACCTCTTTCGAAAGAATGGAAGTATGTCACAGAAGCCATAAGAAGTATACGGTGAGGAAACCTGGAGGTCTAATTAAGGAAGTCCCAAAAACTACCAGAAAAGCGAGAACGGTAAGGTGCAAGCTTTCGTATTAAAATTGAATAATAACCAAAGAGGGTATAAGAAACAGAACGTTAAGGAGCTCCATATAGTCAACTTCCATTTTGTATCTAAAGAACTGTTTTCTTTCTGGACATTTCTGTCTACGTCTAAAGAGCAAGTGACACCCTAAGCTTAAGCTGAACTGGGAACCAAGGTTTCAAACTGTTTATGCTGGAAGAAACATTTATATCATTGTATTAAATTTAAATTTGAATATTAACTGAATTTTGGGGGAGGATAAAGCCTGAGCATAAGAGAGAATATTGTCCCATGTGAAATTTGCAAGACGGAGTAAGTCTGATATGCTCCATATTAGGATTGTAGAATGTATCTATGTATGTGTGTTATTCTTATATATGGGAACTGAGCAACTCTGTAAAAATTAATCGAACCTGAACGTAGTTACACAAAGAAGGGTATGAGATTGCTAGTATAAGATTTTAGAGTAAACTTTTGGATATATTAACTTAAAAAAAAAGGGGGGGGGGTTCAGACTCTTTAGAATTGGAATTTCTAACTATAGTGTATATATGTATTTGTCTAAATAAATGTATTTCTTTAATTCAAACCACATGAGTCTGTCATTGTTCTGAGAATTGAGTTACCAGTTGTTAAATTTCGGACCATGCATAATTAGTAGGGGAATCCATTAACAACTAAGAAAGGGGGACCACGACTGCAAACTACTTGATACCTATATTGTTTTTCAGTAGTTTTAAATTGTGTGTCAGAATTCAGTTGCCGGCTGGCGCAGTCGACTTAAAAGAATAAATTTGTCGGCAACGGAATAGCTGAAAATAAGTAAGATAAGTAAATAATACAACTAATAATAACAGGGCTAGTACAAGAAATAACAATGGCGCAGCAGTCGACAAGATGTGCTTGAAAATTTAATGTGCACAATAAGTTGATCTCAATCTCAGAAACAGAACTCATTTAAGAATTGAAAGTATAGTAGTGAAATTTTGAGTTAAGAATAAAGTGTTAATCTAAGAGTGTAAGTATGTCCCTACCTACTACAACCGACATGAGCGACCCAGAGTTCTTTAAAATCATAAACCCCCAACAAATCTTCCCTCAGTTCTCTGGAGAAGAATCTGACGATGTGGAGGCATATTTTGACTATATAGAGGAGCTCAGAAAGATAGGGCGATGGAGTGACTTCCAGTTAATCATACTGCTTCACAGTAAACTGGTTGGAAGAGCAAAAAGCTTTCTCTACTCCTCACCCTTATTAAAGGAAACTCTGGAATATCAGAGGTTTAAACAGATCCTAACCTCCCAGTTTTTCAAAACAAAAAACATAGGGCCTAACCTATGGAAGCTCCAGAGTAAAACCCAAAAGGAAAAGGAAAGTGTCTCTGACTATCACAATAGGATGATCACATTTGCAAACACATTATGTGTCCCTGACGAAGAAAAATGACATCTGGAATGAACTGTATTCCAGATATTTAGAATTGGTTTGAGGCAGGAGCTAAAGGAGACTGCATCTGGGAAGACGATACAAAATTTAAAGGAATGCTATGATGCTGTGCTTGAAAGGGAACAGTTGTTGGGAGACATCTATCCCAGAACCTCTGTCAGTCACATTAATGTTAATAGAAAAAACAAGCATACTGACAAGAATCCAAACCCTGTGAGGGACGAAACAGAAGAAAAAGGGAAATAAAAAGGGGTATTAAAAGACTACAAAGAAAGCAACTCTGAGTCAATTTACAGTGTTGCAATAGGTGCTAGTAATTCTGACGAAGTGCGATCAATAGTCAGGCAAGAGGTACAGAAGATACAAAGACCACTCGTGGAACGTCTTGATGCCGTGATCAATCAGCTAACAACTGATCCAGCCAAAAATCAAATGCTCACCTCTTTGCAAGAAGAAAAGGTAAAGAAAATTGTCAGCGACGAGGTTGAAAGACTACAGCAACCCATGCTGGAGAAAATGGATCACATGATGAGGAAGCTGCAAGAATTGTCTACAAGTGTAGAACCCATGCTGGAGAAAATGGATCACATGATGAGGAAGCTGCAAGAATTGTCTACAAGTGTAGAACTGGACCCCTTTTGTCCTCAGAGAAAGTGTGTGAAAAAAACTACTGCCGAGAGTCTCCCAGGTGTTTCAACTGCAACAAGTTGGGGCATATTGCTCGAGATTGCTTTATAGCACAAAATGATCGTAGAACCAGATACCGACCAGAGGCAACATCGCTCACGTGTGCTAGATAATCCACTAAAAAGGGGGAACAGGGCAATAAAAATTTCCCCGGAATGGTGGTGAAAGGAAAAATCTTCAGGAGAAATCTTGAAGCACTAATTGACACTGGTTCCCAAGCCTCTATAATATCTGAAAAACACATCAATGAACTTGGGCGTGGTGTGGAGAATAGAATCAAACATCTGAAGAAATCAACTGGGATCTTAGGGATATCCCCCTTCCCAATACACGCTACTAAAGTGGTGAGACTGAAGGTGGGACTACCTGAGTTTGGACTCTATGCATGGCAAAACTTTTTGATTCTACCAAAGAGCTCCATCTCCCACATAGGGCTAATTTTAAGGGAGGATTTTCTGTGGAAGAATGGATTCTCCTGCAACTACCTCAAAGGGGAGATTAAGTTCCTTCGAACAAAGGATCCAAGCAATGCCAATCAGAGCCATAGAATGGAAAGGGGAAGGACACGCCTAAGCACGAGAATTCTCAGTGCACTGAAAATGGTCCAAATAGAAAAGACAAATTTAGGATCGAGGAAATACATGATCTTATCACGAGAAAAAAGCTGACTAATACCTGTAAAGGGGCAGAAAATGAAGACCAAACTAGTGATAGGTGCACAATTCCAAATAAACAATGTAGAGAGCAAGGCCACTCATATGTGTTGAGCAACTAATGGAATCAGATAAAAGAACCTATATTAAAATAAAAGGGAGGGGGATAAAATGTACAAAATTTTTCTGTAACTTCATTAAAGTAAAATTTTAGATAAGGGGGGGGGGGCTTTGTTGCGTCGGAAAAAGTGCTGATTCACTTTTAATGAGTCATCCTATTTCTGACCCAACATAAGGTAACGTTAAAAGTCATGGATATGGACATGCTTATGCCTCCAGAAGAAAATGTGCATTTTGGTAACTCAGAACTGTGTCTAACCATTTTTCTAGTAGATATTAAGTGAATTTTGAGAAACCCATAACTTAAATAGATAATGTTTGTGGATTATTTAACAAAGGAAAAATTTGTATAAATGCTGAAAGATGTATATAAGATGATATATGTATTGAGCCATGTCAAAAAACAGTTCGGAGTTGCGGTGACCAATCGGCCGCCGTTATGTGCATGAAGTAGTCACCAAGAGAGGGTGCTCACATTAGCTATATAGGTTTCGGCGCATAATTCAATCGCTCTCGTTTTTCTGTTCCTGGTTCCTGATCCAAGTGCTGGACAGCTGTAAAGCTTGCCGCCGCACCCAGCAACATTTTCCCGTTGCGTGCGTGCCGTGTCGACCGTAGCCACAACTGAGGAATGCGGCCAGAGTTCCAGAAAAGAGCCATTGGTTAGCCATGCCAACGTATAAATCAGTGAAGAGGTGAACCTCTTTCGAAAGAATGGAAGTGTGTCGCAGACGCCATAAGAAATATACGGTGAGGAAACCTGGAGGTCTAATTAAGGAAGTCCCAATAACTACCAGAAAAGCGAGAATGGTAAGGTGCAAGCTTTCGTATTAAAATTGAATAATAACCAAAGAGGGTATAAGAAACAGAACGTTAAGGAGCTCCATATAGTCAACTTCCATTTTGTATCTAAAGAACTGTTTTCTTTTTGGACATTTCTGTCTACGTCTAAAGAGCAAGTGACACCCTAAGCTTAAGCTGAACTGGGAACCAAGGTTTCGGACTGTTTATGTTGGAAGAAACATTTATATCATTGTGTTAAACTTAAATTTGAATATTAACTGAATTTTGGGGGGGGGGGATAAAGCCTGAGCATAAGAGAGAATATTGTCCCATGTGAAATTTGCAAGACGGAGTACGTCTGATATGCTCCATATTAGGATTGTAGAATATATCTATGTATATGTGTTATTCTTATATATGGGAACTGAGCAACTCTGTAAAAATTAACCGAACCTGAACGTAGTTACACAAAGAAGGGTATGAGATTGCTAGTATAAGATTTTAGAGTAAACCTTTTGGATATATTAACTTAAAAAAGGGGGAGGGTTCAGACTCTTTAGAATTGGAATTTCTAACTGTAGTGTATATATGTATTTGTCTAAATAAATGTATTTCTTTAATTCAAACCACATGAGTCTGTCATTGTTCTGAGAATTGAGTTACCAGTTGTTAAATTTCAGACCATGCATAATTAGTAGGGGAATCCATTAGCAACTAAGAAAGGGGGACACGACTGCAAACTACTTGATCCCTATATTGTTTTTCAGTAGTTTTAAATTGTGTGTCAGAATTCAGTTGCCGGCTGGCACAGTCGACTTAAAAGAATAAATTTGTCGGCAACAGAATAGCTGAGAATAAGTAAGAGAAGTAAATAAGATAACTAATAATAACAGGGCTAGTACGAAGACGTAACACCCTATATTAGATGTGCTCCAATTAAACTACTGGAATAAGTTGAAAAGCACAAAGATGAAGACTGATGAGCAATATTTTCTACTTCATTTATGCTTGTGATGGATGTTAAATTTAATATACTATTATTTTTAGTATGGTCTGAAAATAAAACTTGTCTATGTTTCATTTTCAAAGACATTACTTTGTGTATAAACATGCTATATGGAAAAGCCTTTAGAAAACGTGATGTGACTTCAGTGATGTGACTTATTTACATCCACTTAAAAATGCCTTGTAAAAGATACATAAAAAAGTTGTAAACGATGTGTTCAATTAGAGTATCAAAAAATAAGGTTCAATAAAGTACTGTTTTGTGCTTTGCCTGTTTTTTTTTAAGATTCTAATAAGAATATAAACCTATCATGACATTAAAAAATTGACACTATAGGTACCACTCTATACCTTTACAAAGTATACAAAAAGAATAATATGTAATTTTTGAAATAATTTTTAGTAGCAGAAAATATAATTTCATAAATTTCTGGGACATTTCAATCTGAATTTTTTCCCACTACTTTATAGAATATAATGCAAATGGAATGAACATATTCTTGAACAGGTGGTAAGAAAGCATAAAACCTATTATTTTATTTACTTACCACCAGATGCCACCATTTCCAACCTATGAACAAAAGAAGGGATCGGAGGAAATTTTCTGACTGGTGAAAGTAATAACCTGTGACACATTGGCAAATGCATCAGAACTAATGGCAGCTGTGAATGACCTCAAAATCACTTCTGCTCAATCAAGTGTGCAAAGCCCAGCCTGACCATATTTTCAGCAAGGAATAAGTATGATAACTCTGGCAATAACTGGAAGGAAAATGACAAACCAACCACAAACACATCAACACCCAACTCCTACATTACCTTGAAAGTATTCAACTAATAAACGACCACCAATAGCATTCAACAGGTGATCTGCTCACCGATGGATAAGTATTGAAAGTTTATTTTTCACTTGGTTAGAATATAATAAATTTAGTTTAATCCTTTATCCAAGTGTGAGCAAACAAAGTTTACGCCTGAAAGTATCGTCAGGACTGGGATAAGGTGGTACAACACTAGGACAACTCCTTGCAAAGGTGGAGCAAGCTAACAATCACTCCTATCTCAGTATCTCTCATAATGCAAAACACATCTCCTTGTGGATATGTCTAACGTTATGCATTAAGGGAAGGGGCCACTACCCAGATTAGTTTCGACCTTTATTGAGGGCTCTTCAGTGGGAGCCAGGCTCAAGTGGCGATACCAGCCAGAAGCATTAGCAAGGTCATCTCTACCTATAGGAGTTGCCAAATGGTGTGCCACCTTTTTAATAAATTACTCTGGATTTAGAGAAAGATGTTGAAAGTTTATTTTTTACTTGGTTAGAATATAATAAATTTAGTTTAATCCTTTATCCAAGTGTGAGCAAACAAAATTTGCACCTGAAAGTATCCTCAGGACTGGGGTAAGGTGGTACAACACCAGGCAACTCCTTGCAAAGGTGGAGCAAGCTAACATCACTCCTGTCTCAGTATCTCCCACTGAAAAGACCTCAATAAAGGTCGAAACTAGTCTGGGTAGTGGCCCTTCCCTTAATGCATAACATTAGACATATCTGCAAGGAGATGTGTTTTGCATTATGGGAGATACTCAGATAGGAGTGATGTTAGCTTGCTTTACCCCAGTCCTGAAGATACTTTCAGGTGCAAACTTTGTTTGCTCACACTTGGATAAAGGATTAAACTAAATATATTATTTATTATATGGATAAGTACCATGGAAAAGTTTGGAAAATCCCAAGTGTTGCACTCAATAACTCCTAAGTTATAGACAACGTCTGGCACCAGGGTCAATTAAGTAAACTCCCATCATTTGGTCTGTCCCATGACTTCTGCAATTGGGTTGCTGGTTTTCTGACTGGAAACACACTGTGTGATGCTGATGGATAGTTTTCAATCTTCTATGTAACTAATTCTGAGGTCCCACAAGATTATGTCCTCTCGCCCACACTCTTTCTTCTATATATCAATAACATACTCAAAGTTGACCAATCTGATACATATTTTGCTTTAATACAAGGGTTACTTAACCCTTGTATTAAACAAACCACCACAACTCACAAAACAACAACTGCTGCAAACTAAATTCTGATCTCTAAACCATTCTTTGATGGGCTCAGATAACCTTGTGAATTTAAATGCCTGTGCAATGCAGTTCTGCCTTATTTCCCACAAAAAGAACCATATTCTCCCAGCCTTACCTTTGTCAACAACTAAATCTCTAAGCAAGATGAGATTTCTCTCCTTGGAATTACCTTGACATCAAGATACCTCCTTGGCATAAACACATTACAATGACTGCCTCCTCAGCATCCAAAAAAACAGGATTCCTCTTTCACTGAAGGCATTACTTTACCTCTGAACAGCTATTAACCCTGTACAAATAACAAATTTGCCTATCTATCAAATATTGCTCACACATCTGGGGCATTGCCTCTCAAGAACTGCCTAAAAATATTTGACAAATCAGAAGAGAGCAATCACTTATTAATGACTCATTCTCTTATTAACTCACTCCACAACCACTCTCACATAGTCATTTAGTATCTACTGCATGGGTCTTCAACATTTCCATAGTAAATGTTCATCAGGGCTAGCATCAATAATTCCTCCTTTTCCCGACCAAATCCACTAAAACAATTGCAGCTGCCATCCAACATCCTTTCATAGTCCTACTTCATTTTGTTGCTGCAGTACTCTGGAACAGTCTCCACTCCCTTCTGTTTACTAAGGAATACAATGTACAGGCCTTCAGATCTAATGTGAATAAGCACCTCCTTTTGCAAAGCTCTTTCCTTACACAGTGCTAATGTACTACAGGTTGATCAATCAACTTTTCATATATGGGCCCAACATAAAAACTTACTTAGTTGTATCTTCACACTTTTTTCTCAATAAAATTACACTGTATTACCTTTTTTTAAAAACATTACTTTCACCATGCTTTTATAAAAGAGCAAGCAAGAGATGCAATGCTACTGTTAAAATCATCATTAATTACATGGACACCATTTCACCAGATATGATCACAAGCAGATGAGGTAGGGTGATCAGCTGTTTTGATTTACCCATATTCAGATTACCAGCTGTCCCCCAATAAATAAATAAATAAAAAAATAAGAGAAATGAATTTTGTTAACTGAGTTTTGTAATAAAGTTGTGAATAAAGTATTAACTTATTATGTGACACTTCCAAGGAGTCACAAGGATTCATCACAGAAGGGCATTCCACACAACAACCACATAAGCTACTTAATCTTCCCTCCTTGTACACGAAATGCTACCAACTACTACTAATAGTACTTTTTTTGGTCTTAAACTATATTCTCTGGCCAATTTACCTATACATGAGATGAAAAATCCAAATTTCTGAAAGAAAAATCCCTACTCCTTCCCCATATGAAACTGCTAACTCGCCTTCAATGGAAAAAGCGATATAAAGTTCCTCTTGTTACAAATCTGCTCTTAGTTATGTTTCAAGAATGAACAGATAGTTCTTATGAAAGAACGAATTCATTTCAGGTTCAACATTTTTGCAGACTAATCAAGTCAATCACTATCACAGTTTTACATTGCAAGATATTACTTAATGGAAATAACTAAAATTCAAAGTAAACAAGTTATGTCGAGTGAAGATGAAGACCCAGGCTATAGCATATCAACTCATGATATCAATTTAAAGTTGATATCAAGCATATCAACTTATCGTTATTGATAGCATTATTAAATTAATAAGAAAATAAGTGAGGGTAGCAATAAAAATAATTAAAAAAATAAACTAGTGAGGGTAGTAAGATATGGTGATCTAAAGCAGCAACTGTATTCAGTGAATCGGCTGCAAACAGCATCTGTACTCCATGTTAGGAGTGGCTGAATTCATGTCAAGGAGTGGTGGTTGACACTTGATGAAACAGCCATTGAAATTGAATGAATTCAAACCAACCTAAAGAAGCATGCCAGCTTGACCATTGCCTGGTCAAACAAGGGTCGTGCCCACTATTAGGGAACCAAAAGGGTGAAGGTGAAAAATATGTTATTGAAACAAAACATCACCTAGTAGACAGGGAAAACATGACAAGCATAGGAACAAGGAGCATAAGAACCCTTCACTTGGAAGGAGCATTGGAAATACTACTGCATGAATTAGACAACTACAGATGGGAAGTGATTGGACTCTACGAAACCAGATGGACTGGAAAAGGAGAATTTCACCATGGACAATACAAAATTTTAACTTCAGGCAGGGAGGACAACAAACACCAAGAGGAAGTAGCACTTATATTAAAGCTAACGGCTCAAAACTTTCTATAGTCTTACAATCCTATCTCACCCAATAATTAAAGCAAGATTTAAAATCAATTGGATGACTGACTATTATTCGAGTATACTCACCAACTTCATCATCATCAAAGTCATTGATGAGTTCTATACAGATTTGCAAAAAGCAATACAGCAGACATCAAGTCAAGATGACCTAATTGTAACGGGGGACTTAAATCCGGCCTTCTTCCAGATTTTACACTTAATCTCTTCATTCATCCATTTCACTCCTACCTTGTTTAGCCTTTTTACAATTTGAATATGCTCACACATTGCTGCTGTTAAACAGCTCTTGATCAATGCCCACACAATATTTATATCCTTACCACTCAACTCCTCTTTCCATGCTATTGCACCCAGTTATCTCCTGAGCTTTCCGTAATCATCAGCCTTATAGTTTCACATATATCCCTTCTTAATAGAAGTTCTCATGTGACTGGCTGCCACCAAGGTGATCACTTCATGGTCACTCTCTCCAACCATGGGAAGAGTGGACACTCCATTCACAATCATATCCTCCGATAATATAACAAGATCTAAGATTCTTATACTTGTGTTCCCTCCATTATGTACAAGCTAAGATTGTTGTCCCTTAAGAACTCGAGAAATTCATTCTCCTTATTCCCTGATGTTATCTCTTCATTCCAATCAATACTGCTGTAGTCGAAAACATTCATAATGATCATCACCCTCTACATGCTTACTTAGCCAAGTTACCTAGACATTTCTTTGTCTCCACATTCTGTGACCAGTAGCAACACCTCACCATATATCTCATTCTATCACCCCCCCCCCACTTCACACTATATCGATTCAAAACCATATCTCAACCTTGCATGAAAATAATTCCTTTTCTATCATCACTAGCACTCCTCCTCCCTTCTTGATTTTCCAATCTTCACAAAAAATGTCATATTCCTTCATTTTTATTCCCATTAAGATATTATTCTCATCCAACCATGTTTCACTTATTCCAACTATTTTCAGGCACATAAACTCAATAAATGCAACAATTTAATCTCCATTATTTCTGACACTCCTAGCATTCATAAATAAACATAAATCATTTCTTGGTCAACAATGAGTTCTACTCATGTTGTTCCCCATCTGACTACTCCTCACCTGCTCCTGACTGTTCATCTTTGGCTCCACACAGTCTCCCAGACTAAACCCCATGTATTCCTGACCATTCACATACGTGTATTCATTAATCCTTTCAGAATCTAACTCTCCTTATGCCATTTCCCCCTGACCTCCCTGGCCCTATTCAACTTGCTTTCCTATTTTCACATTCTCTTCTCCATTCACAACCACTTCAGTCTCACCTAGTCCACTCTCCTGCTCATTCACATAATCTTTGACTTCCACTGATAACCTGTTTGCATCACTCATCACCCTTCCTTCCAACAGCAACCTCCCAAAATGACTCACTCCAAAACCATTCGGATGCAGTCCATCACACTTATACAGTTCCATTTGTCCCTCAACAACCCCACACATTCATAAACTGTACTCTGTTCTCTTCACACATTTCGACTAACATTCTATTCAATATCTTTCTTTTCCACCATAACTCATTCGTACCTGGACAACACACAAACTGTCGTCTTTCACTCTCTTCAATAATCTGCTGATGATCAAATCTGACATTCTTCCTACACCCAAACAAATCATTCATTACACTAGTTCTCTCACATGCTTACTTCTCATATCTAGTGCCTTATCACCCGTTTATTCCCCCTCCTGGAAAACATACCTTATGCACCCTGTCATCAACCACACCTTTAATGATAGAAAATATAGTGCCATTCCTGAGTCATTTGCTTCTTCTCACTCTCACCATTATCTTTCTTTTTATTCTGCTGCACTTTCCATTCGTATCCACCATACATCTAATTTCACTCTACATACATCTCATTTCATCGTAATCAATTCATTCTTGAATAACGCCATCAGTAAACATCATCATCATTCAAGGTGATTGGATTCTCCCCATTTACGTGAATACATCCAAGAGCATGAGGATGCAATAATTGGTTACTAGTCAGAAATTATAGTTGTTGAATTATGTACACAAACAAGTCATTCTGAATTACAGCTCAAGCAACTAGATACTAAGTCAGTTAATTGCATGTATCCTTCTAACAGAATTAGTGCATTCTTTAGATGAAAAACAGTACCAGATTCATATGAGACCAGGGCTCATCTTCCTGAAATAGTGACCAGATTATCCAAGGACCAATGCTGGATATGTTCCATTGGTTACATGACTTTTGTTTCTTGCTTTGCAGGTTTTGCCTTCCCTCCAAGGACCAATGCTGGACACGTTCCACTGGTTGCATAACTTTTGTTTCCTGCTTTGCAGGTTTGCCTTCCCTCCAGGCGTATATTCTAAAATTGCTGTATTTCTTCTTATCCCAACAGAAACATAATCATACCTTTTCAATAAAATATTCTGCTTTTATTCTTGTTATTATTACTCATTAATAATATTGTTACTGCTAAACTATCAAGAAATTTTTATTTAAATTCTCGATAATGGACGCAAAAGTAAATACCCCCCAAAAAATGTATTTATATTATTTATGCAATAGATATTTATTAAAAGCAACTTTTATTTAAATTTTTAATAATATATGCAAAAGTAAATATCGCACGAAGCATATTTATCTTATACAATGAATATCTATTAAAACTCTTCAAATAAACAATTTAAACATATTTTTCGGAAGAATGAATTATTTTCAATAATTCATCATCCTGATATTTCACTCATAAAATCTTCACAGGAATCAACCATATTATATTTCACAATAATAATGGCCTTTATTGTCTCAAATTTTAATTGTGTTTTTTTTCTCTGCAGTCCATAATTTATTCACAACTGAAAATACTCTGTCTGTAACAGCATTTGTCCCAGGTAAGCAAAGGGCAAATTCCACTGTTTTTTTTATATTACCATAAGGCACTTTTTGTTTCTCAAAAAATGCAAATATCTCAACCCATCTATCTCCTGTAGGAGTTTTTTTTCTCCTTCCATTCTTCAATTTTTGAAGCAATTATATACTTCTTTAAACAAGAAACCTCATCAAAAAGGTTATTTTCATATATTCCATGATTTTTTTCCAAAATTAGAATCTATATACTCCAATGATGCCTCAAAATCATGCCATGATATCCTACTTTTTAAGGTTCACCCATTTAAATGTCTTAATTTCCAGGAACTGGGATGACCACATGTCCAAATATTCCAAACAGTTACTATAAAAAGTTTCAACATGAGAAATAAATTTTTTTTATGCTTCCCTCATTTTCTAAAATTCTTAAATCTCTTCTTATGCCAATAGGAACGTAGTTTGATTTGAGACATTCTCTGTATTTTGCTCTTAGCATATCAAGTTCCTCTGAGACTTCTGTTATTGTACAATCATTTCCTTCAATGTTTCTGACTACTGCCTCAAATAGTGATTCCTGACTATGAAGAAATGTTACACACAACTGAGAGGTATTATCATTGAAAAAGAGTTCAATTATTCTTGGACACTTATAAGAAATATGACTTCAATGGACTATATAATTTCAGAATCCTCTCAATTACAGGCATTAAAACTAGCCATCTAGTTTTACTGTAGCCTAGTATTTTGTGATATTCAACTTCTGCTTCTTCACAGAGTTCTTTCAAAGATTCTACTCTGACAGCGTAAATGTAAAAATGGCTATAAATTTTTGCTACAATAGACTCCATGTCTAATGCTAAAAGATCAGCAGCAGTTTGAATGGCATTGTGAACTATATGAGCTGCACAACCTACTCCAATAATATTTTGCTCTAAACTTCTGTTCAGTATAGTGAGGACATTGTTAATACCCTTTCTAGCTACACCACCAAGATTGGTATTTGCATGATCAGCACAATATGCAACAACCTTCTTAAATAAATTGTTTTTTTTTCAAGAACAATTAAGATAGAATTGCTGATAAGCTCTACAGTTTCCACAGGTAACTCTTGTAGAAAGGCTTATATGTTGGTTAAACATGATAACTAAATACTTAAGGAATTGTATTAAATCAACATCAATATATACTTTCCGATATTTTGGCAACGTCACGTTGCCATCTTCATGGGAACTTAAGATAAAGACACGTGCATGCAAGTACTACATAACAGCAAATGAGAAACGAAGTGAGGAAGCTACCATTTTCCTAAAGTCCTGATGGTGCCCCCTGGTGGGCTATATTAGGTGTTCTTGGCCTTTGGGCTGAAGTTCTTCTGATATATGTTTCCCAAACTTGTGACAGTCTCATGCATCCAAATTTGTTGAGGTTTGGCATGTTCCTAAGGGCTGAGGCTGATTCCATGAATAGTCTTTCATATTTGAACTTGCTGCAGTGTATTACTGTGGCTATTTTCCACCTTATTTGTGGCGAGTATCCAGAACATGGTCTGCAAGCCCTGAGTGGCTGTACTGGTGAAATCGGATATAGTCCTTGTGTTCTGAGATTCTGATATATGCTATCCTGCCTGTTTGGCCAAAGTAGGACAATTTACAGCTGCAAGGGACCTGGTATACACCAGGTAGGTCTAGGGGAAGTGGCTGGTCTTTAGTGGAGTGGATAAGGGATGCCAATTTTCTATATGGTCTGTAACAAGAGGTCATGTCATGTTTTTTTAGGATTTTGTTCATTTTTCCAAGCTGCCTCGGATGTAGGGAATGGTGATGGATTTAGATAATATTTTTTGTGAAGGGAGAGGTGGGTTGTGTGTGGATAACTGGTTTTAGTATTTTTTTGGTTTGGGAGGGGGGGGTAGCCATTGGCTGAGAAAGTGTTAAGGATGTGATTTAGTTCAGTAGTTAGGGCTTGGTCATTTGAACAGATTAGTTTTGCCCTGTTGAATAGTATCTTAATAATTCCATATTGTTATGATGGGGGGGGGAGATTGTTGGTGAATGTATCTGCCTGTATGGGTGGGTTTTCTATTAACTGAGAAAACCAAGTTTCCATCAGGTTGGCAGGTGATTAGTGTGCCTAGGAAAGGGTGGCTGTTGTTTTCTCTTTCTCCAGGGTGAACTTGATTCTGGGGTATTGGTTGTTGAAGTGTGTTAAGAAGGAGAGGAGTGTGTCAGAGCCATGTGGCCAAATAGTGAACACATCATCAACATAGCGAAGCTATATGGTTCGTTTTTGTGGGACAGAGTTTAAGGCTTTCTCTTCAAAAGTCTCCATAAAGAAGTTGGCCAAGGGTGGGGAAAGTGGTGAACCCATGGCTGTCCCCTCTGTTTGTAGAATATTTCCTGCCATATCAGAAAATATTGGAAAGTATATATTAAAGTTGATATAATTTATATTTCTAGTGTACGCTGTCAATTCCTTAAGTATGTAGTTTCCCCAGGTAGACACACAAAATCAATAATCTTATTCTTCACACCACTTTTTGAATCAAAATAATGAATGATAGTAGAAAAAAGTTTTACATTTTTATGGTTTGATGCATCAGAAAAAAACAGATATAAAGTTTATATTTTGTAATTCCTTACCAAGCTCTTTCAATGCATGTGGTGCTAATACATTCTTGATGATAGCTTCTGCTTTTGTCCTTGCACATGGGAATTTGCTGTCGAATAATTTGTGGATCAGTTTGGTTGTACAGTCCATGGATCTAAAAGTTTGATTGTGATATATGGTATGGAAAGAAAACACAGCCTCTGCAATTGCTAATTCTCTTTCTTTCATCCCAAATTCAGTTTGATGGAAAAAATTGGTCATCTTTACAAATGAAGAAACTGCCTGTAGAGCTTTCTTATGCTTATCAGAAGCTAAATGCCTTGTGATATCGCGCTTTCTTTCCTTCAGAGGTCATAGAAAATTTTCCCAAACAGATTGTACATGAAACATATCCCTCCTGTTCATACTCCTTAATAAATGAATACTCTTTTTTTCAAATTATCTGTTAGTTTGAAATCCCTTCGTTTTCTTTTTACTGACATGGTTTAAACCTGATTATTAAAAAATAATTAAATATTTTAAAATAATTATAAACTTTCCAATTTTTAAACACATAAAAAAAAAGATATAGCAAAGTATCACTTCTGCGAATACCTGGGATCAATGATATCAAAAACAACAATTGTAATACTATGTCTACAGGTAAAACTTTGATTTTGAAACATGCAACAAAATATCATTCTTTAAATTACCATTACTATAACCATGATCAATATATCATTTCGTGGTTTCCTTTGCTCCACAATCAATTTTGTAACGACATGAGTGAAGTACTGAAAGACCTCAAACTAACAATAACTTAAATTACCTTTATTATTAAAAAAAGGGAGAATACAGCTTTGGCTGTCATGCGTAATTGTTTATTTCATGAATGAAATTTAAAAGCAAAAGATATCATATCTAAACTTTGTTTTATGATAATAATAACAATCATAACGTTTATTACGGGCATTATCCCAGTTACCATTTGTTACAGATGGTTGTGAATTGCATAGTAAAAATAGGTAATAGTTTTACAAAACAGAATACAAATTACATGCATTAAACATACACTATGTAAATTATAGTAGTAAAAACAAAACATAAAACGTTGGTATTACATAAATTTAGATTACATTGATTGGCGATGATAATTTTGTCAAACTTTAAAAGTTTGGCATATAATCAAAAAATAATTTGACATGAAAAAGTTCCTCAGAATAAACAACTAATGTATGTTCATAGTTTATTCTTTCTGTTAAGGTAAATAAAATATTTCAAATGCCGTACGTTTTGCTGTACAGGACCAGTAAATGCTGTGTAATACAGAATAATGTTGTATATCTGGTCACATAATGTACTATGTCAGTTAATTGCATGTATTCTTCTAACAGAATTAGTGCATTCTTTAGATGAAAAACAGTACCAGATTCATATGAGACCAGGGCTCATCTTCCTGAAAAGGCCCTCGTAATAGTTCTCCACATCATAGATGAGTTTCAAACATACACATTTTAGAGAATGTTTGAACTGGCTGGCCAAGTGGTTAGCATATCCACTCTCCAGCCAAAAAAAAGGCTGCAGGTTCGAATCCCGCCGTGGGCATGGCTGTTTGTGATTATAGAAATACTAGTGGTGGTGGGCGGTAGATGGCATTAGTGTTGTTGTGGTTAGTTGTAGTTGGTGGAATGAGGGGCTGAGACAGAGTTGTAAAGTACGTCCTTGGACTCCCTGGAGGTGTCAAATAATAATATATATATGTTACCTACATATGTTTTGGTGTGATGGATTACCTACTCCAGTCAGTAGCCCAAAATGTATTTATTTAATGATTAAACTTCAGTGTATTCACTAACGGAACAAATAAAAAAATGCGTATATTCACTAATGAGAACAAATAAAAAATGCGTTTATATATATATATATATATATATATATTTTGAAGACTTCTGCAGGTGCACAACTAGTTTTCATCTTCTAAGAAGACGAAAACCAGTTGTGCAGTTTACTTAAAATAAAACTGTTTCTATTTTTTATCTCTCGGCTTAGAATCATTAATCCGCTTCAAAAATATCTCTTAGCTGAGAAAATCAATTATATCATATATATGTGTGTGTGTGTGTGTATGTATGTGTGTATATATATATATATATATATATATATATATATATATATATATATATATATATATATATAAACGCCCGCACACACTAACCTGGCAGTTAACACAAACATATATACTAACCTGGGAGTTAACACAAACATCGGTAAAGCCATATTCAATTTTGCTTATACTTCCCTTTATATTAAAGAATTGCTTTCATTTAAGATAATATTCAAAATTTCTCTTTCATCACTAAGCGAGTTAATTTCACACAACACCCATATTCTATGTAAATGAGATAACACTACGATTGGTTATTAAAATACTCTCACCGCTATCTCTGCAAGAACCCATCCTCTCAGTAAATAAACATTGAAAATTTTGTCATTTCCAAACAACAAGCCATCTAGCGGATGTTTTTAAGATAAAAAATAATCTAAACTACAGTTAAAAATAATCATTTACAGACAAATGTGCAAAGTGTGAAGATATCGATCGGCCACTTATATGCTGATGAGGAACACCATATAAGCCTCCCGCAATGTGGTTTATTTTCATAAACGGAGCTGTGGCAACACAGCGATTTGTGGCGGGTAGAAATAGCCGCCACAAATGCACAGCTTACTAGTTCAGAGCCTGTGTAGCTTAGTAGAAGTGGCGTTTGCACTCTACAGCGCTTGACCGCACGAAGAAAGGGTTTGATGGTTCAAATCTAGTCGCCGACTAGAGGAAATTTTTCTAAGCCTTTTTTCGACCGGTTCCCGAGTTAGTCGATCTCTGGCACGGGCAAGCGGGTTTTCCCTCCCGGAAACTCGGGTTTTTCGTCCCGTAAACTCAAGAAAATCGACCGCAGAACCCACATTATTTTCAGACATTAAATATATTGTGTTAAGGTTAGGGACCACGAGATGGCGGCACATTTGAGCCGTCTCTCTTCACTGTGTACCGCTTAATTAGTGATAGCCTTTGGCCATCTATCTCCGATTGGTACCAGTGGAGATTGAACTGCCCACTCAGTCTCCAAAAGTTAGATAGGGCTAAAGGGCCTCGCCTACTCCCGTATACGGGAATAAAAAGGCGTTAGCTGATTTTTTTTTTCTGACTAGTTCAAGGAAATACCAGACGACTCCTTGATGAACATTTGGACTCCTTTGAGATGTCAGGTAACCTGTAGGCGGAACGAGAGTTTCATCTTCTGATGAAACACCGCTCCCTGATCGGGGGGGGTGAAAGTGGTTTTTGCCATGGTTGGTTCCCAAAGTAGGATTTCTGGTATCTTGCACTTCTCCTAGGCATAATGATCAGATTGTAGACATCCCAAACTTCTTCCATTCGAGCAAGGCCTACAGGTGCACAGGCGCACAGTCCTGCATTCGAGCGTAGAGGAATATTATTATTATTATTATTATTATTATTATTCCTGAATATAATGTGCAAACGTTTCACTGCACTCGGTAGGAAGGAGGAATGAAAGTGGCTTTTGATATGTTTGATTCCCAAATTAGGATGATAAATTTATAAATAAATTTATTACAAATAAATAAATTCTAGTCACCGACTAGAGGAACTTCATCTAAGTTTTTGGGCAGGTTCCCGACTTAGTCGAGCACTTGCAAGGAAGACAGTTTTTTTGTGCCATAAACTCGGTTTTTGTCCTGTAAACTCAACAAAACGACTATAGAAACAACACTACTTCTGGCAAGAAAATTATAGCACTGCAGACAAAGAGATGGTGACACTTGTGAGCCGTCCCTTTACCGAATGCGGATTGTAATAGTGATAATCTTGGTCCAGTTATCTCTGATTGGCAACTGGTGAATATTAAACTTCCCCCTTAGTCTGCAAATGTTAGATATTACTAAATGGCCTTGCCTACTCCTTATAGGGTACAGAAATGCATTAGTGGATTTATTATTTTATTTTTCATTATATATATATATATATATATATATATATATATATATATATATATATAATTTCAATTGATTGCTTAATATCTATCAATGTAGACGGAGTTATCCTTTCGCAGTCGATAGTGCAAATAATATCACGAGCTTTCAGTTTAATAGTTCGTCTTCATGCCTTATCTCTTCTTATGGTAGTGTATGGAAAATGGTTATGAAACAGCTGAAAACTATACAGAAATAATTAATATACTTTATGTGACTTCTGTAGGTCTTTACTATTATGTCTTCCACTTACGTATCGATTTTAAATCAATTTAAAGAAAAATTGTTCTGAGTTCAGTTCTAATTGTCAACCAGAGATATTAATCTTCTACGTCCTCATATTATTTAATTTCTGATTTTTCCTGCTATAATTTCAGGTTATTAAAGTCACAATACCAAGCAATCAGCATTAGAACTGATATTACAGACAATAAATATAATATTAGGATTTTGGACCACGCAATGGCTGATGTTGTCTGCAGCTCTCTTATTCTACCCAGAAGACATTTGATTTATCGATTTCAGGCTCACTATCAGTAAATGCTTGAAAGATGGACACTTGTTTCCACTGGTCTTCAAAACGTAGCAGAGAATGAAGTCCCTATTTCCTTTTTATGAATAAATCGTCTTAGAAGATTATTTTTTTAAACTGATACCAGAGAGGCAAAAGTAGCAAAGAGGTGCCATTATGGTACTGATTAGGAAATGTTAAAATATGTATGAAAATGTTTATTGAATAATAACAATAATAATTTCAATTACATCAGTGAATTATATATACATTCTCCTTAAGGGGAGTACCTGAGCTTATGAAGAGACTGCAGAGAAGCCTGGCCATCTCGTGATTCCTAACACTAACACAACATGCTATTGTCTGAATAGTGTGCGCACTGCGGTCGTTTTTTTTTGGGAGGGGGGGGGGTATGTATATATATTTATATATATTTAAAAAAAAAGAATTGAATGACTAGATCCGAGATTTAAGGGAAAAGGTTTTAATATAAAAACACGACTAGTTTCGGCGCTTGTAACAGCCTTCATCAGGTGACATTATAAAAGAAAGAAAAAAGAAAAAACACTAAAACACTGAAGCTTAAATAAACTATGAGCATCATAGAGAGTCTCTGTACATAATTGATATTAAATCGTTGTGGTTGTATTTAAAGCTGTTCTTTCATTTGTTGTATTGTTGGGAAAGTACGTGCTATAGTAGTATCTCGTGAACGCCAGTACATGATTACAGCTGGATGACTATCTGGGAGGTTGTAGCTCAAGTTATTATTTAGATGAACAAGATTGAAGATGATTTCCCTAGATTGCACGATTTTTCTCTCTAGTTCATCATTGCAATGGAAGATGTTAATAGATTTTTCCCAGCAGACTTTGTGACTTTGGGTTTCATTATTAGGATTAGCCGAGAAAAGGATATGACTTGATAATGCACTGGCTCTCTATCTCTTGCAAGTAATGTCTCTCCTGTGTTCTTCCATACGCAATTCAACAGATTTGTCTGTCTGCCCAAAATAAGGAATATCAGTAGATTTTTCCCAGCAGACTTTATGAAAATCTATTAACATTTTCCGTTGCAATGATGAACTAGAGAGAAAAATTGTGGAATCTAGGGAAATCATCTTCAATCCTGTTCATCTAAATAATAACTTCAGCTACAACCTCCCAGATAGCCATTCAGCTGTAATCATGACTGGCGTTCACGAGATACTACTAGCATATACTTTCCCAACAATACAACAAACGAAAGAATTTAATTTCAATTATGTACAGAGACTCTCCATGATGTTCATAGTTTATTTAAGCTTCAGTGTTTTAGTGTTTTTTCTTTTTTCGTTCTTTTATAATGTCACCTGATGAAGGCTGTTACAACCGAAACTAGTCGTGTTTTTATATTAAAACCTTTTCACATAAATCTCGGTTCAAGTCATTCAATTCTTATTAAAAAATATGTTTCATTCTTTCACACACATATATATATATATATATATATATATATAGGGTGTTCGGGATAAATTTGACATATTTATAATTAATTATATTTTTCCGTAAGTTACATGTATTAACACACACTTCTCTTCATTTAAAAGTTTGGACCCTTCTTCATTCATATACAAGATGTCAGAAAGGATGGATAGCTGGAACCCACCTGAATCATGGAAGAGAATAACTTGTATCATGATGATTCGTGCCCGCCATCAAAATAAGGATATTACGACTGCTGCCCAATGCTCCCTGAATACAGTAAAAACAATCAGGCATGAACTAGAGACTTGCAATGGTGACTACGAGGATGTAGCAAGAAGAAAGATCCCTAGCAGACGATCTGATTGCGTTCGTACAGCAGAATTCCTCGCAAATCTGCAGGAACAGGTGTTGAAGAACCCTGGCATTGGAATTCGGGCTTTGTTCGTGGAGTTGCTAACTGTAGTCAAGCCCTGGATAACAAGGGTAGCCAATGGTAGGCCGTATGTATGGCAGCAGGATTCGGCCCCTTGCCACACCTCTGGGAAAAGTCAAAAATGGTTGTCTGAAAATTTCTACGACTTCACCAGTCCAAATGTTTGGCCTCCAAACACCCCAGACCTTAACCCCATGGATTATTTTGTATGGGGCGCAGTTGAAAAAGACACCAATCGCACTTCCAGTAATACAAAAGCCCAGTTAATGGATAAAATTCAAACAGTTTTTGCAGCCCTTCCCAGGGAGACTGTAGCATCAGCTTGTTCGAGGTTCCGAAGCAGAATTGAAGCTGTGATCGATGCTAATGGTGGTTATTTTGAGTAAATCTTGTTGATAGTATTGTAATTAACTCTGCCTGTAATGTTTTTTTGTCAATTCATTAAATTTAATAGATACAAAGAAGATTTTCTTTTTCCTTACGAAACTGTCAAATTTATCCCGAACACCCTGTATAATATATAAAAACCCGAGTTTCCTCCCGGAAACTCGGGTTTTTCGTCCTGTAAACTCCAGAAAATCGACCGTAGAACCCACATTATTGTGTTAGGGTTAGAGACCACGAGATGGCGGCACATTTGAGCCGTCTCTCTTCACTGCGTACCGCTTAATTAGTGATAGCCTTGGGCCATCTGTCTCTGATTGGGTACCAGTGGAGATTGAACTGCCCACTCAGTCTCCAAAAGTTAGATAGGGCTAAATGGCCTCGCCTACTCCCCGTATACGGGAATAAAAAGGCGTTAGCTGATTTTTTTTTTTTTTTTTTTATATAAAATAAGTTTAATGACTATTACCGAGAGAAAAGATGGCAAGATATATTTAACAAGATACTACTAGTTTACTAGTTTCGTTACAAGAACATCGTTAGGTATCATACTCAAAGAAGTATATAAAAAATTACAGAGACTTAAAATTGTACTAACAGAACAAGTGAAAAACAGTAGCATGTTTGAAAAAATGCAAGTATGAGTTCTATACAAACGAATACTACGCGCTGTCGCGAGTGCGCCAGTACTGAACAGAAGCAACGTGTGCGTCCGAGTGATTGTAACTCAGGCTGTTGTTGATATGAGAGGAATCTAGAGAAATTTCTCTTGATTCAACAATCCTTCTTTCGAGTTCATCGTAGCACACATGGATATTAGCAGTTTGAGTCCAGTTTACAATGTGCTGGCGGCCTTCGTCTGAGTTAGCAGAAAAGAGAACGTGGCTAGAGAGAGCGCTAGCTCTAGTCCTGTTATAGGAGATATCTCTACGGTGTTCATCCAAACGTAGAAGGATGGATTTAGCAGTCTGTCCGTAATATGGCTTTCCGCAATCACACAAAATCTTGTAGACTCACCAAAATTGGCAAAGATTCTAAAGAAATTTAACTTCAAAACGTGCTACACTACGCTTCCAAAACTTCGTTCATTACTTTGCAAACATAAACAGAAACATCTTCCTACTCAGTTTCCAGGAGTCTACAAGATTTTGTGTGATTGCGGAAAGCCATATTATGGACAGACTGCTAAATCCATCCTTCTACGTTTGGATGAACACCGTAGAGATATCTCTTATAACAGGACTAGAGCTAGCGCTCTCTCTAGCCACGTTCTCTTTTCTGCTAACTCAGACGAAGGCCGCCAGCACATTGTAAACTGGACTCAAACTGCTAATATCCATGTGTGCTACGATGAACTCGAAAGAAAGATTGTTGAATCAAGAGAAATTTCTCTAGATTCCTCTCATATCAACAACAGCCTGAGTTACAATCACTCGGACGCACACGTTGCTTCTGTTCAGTACTGGCGCACTCGCGACAGCGCGTAGTATTCGTTTGTATAGAACTCATACTTGCATTTTTTCAAACATGCTACTGTTTTTCACTTGTTCTGTTAGTACAATTTTAAGTCTCTGTAATTTTTTATATACTTCTTTGAGTATGATACCTGACGATGTTCTTGTAACGAAACTAGTAAACTAGTAGTATCTTGTTAAATATATCTTGCCATCTTTTCTCTCGGTAATAGTCATTAAACTTATTTTATAATATTCCAACCGAGTAAAAATGAATTCTCCTAATATATATATATATATATATATATATATATGAGATGTTGGAAAAATATGCCTGGAGATTGTGATACATAGATATAGACATGTGGATACTTTAGTTCTTAAATGATTCGATCAGTGAAATGATAGTAGCATACATATCAATATCAGCTGAGCAATTCCCATAAAAAGTACATATTAAAAAAGGCACAAAATATAGAAACAGTGCTTATGAGAAAGTTACTGAAGGGATCTGTGATAGTGTGTTCATGTATGAGAGGATTGCCTTGTTCTGCTTACTATCAAAAATTTAGTGGTTTCAAGTGCATCATTCTAAATGCGAGAACAATATTCTAGAGCTGGCAGCATTTTAACTTAAAAAATACAAATTTTTTAGAGGCTATTGATTTAACATGCGTTATCCCAGCACAAGCTTGGTGAGCAAATCGATACAAGAAGATGAAACTGATAAAGAAACGATATCAGAACATTAAAAATAAAATAAAATAAAAATAGGAGTGTAGGACGATCTTTATTGTTGGTAATAGAACAGAACTGCGTGTTAACGTCCCAACCGGCAAGTGGATGAAATACTTAAATATCTTAGGATTTTTCGTGAATCAAAACATTACAACATTCGCTTTTTCATCTGCAATTACCATCCATTCCCAATAATCCCTTAATGGTGATTGTAGAGCCTTTACCGGTTTAACTCTAAGAGAGAGAGAGAGAGAGAGAGAGAGAGAGAGAGAGAGAGAGACCTTTGTATCAGTTGACTTGAAGTATACTGTGTTATTACTTGGAATTTCTTCATTGTCCTTTGATATTTAAACTTTTTTGTTGCACAATTTATTTATTGGATTTCTTCTCAAAGATGAATCGAATTTCACATGTATGAAAATAAATAATCAGTCCTAAAATGACCAAAGGTCAGCCTTTGCAATGAATTTATTTAGCAGTTATAATAAATATTCTGTGTTTTTATTATTCAAATCAGTGCAATGGAACAAGACAATTTACGTTCTTTCATATTACTGACAATATTGCCGAAATTAGTTTTGTGCAATTTTTAGATGCTTGCATTGAAGATCATTATGTTAAATATTTATATATATTTTAATATACGGTTTATTAAAATAAATATGAACTTTTATTTTATTTCCTTGCAAAATACCATTATATGAATCATGACACATTCCCTTGAGAAACGAATTTTTCTGAACAACGAATTATGTTAAATTGCATTACTCCCTGTAATGCAATGTCCGATTGCTAAACTTTAATATCAGAAATTTATATCTAATGATATTTCAGCATGAACTCGTTCGCCTTTGCCTATCGCTTAACATCCCTACCATCTGAAGTGGATAAAATACACAAAATACCTAACAATTTTTCAAGGATCATAACACGAACGATATTTTGCCTTTTATGTAAATCCCTACCATGTTCTTATTCTCTTAAGTGCGATTAGCGTCATGGTAGAGCATTAACGGATTAACTGTAACAGAACAACCCTTGAATCCAATCGGTTTAACCGTATAGTGCAATCCAACCGATTTGTTGGATTGCATGCAGATTTTGCGTAGCCCAGGGGTGGCCAACCTATGGCGCATGCGCCACTTTGAGATGTGCTTTACATTATGGAAAATACTAAGAATAGTGATCACAGCTTTTCCCACCTTTACTATGAGTTGCACCACCTTTAGACTTGAACTACGTTCAGGTGCAAACTTAACTGTTTGCTTACTTGGGATTAGGAGTAAACTAACTAAGTTTATAAAATTACTTAGTATCCCTAACATACATTACCCAAGATAAAAAACTAATTTTCAGCTGTATCTCCTCCAGAGATTTTTATTAAAAATAATAACACCTTGTTGCAACTTTTTTTATAGGTAAAGTTGATAAGGCTCTGTATTACTAAAACCTTTATATAAAAGATATGGATTAATACCCTTGAAGGGTAATAGATGGCAGTGCTGTAGCCAATGAAGTTCTAACTGAGGCTCGGTTATTGCTGTTACCCTCCTGCTATGATCAGAGCTTTAATAGCTCAATAACACCTTATCCCTACACTGTCCTCTACAGATAACGGGGAAGATGAAAAGCATTCTTGCTTCGCCCCTTTAAGCCAGTCCTTATAAGGACTAAGGACCTTTATATATATATATACACAATTAACCTATCACTGAATTCTAGAGTGCGCACTTATTATACTTGTTCTTGAAGCAACAGGCACCGGCAAATGCTGACATGCGTCACCAATTACTCAATCAGACCCTCGTGTCATAATGTTCGATGAACTTCTAATTCGATGTGAGTGAACAACTGTGTTTTCGAACTTATATGTTTTTATTAACAGTTCTTTAAATTTAAGATAAGATTTCTGTTTTCATAAAGGCATAATATAGTTCTGTAAATTTAAAAATAATTTTTTTCAATTTGAACGCGTATGTGAAGTTCTTGCCCGCTCCCCTAATTTGCTGATTACTGAAATCTACAATTATTCTTTGTATTTTTATGTGCGTGTTTTTATGTTTTTTAATATAATATCTTTCCTTTTTATTTACGTATAGTAGGTTTATTCCTAAAAATTAACTGATCATCAGCAAAGCTTTCGTAATGATGATGTTTGGGTTGTGTGTGGGATTGCCAGCTGATCAACTTTTTTATGGCAGGAAGCGATCTCGTATTTCATTGGACATAATATATTACGAGAGAGAGACGAGACTCTCCTTGAAAAAAATATTTATATGATTTTTAAACTTATAGAACTATATTAGGCTTTCATGAAAACAGGAATCTTATCTTAAACTTGTAGAACTGTTTTTGAATATTCATAATGTTTAAAACGATAAAATAATTTAAATAAATTATTTAATAATAAGCTTTACTTTTTGAAATATATTTTTTTACAGTCAGTTACCCATTACTTTGCAAAGGAAAATGAGCAGAAGGTGATAGCAAGCTCCAGTTTAATGATCCGTGGGAAAATGAGTTCTTATTTATTGAGAGTCCTTCAGGAAAACCTTGCGCATTGTTTGTGAAAGCACTTTCTCAGATAATAGAAGGCATGATCTTAACAAACACTATAGAAAACATCAAGCTGAATTAGAAGAAAAACTGAAGAGACAAAATATATTTGTGAAACGAACTTGTGAAAGTGTGGCAATGCTGGAAGCATCTTATGAAATTGCCTTTGTGTTGGCTAAAAAACACAAGCCTTTTTCTGATGGAGAGGAAGTTGTTGAGCCCTGTCTCGAAAAATTTGCAAAATGTCTTGGTGATAAGAATGTTGAAAGAAAAGTAAACCAAATTGCTCTGTCCAAGCAAACAATTACAAGACGCATCGAAGAACTTTCCCATGTGTTACTGAGCAATTGAAAGACCATGTTCATTCTTGTTCTTTCTTTTCTTTAGCCTTGGACGAATCCGCTGACATGTGTGTTGTAGTCCAATTAAGCATTTTTTTTAAAGGAATTGATTGTAATTTTAACATCTTTGAAGAACCTATCGGTCTTGAGTCACTTCATGGAAAATCCAGAGGGTCAGACATATTTGACAAAGTAAAGTCATGTCTAGAAAATCAACAACTAGATTCTTGTAAGCTGATCAGTGTTCACTGATGGAGCACCCTCAATGGTAGGTAGAGTTTCTGGGACTGTAACTTTACTTAAAAGGTTTTTAGGTCGTTCTCTATTAAAGTATCACTGTATTATACATGAAGAATCTCTGTGTGGAAAAACTCTAAATTTGAAGCATGGTATGATACCAGTTGTAAAGTGTGTGAATAAAATTAGAGCAAAAGGGTTAAACAGAAGAGAATTCAGAGAATATTGTGAACTGCTGGATATGGAATATGGTGATCTCATCCTTCATTGTGAGGTGCGCTGGCTTTCTAAGGGACAAGTTCTCGGTAGATTTTGGAAGCTGAAAGAAAATGTTCAGAATTTTCTGGAAGAGAAGGATGAGCTGCATGAGGAAAAATGTATGATGAGAAATGGCTATTTGATGTAGCATTTTTAGTTGATGTTTCCAGCCACCTCAATGATCTAAATTTGAAACTCCAGAGCAAGAACAAATTGTTTCCTAGATTAATAAATGACATCAGGGCATTCAAAATGAAATTAAAACTGTTCCTCCCCAGTTAGAAAACGGGGGTTTAAGGCAATTACCACATTTAAAAGAACATAGTGAATCTTTTGAAGATAATGGCAACTTTACAGAATATACTGAGAAACTCAGATTATTGCAAGAGTCCTTTAACAGTCTTTTTAGCAATTTTGCCAAAACATACTGCATACTTGCATTTATAAATCCCTTTTAGCTTACTGAACAAAAAATCTTGACGATACCTAGTAACATACAAATGGAATTTATTGATCTCAAAACCAATTCATTATTGAAAATGAAATATAATGAACTTCCATCACTCCCAGATGCATCTGATATAATTAATTTCTGGCGATCGTTGCCCTGTGAACATTTTCCAAAACTCAGAAAATTTGCTCAAAGTCATATCGTTTTGGAACTACATACAGATGCGAACAAGCATTTTCATCAATGAAAATGATTAAGAACAAACTACGGTCGCGACTGACTGATTCAAATTTGAAAAACTGTTTGATGCTTTCTGTAACTGATTTAACTCCAAACATTACAAGCTTAGCAAAAGCAAAGCAATTTCAAAAGTCAATAAAATAATTAATGTTTATATTGTCTTTATATGAAATCCTTTTATTTAAAACTGCTAAAAGTGTCTATATTACCATATATATAAAAAATCATTTTATGCATAACTGTTAAATATATCCATATACCATGTTTTAAAAGGCCTGAAAAGTAGTATAAGTTTGTATGGCACATCTTAACTAAAAAAATGAAAAAATTGACGCATGACCTATAAAAGGTTGGCCACCCCTGGCATAGACCATCTTCGGTTACTGTGGATATTCACAGCTTCGTTCTGGTGAAAGTGAATCTCATCTCCACACAAAATCATCCATGGCTGCGCAGCGTCCAACTCCACCCGAGCAAGAAATGTTCAAGCGAATGTCAGTCAGCTTTCAAAATCCTGCGAGTGCAACTCCTATATCAGGGTGATCTTGAATGGGTAGAAAATCAGAATCTTCTGTAGAAATTTCCAGACATTTGTGTAAGGCACATCCATGTGTCTTGATACAGCATGACATGCACCACAACGGCAGTAACAACTTCACTCACTTGTTGCGATCTCATTGGTTTGCGACCTCTACCAGGTCTGACTCCCAACGATCTGTTTCTTTTTGACAACACCACTCTACTTTACCTTGCCTACAAGCAGTACCAAGAGGTTAGCTGCGAGAAGAATATCAGAAAATGCCTCGAAATCAAGGGCTCACTACCAACTGCTGATGCAAACAATTATGAGTGCCCACTCCTCGCAGCACCACCTATCGCGGCCTAGTGAACGAAAACTCTCTGTGGCTCTGCAACAAATGATTAGTCGTTTGGAAGAAACGGATCGTTG
Organism: Typopeltis vanoorti; assembly: GCF_054136105.1. Lineage (NCBI taxonomy): Eukaryota > Metazoa > Arthropoda > Arachnida > Uropygi > Thelyphonidae > Typopeltis > Typopeltis vanoorti. Next base: position 24,913,159 of record NC_143560.1, on the reverse strand, counting down.
GGAGTCAGACCTGGCAGAGGTCGCAAACCAATCAGATCGCAACAACATCACAACTGCCATCGCTGTGAGATAAGCTAGAAGTGTTGAAACGATTCTATCATAATGTTTTTGTGCGAAAACATTGGGATACATATTATAATTATAATTATTATTATTATTATTATTATAATTTGACACCTCCAGGGAGTCCAAAGACTCATCGAGGGAGAGTGTGCCAACAGCATCGAACGATTGGTTTCCTTCCAACTACTAACCGCGCTCAAACTTACTTAACTGAGAGCCATTAGTAGCAGAGGCTCTACCAATTGACTAACCTTTGCAGGCTGGTACTGATTCTCTATTTAAAAAAGTATTGAAATTTTTTACAGATAATGATTCTAAGAAGCAAATGAGTGTTAAATAACACAACTAAAATTGGTAAGAATACTTACCGTGATCGTGCGATGATGGAATAGTTTTGATAACGTCGGCGTGATGGGTGGACTTGTTTGGATAGCGTGTGAATGAAACAAGCTAAGTTATTCCATACTGAACTCAAATTAGAACTCAAATATAAAAGCCTCAAAAGTTTAAGAAACGCCGTGTAATTCCCGTGCATAAATTGCGTGTTAAAAATGCTCAACAAACCACCTCCTACTGAATATGTGGAAGAATTTGCTAAACTTGCAGCTAGCGAATACCCCAGTCCCAACAAGCGTACAATTCTGATTAAATCGTGTTATATTGGCGAAACACATTATAGACGAAGAGGCCCAAGGAATTTACAATTCCAAATCTTGGAAAGAGTGTTTCGTATGGTTGGACGGTGACACAACTTTCTGGAGAACTGCGATGCTTCCACCTTTTTGGTTTCATTTTTAATTCTTCACTTAAAGTGGATTTTGCTTGATTTTCCAATCTTCCAATGTTTTGGTTTTTATTGATCCCATACGATAGAGGCTGAGAAACCTACATAGCATGTCACTGGCGTATTTGGGCAAGTATTTAAGGGAAAAAAAGGGAATGAACTTGTTGATGTGTTTTTGAACAAGCGAAGGTTTTGTAGTCGTGGAAAATTGTTTTGTGTAGAAGACTGCACAGAGGTCGATCGGAACAACATGATGCAATCGATTTACTGTCAATTCATTACAGAACATATCATAAATTAAAGAGATAACAGCGTTCGTTTGAGAAGTTTTTCAACAGAAATAATCTTATGAATTCCTTCTTTATCAAGAAAAAAGTGTGAGTTTATAATGCGGTTACTTATTGGGTGTCCGACCGGTTTTTATGAAGAAAATTAATATTAAAAAAAAATTAAAATTAAAATTTGCTTTTTCGATTTTTGTAAATATTATTTCGAAGATTATTTTTTCTTGAAATTGTTTACACACCATATTATTATTAATCAGCCAATCTTATAATAAAATTTTCTAATTCTATTGTTTCATTCATTGACACGGATGAAATAGTTACTGACCTCAACTTATAGGATCTACCTCCCATAAAGGTCACTAGAATGTTCAGATCAAACAAGACACCTATGCCTCTAGTCTTAGTAGAAATTCATAATATTTACAAAGACATATACAATCTAAAATCAATCTGCGGACTTAAAATCACCTGAGAACCATTGAAAAAGGGAGCATCTTCTGGGCAGTGCCACAGATGTCAAAAATTTGGCCATGCGCAGAAGCTATGCAAAAGACCAGTACAGATGCCTAAAATGTGGCGAGAATCACCCCACAAACACCTGCGCCAAGCCAAAATAGACCCCATCTAAGTGCGCTAATTGTGGGGGTCCTCACCCTGCTAATTATAGAGGGTGTATACATCACTCCCAAAACAGATGGAACGATCCAAATAATCAATCTACCTCGTCATCTAGTGCGAGAGTTCATGAAGTTCAGGCTCCTCAGTCCTCCAAAAGTGAGAACATGACAACAGGTGCTCGCTCACCATTAACTGAGCCCCTTAAGAAAATGAATCTTCAACATCAAGTGAGAACATTGCTGATGTGGCCCGCTCCAAACAGATAGTACAAACCCAGAAAGTGGCAAATATACATTCAAATGTATCAGCTATTATCATATCTTCTCTTTCAAACATGCTGCAGGATTTCAGCAACTCAAATCCATCACTAAGTGTTACAAAAAGATTCTTACAGCAAACCAAATCCATATTATCTGCACTCTCTGATGCATAGGAAAAAAATCGCCCCAGATTCGCTTAGGATTATCGCTTGGAATGCCAACGGTATCAAAAATAAAGTGTTAGATATCCAGGAATTCAATAATAGATATAACCCAAATATATTTCTGATCAATAAAACTCACCTGAGGCCTGCTGACAACCTAAAAATCAAAGGGTATCAGATTTACAGAAACAACAGACTTGGGTAGAGAGGTGTATGTACAGCCACCCTTATCAAAAACTATATCAACCATCATTCGATAACCAACCCTACAACCACCAACCCCGAAATCACAGGAATTAATGTCCTCACAAACTCAACTGGAAACATTAAAATTTTTTCTGCTTACAACCCTCCATTAAAGACATTGTTGACCTCAGATCTGGATGCCATCCTTGGAGCAAAAGGACCGGTCGTCAACGCTGGTTACTTCAATGCAAAACATCCTGTCTGGAACAGTAAATCTACCAATAAAAATGGCCGAATCCTTTCCATCTACACACGATCAAACTATGCTGTTGTAGCTGGACCTACCGAACCAACTCATCTCAGTACGTTTGGCATTGCTGACATCTTGGATATAGCTATCCTTCAAGACATTAAACTTCAGTACAGCCTTAAATCACTAAACGAGTTGTCATCGGATCACAATCCAATTCTACTACAATTGGGAGAACAAGAACACCTGTTTCCTCCCTCTCACTGAGGCATATCGTGGGAGAGATTGTCTAAAGCACTTAGGGATCAAATTGGACTTGTCCCTCACATATGCACAGCAGAAGGTGTGGAATCTGCAGTGACTAGCCTCGCCCAACAGATTAAGTCCGCTGTAACAGTTGCAACCTTCCACAAACCTGTTCCAAAGCCTGATCGTTTGCCTGAAGATATTATGGACCTGATCAGAGAGAGAGAGAGAGAGAGACGTACAGAGCTAGGAAGAGATTTCGTAACACTCGCGCTCCTCAGGACAAAACAGTTCTTAATAGATTGAATGGGGAAGTAAGGGATGCACTTAAAACTCAATGAAACTAAGTTTGGGATAAAAAGTTAGCCTCTTTCTCACCTACTGATCACTCTATCTGGGGATTACTGAGAAACATCAGAAATAAAAACAGATCCTTCCCCACATAATCTCAAAACAGGGCTTAGTTCACACAGATGTAGATAAGGCAGAAGCCATACTAAAGAATCTAAAGGAGCAGTGCAAACCTTCTTATAACAACTTAGATTTCAATCACTTGTATAAAATCCACAGACAGGTCAGACACACATTAAATCTCCCAGATACTAGTGCTGACCATATTGCACCCACATCACCTGTTGAATTAAATGGTATTATTAAAAAATCTTAAGAACAATAAAGCTCCTGGACCAGAGCGCATCTCAAATAGGGTGATTAAGCTGCTGCCTCGAAAAGCTGTAGTGCACTTGACCAGTATGTTAAATGCAATCTTAAGATTTCACTATTTTCCTTCCACCTGGAAACTGGCTGATGTAATCCCTATACATAAGCCAGGCAAGGACCCACACCTACCGCAAAATTATCGTCCACTCAGTCTCATCTCTAATCTGGGTAAGATTGTGGAGGTCATCCTCTCACGACTCCAAACCTCAGTAAATGACCTAAACATTCTCCCTAAAGAATAGTTTGGTTTTCGGCAACACCATAGTATTACTCAGCAAATAAACAGAATTGTGAAATATATCACCACCAGCTATAACTGGTACCAGTGCACAGGAGCTATTTTCCCAGATCTATCCAAAGCATTTGACAAAATCTGGCATGTTGGACTCCTACACAAACTTATCTCAGCCGGTACCTCACTAAAAGTGGTTGTTCATCTGATCCATTCATATCTTCAAAATAGATCGATGCAAGTCAAAATCAACGGTTCTACATCGTCCCAGCGCTATATCTTTGCTGGAGTGCCACAGGGCCTATTGCTGTTTTCTGTATACATATCAGACATCCCGCACAATCCGATGTCTTCCATTTTGGCCCTGTATGCAGACGATACAGCAATGCTAACCAGATCTCTCAGACCCCATTTCATTACCAGAAAGCTTCAAGAAAACCTTCTAAAGCTGGAGAGTTGGTTCTCTAAATGGAGATTGGAAGCCAACTCCCAAAAAACGTTCAGCCATTATTTTCTCGAAAAGGCCAATGTCTCCTGCAGGAGATGTGTTACTATTCAATACTAAAATTCCCTGGCAGACAGAAACAAAATACGTGAGTGTAATTCTCGACAAAAAGCTATCTTTCAACCAACACGTCAAGTCTATGTGTGCAAAGGCATCTAAAGCCATAGCTCAGTCTATCTCCTAATTAACAGAAATAGCATGCTCAGCAACATAATAATCAAATTGCAGCTATACCAGATGACGATTCGTCCTATAATCAGCTATGCCTCTCCAGCCCTGGAGCCGCACCTTTAATACTAACATTATTAAAATACGAGTGCAGAATAAGTGCTTGAGAATGATTCGAACGCCCCGTGGTATGTTAGAAACAATCAACTTCATAGAGACACGAATAATCCCTATATTTTCTCTTTTCTACAATCCTTAGCATCCAAGTTTTTCCTAAAGACGTCCACACACCCCCAACGATTTGGTTCAGCAAGTTGCAGCATACGAGGCAACGGACATATTCAAACATAGAAGACCAAAAGCTATATTAACCTCCAAAAGCTATATTAACCTCCTTCTCCATGCCCATTCAGGGCGAGCAAACTGCTCATAAATTTTACCCTTATTGTAACCACAACAGATAGCGGGGAATATGAAAAGCATCTTGCTTCACCCCTAAAGACACAAATGTCAATTGTCAATTTTCAATTGTTTCATTGTGCGGCTCGCTTGTTAGTGTTGTGATTATGATAAGATGATTTCAGTTTTGATTCCAGGTAGCTATCGCGGATTAGGAGTTAAGATTAGGATTAGCTGAATCGTATAAAGCCTAGTGAATGTAATATCGTTTAGTTTGACAAATAATGTCTTGAGTTTTGGTTTAGATTCGATAGTAATTTTGTTTTGAAAACTTTTAAGTGCAAAAGTTTATTACCTATGCTGGTAGATCGAATTGATCTACGGGATATTTACATTGGGCTCTAGTACCCATTTCTCAAAACTTTATTCTAACAGGGTTATTATCTCCTATCAGACATGTCAAAACCACTCAAATGAAAGCATATTCGAAAGAGTTTACAGAGAATTTCTAAGATTAGGAAAACTATTGAGCGACAACTGGCAAGGGAAAGTAAAACTGTTAGATACATCCCCCCCTACAGCAGTCACAGAGGATAGGATGGATGATTTAAATGATGGAAGTATGTTGACTGAACCAGAAGACACTCCACGAATATAGAGCATGCTGCATCGCTAGATAACACTCTGCAGTTTTTGGAAATCAACACAGAATTCCAAACGGGCAAAAAGAAAAGGAAAATCTCCTCTACTGCAGATACACGCAAAACAGCAGAGATAGAACCAGATAATGAGCTTAAAGAAAGGGTACCTTCATGAAAACAACAAACACAGAAGAAGGGATATGCATACAGCCTAAAACGTCATCAGACTACAGAAAAATAACCAAACTTCTAGACAACAACAACCTGCCATACCATGCTTTTGCACTCAACAGTAAGAAAAATTTAAAAGAAGTATTAAGGGGAGTTACTAAAACATTACAAATAGAAGACCTCACTGTAGAACTCCAATTTAAAGGATTTAGCCCAATTAAAGTCAGCCGAACGAGGAGAGCTGATAAAACACCCTATTCCCTAATTCTGGTGGAAATAAGCAAAGACCAAAAACATATATACAATCTCCAAACCATCTGTGATCTAATCATAAAAGTTGAAGCATTGAAACATAAATCAACTACAACCCAGTGTTATAGATGCCAGAAGATTGGGCATGCACAACAATGCTGCAAGGCAGAATTTCGTTGCGTGAAATGTGGTGGCAAACACGCATCAAATGAATGCCATAAACCCCCCACACACACTTCCAGCAATGTGTGCAAACTGCGGAGGACCACAACATGAAAACGATAGGGGCTGTATAGCATTTCCCCAAAACCAAAAGATACAACTCAAAACCAGTAAACCTCTTCAAGAACGCATGTCCTCCAATCAAACCATAGTCTCCACAACGAATGGAAGATCGTATGCTGAAGTTACACGATCAACCTTCCAAAAAGACTCAAAATCAAATCAGTCATAGCAAACCAATAAACCTATCCTACTGAACATAACAAGCAACTTATGCGTAATGCTTGCTGAACCCGACAAACCAACCCAACTCAGGAAGCCAAGGTGAAACCAAACACACACACAATCGCTCTTTATGGAAACTCTTAATGGATAAGCCTAAAAGAAAACCGAAATCGTTACAAATTGTTTCATGGAACGCAAATGGCTTATCTATCAAATTACAGAAGCTGCAGGAGTTTGCAGCAGAATCCCAACAGACATCATCCTCATGAATGAAACACATCTTCGATTAAGTGACAAAATTAGAATCAATGGTTATAGCACTTACCGTATAGACAGATGCTTTGCTAGAGGTGGAGGCACTGCCATCTTTGTGGAAAGAAACATAAAACATAATTAAATAGCCGAACCCCAAACAGAACACATGGAAACTACAGGAATAGAAATACATATGGAAAACACAAGCAGCGTTACGATATATGCAGCCTACAACCCCCCAAATAAAAAACTCCTTGAATCTGAATTAGATGTAACACTAAATACAGGCAGAACAGTGATTACAGCCGCAGATTTTAATGCCAAACATTCAGTCTGGAACAGCAGAAACTCAAATATCAACGGAAGAATACTCAACTCTTACACCACTTCAAGAAATATAAAAGTAATAGGACCCACTGAACCTACACATTACGGAGCAATCAGACGTCCTGGTGTAGATATAGCCATATTAAAAAACATAGCGCACAGCTATCAAATACAAGCAATCAACGACTTAAGTTCTGATCATAACCCCATCATATTACGACTAGGCACCATACAAGATTTAATGGAAAACAACACCACATTTATAAATTGGAATTAACTTCCCTCAGCCTTCCAGGAAAACCTTGGTCCAATACCGCATATAACATCTGCCGAAGATATAGAAAAAAGCAGTGAAAAATCTTAAAAAACAACTACTGACAGCTATAACACAGGTAACAAGTATAACCAAATGTGCACCATCAAATAAACTCCCAGAGGATATAAAACGTCTTATCCCAGATCAAGAAGACAATATCAGAGAACAATGGACCCAGCGGATAAATAAGCAGTCAATAGAGCAACAAACCAGGTTCAATATGCCCTAAAGGACCACCGACACCAACTCTGGAATAACAAAATTCACCAATTAAACACAGAGGATCAATCAATATGAAAAATGATGAAATCACCCCGTTCAAAGCGTTTTACATTCCCTCCAATCCAAGGTGAATCTAATGTTGTCTACAACGACGAGGAAAAAGCTGAAGCATTTTCTGACAGTTTAGCAAAACAATGCAGCCCCAATTATATCAATACAGATATAAATTTCGTAAGTAAAATTCACACCCAAGTGCGTTAAATAACTCAAAATGGCTCACTCCAATCCAATAACAAATCCGTGTCACCAACAGAAATATATGAGATTTTAAAAAAACTAAATAACAAAAAGGCTCCGGGTCCAGATGGAATAACAAAGAAGGTACGCAAGTTACTTCCCCGCAAAGGGGTTATGCATCTGGTAGCCATCATTAATGCCATCCTCCGACTAAATTATTTCCCAGAGCGATGGAAAATTGCCGACGTTTTCCTAATTCCCAAACTTGGAAAAAATACACAGTTTCCTGAAAATTACAGACCAATCAGCCTTCTTTCATGCATAGGTAAAATAGCCGAACATGCTATTCTCACACGGGTTCAAGAGGCAACAGATATCAACCATGTCATTCAAGATGAACAATTCGGCTTTAGGAAATATCACTCCGCAACGCTACAAATTTATAGAGTTATCGAACATATAACCCAAGGGTATGAATGGTACCAACACTCTGGCGCAGTTTTCCTGGACATATATAGTGTGACATTACGGACTAATTTTTAAACTACACGAAGTTGGCATTACCACTAGTTCTACCTATCAAATCACATCTAAATAACGGAAAATTTTAAATAAAACTCAACGGTATCAGATTCACAGAGAGGAGAATCACTGCCGGAGTCCTTCAAGGCTCTCTGCTATCTCCCCTACTCTTCTCCATATACATAGCAGAGCTCTCCAAACTGTCTCCAGCTATCACCGCTCTATATGCCGATGACAAATCATTATAGCCATATCCCTCCGTCCACACCTGGCCACAATCAAGCTGCAGAGAGCAGTCAAGGAATTGGAGGATTGGTACACCAAGTGGCGTATCGCAATTAATCCAAACAAAAGTTCTGCAGTACTTTTCACCAGACGTGAAGCAGAACCGAATACAAGCATACAAATGTTTGGTAAAATCATCCCTTGGCGCAATTCTACCAAATAGCTGGGAGTTCATCTTGATAGACGTCTAAACTTCAAGTCATATATGGATAGTGTCGCCACTAAGGCAAGTCAGACCATAGCACAGCTATATCCACTTTTGAATAGGAACAGCTTCCTAAGCATAAGCAACAAAATCCTCCTTTTCAAATCAGTAATCAGACCGCAACTAACTTACGCCTCTCCAACCTGGGGTCACACGACTAAAAGCAACATCAACAGACTTCAGATAATACAGAATAAATAACACATTAAATGCCTAAGAATGGCATTTAATGCCCCATTGTTCGTCAGAAACATCCAGTTACATCAAGAAGCCCAATCTTCCATATATTAAGAACTACATGACAGGCATTGCGGAGAAATTCTTCACAATCACGGATAATCACCCAAATGAGCTAGTTCGACAGGCAGAGGACTATAAGCCCTCAGATCGTTTCAAACATAAAAAAACGAAATCCTCCATCGCATGAGAAAGCTGATACAGCCTCAATGCTCACAATGAACGGGAAAATTACCCACAATAATCTCATCACGCACAATCTAAAATCCAGATGAAGGGATAATGAGTCAAGGACTCAGTCCATCAACCAATTACGTTCAAAGTTCAAATTGTTTCATTGTTCAAATGAAAAACGCAGGATATTTAATGAGACGAATTTTTACTTTATTTTTTCCTTTTGTTTAATTTTTTTTTTTAATTTTTTCCAGCTCTTTAATATTTGATGCTTTTTGTTTGCCAATTGTTTTCGGTGAATAAAATATAGTTAGAGTATTACAAAATCAGAACAAACTTCTCCTTATAATTGCAGTCAAATGTTGGTTTCTTAGTCCTGCTGAGTACGGTTGGAATCAGAAATTCACAAAAATAAAAGGAAAACACCTACCACTTCTTTGAGTCTCTTTCCCACCATCCCGACATGTTTCTTGACAGATCGCGATGTCCTCCAAAGGGACACATGAAAACTAATTTTTTCCTAAATTTCGATTTTATTATTGCCCTATTTTAACACCCACAGAGACGCTCATCGTTTATTGGTAGTCCTTTCATGTGAGACTACATTTCAGTCTTGAAAATTTTAAATGTAATTAAATCCTGAGTTCCCCATTTCAAGAAACATGTTTCGGCACTTTTTGTTGCCTCATCAGGAGATGGCTAGGGAGGAGGGAACATTCTTGAAGAAAGCCTTCCCTCTTCTCGTCTTATTGAAAGGTTTATTGTTATTCAGTCGAAATTGTTCTCATGATTTCTTAATGGAATAATAAAGCGTATAACTTACCGAAGATTAAAAAACCGATTTATTTAAGCTATGATGTGATCAGTCTGATCAACTATATCCCGCGTCTGCTCACCCAAACTCTCGTTGTTATACGAAAATCAGTAATTTGAAGTTAATCCATCCCCCCCCACACACACACACATCTTTGCTCATAAAGCACCATTCAGTTTTCTACGAAGGGTTTCTTTCCACTAGATTTTGGTTCGTTCCTGCAGATTTGGAATTCCCTTCCGTTCTTTCAATAGAACATTCATCAGTTCGGTCACTGATGCCGGGAAATTAGGCTTAACTGTCGATCTTCCAAATCATTCCTCAGACATTCCCACTAGCGAAGTTCTTCAACATCCATCTTATCATATCTTACGTGTTGATAGCCAAAAAGGCTTTTCACTTAACTTTTACGATAAAGTTGAAAGCAAGATTGCCTCGAATGTTTGCAAGGGGAAACGTTAAGAATCTCCGTTACTGAAAATAGTTTATTTATTTATTTTTTTAATGTTTTTGTTTACGTTTTTATGGATTTTATATTTTTACGTTTTATGTTTTTATTGTTTTTGTGTTTTTATGTTTTATGGGTTTTTTTTAATTTTTTTTACGGCTATTCTCAAACGAAATAATAAAAAACTGCCCCACATGACGATTCCTTCTCCACAAACCTCACAGTTGATACAACACATTCATATATGTAGCGTTCTCATACCATCCGCCACAGTCACACTCCTCGTCGGACTCAAAATATTTTGAAGAGTCATTCGTACATATGATCACTTCCACCGCTGCACAGTTCAATGGCAGAAAGCTTTCCACCACTCGACCTGACGGTTGACCTTGTCCTTCCTAATGTTACGTTTCAGTCCGGGTATGGAAAGAAACGCATGTTCTCGAGCTCTCGATGAACCGCTGTCTTTTGGTTTTGCTTGCAGAGAGATATTTCCGAACTTGGTACGAGAATTTCGAACGAGGATAGGCGATTTTTTCCAACCACCTGGCCTAGAAGGTCGTGAATGTGCTGCGGTTGATCCAACGTGTTTCCACCTTACAATAACATTAATGCAGTGCAGTTCACACAGCACAATACAACATGAGATAAAATACAGATAATAATTACAATATATAATTGCAGTATGCTTGATTAATACATAGTACATATAAGACAAAATACAAGGGGAAAATATTACAATATGGGTCAATGTATAGTACTGTATAAGGCAAACTTTTAGATGATATACAATATTGGACAAACTGATGACATTAAATATTGGAGAAACTGATGATATACAATATATTACAAGCTGATTATATCCAATATTCGATAAACTGATGATGTACAATATAAGACAAACTGATGACTATCTTTTACGTGATATACAATTTTGGACAAACTGATGATATACATTATATGACAAAATATACAATATTGGATAAACTGATGATATACAATATAAGACAAACC